>NC_141242.1:16635376-17060376 GCF_054856555.1 Leptonotus elevatus | reverse complement strand
GGTGAAGTGGAAGAAGAAGTCAGTAGAGGTAAAAGGCTTCTTGATTCGGACCTGGTGCCAATGACTTGGCATTACTGTACAATTGTCAATGTGTATCATAATTATTGCAATACTGGTCACTTTATTTTTCCTTGATGACTCCCTGCATCTTTTGCACAGTTGTCATTTGTTTGGTACTGCAGCAAAAATGGTACACATACATTACGTAAAGACTGTCTGTTCTTATGTGTTATGTCCTAAATGTCCCTTTTGTAATAGTTGCTTAAACTAACATAGGCAAATTCCTTGTGTGTTTTATATACTTGGTCAATAAAGATTATTCTGATTCTAATTTTAGGGACCCTGACCACACCACACATTGACACGTGATAAATCTGAACATGAGACAATATATTTTGGTTAAGTGGGTAAGAGAAGTCGTTTGTAAACGACATAAAGGTGTGGTCTACTTGGTTGACAGTCATTTCCTCTCTTCACCAACATCCTAAAATGTTGAGATTACAACACTTTGCATTTCTTCTTAGCTTGAAAACCAGACGTCATAATTCTCTGGTCAGCAATAGGGTTGCACTCATGAACTATAAGCACTCAATACAAGAAAAGCTGCTGTTAAATGTCACTGGTTAACAGATGTTATTGTAAAATCCTTCCATGAATCTAATTTAAGATTACAAGATGGGTTAGCCTGGAAACAGGATCCCACTGCCTGACCTTAATGATATACTTGCGCCCACACAGTTAATGTTCAAAGACTTTGTCCTGGGCCATGATGAACACTCTGACATTTAAAAAAAAAAAAGGAAGAAAAAACAACACAATATCTTCCCTCCTCTGCTCACAAGAAGCCTTGAAAGGAACAAACATGTTCAAGTCCTCCCACAGCCATAGAGGCTGTCTAGAAGTAAACTCTTATTTGCCTTTCAATGAGGACTCATTTAGGGGCTGTAATGCTCAGCGCCGCGGTGCCGGAGGGATTCTTTGTGAACAACCTGACAACCATCTCCTGTGGGACCAAGCTAGATGCACCCAGACCTGTTTGATTCAGCACCTCCATAGATGTATCGCCCGGGGCAACAGATCCAATCAAAACCTGACTCTGGGAGCACATGTGAGAGGAAAAAGGAATGACATTTGCACAGAGGGGTGGTGCTGAACATCCTTTGTGGTAGAGTGTAAAGCATTAAAATGTGTGATTCATACTATAAAGATTTTAAAAACGGGTTCCTGTTGCCTCTGGAAGCTGTGCTTAATGTTCAGAATCAATAAAATGGTTCTACTGCCTGGCACTTGGACGTGTGTTAGACACAGACACAGCGAAAAAGCATTTTCTTTGTGTCTGTCAGGAGTCTCCGACTGCCAGACAGGGGCTGCCTGCGCTGGTGTGGAGCATGCACAATCACTCTTGACAGCACCCACTCATTTATTTATTTTCTCTTAAATTTACATATTACATTTTCTCATTAAGATTCAGAAAATTTTATTCTACACGAAGCCGGAAGAAACAGCTCATTTGAAACAAAGAGCAGTGGAAGAAGGCATGGTCTGCTCACCTTGAAGTTGCTCTGACTGACAGGAAGCCAGATGTCCTAAGGTGAACCCCAAGAGAAGAGTCCACATCTTGGAGGAGCCTAGTCTGGATGTCTGGCAGAGTATCTGAAGGTAAAGGTGAGTCTGAAGCCACTAGTAGTCCTGTTTCCCCTTCAACCAGGACGGCCAGTGAGTGTGTGTAAAAAAACAACCAGTGAATGAATTAGAAAGCACTTAAAAAAAAAAAAGAATCTTCCTCTATGAAAGAGAGTTCCTGTCTGTGTGTGTGTTGGCAGCTGGAGAAAACTAAGACTTTGCCCAACTTTTCTCCTCTGTGTCTGCAAACCACAGCAGCTGTATGCGGCCACGCGAGAAAAGAAGAGGAAGAGCGCCTCGTGTGAACTACACACTCACTTGCCCCACCTCTCTGTCTCCGCCGCTAGTCCTCCACCATTTGGAATGGGTAAAGGCGAAGGTGATCTCTCACTCTCATCAGGCTCCGTGTCTACCTCCTCCCTCTCCGTCTCCCTCTTTCCTCTTTTCAGACAGCAACAGTTTCACTGTGCCCATCTGGTCTTTTGTTCACTCCTCACTTCATTTTCAATTCAACCAATTTTCTTGTCTCTGCTCCCTTTCACTGGGTTTGTGCGTCTCACAGTGTGATCTGATTGCAGCAATGGGAGCCGGTCACATCCATATCACAGACACATGTATCATTTAAAAAAAAAAACAAAGGTTAGAAATACAAAATGGGAGGAAACTGGAAAACAACCAAAGGACATTCACAATGTATTGGGACACATTTATGGTAGCTAATCAATCAATTCTACACCTTCAACTTTGTGGGGACAACATTTTTCAGTTCCAGTGCACCAAGCTAGGTGGATAAATACATGGTTAGAAAAGCCAAAAATATTATTCACAAAGACAATCACCCAAAAACTGATGCTTCGGGCAGTAGGCGGGGTACACCCTGAACTGGTTTCCAGCCAATCGCAGGGCACACAGAGACAAACAACCATCCACACTCACAATCACACCCATCGACAATTTGGAGTGTTTAATTAACCTGCCACTCATGCCTTTGGAACGTGGGAGGAAACCGTAGCACCCGGAGAAAACCCACCCAAGCACGAGGAGAACATGCAAACTCCACCCAGGAAGGCTGAAGCCCGGACTCGATCTCACGTCCTCTGCACTGGGAGGCGGACCTGCTAACCAGTAAACCACCGTGCCGCCTACAATTCACCAATAAATTTCACTGGACCGATTACCATGTGTTGAATTTGACTGATGCTTTTTGCTCGACAAATGGGAGGTGGAGTGCACCGTGTTGTTACTGTGATTGGTAAACCGCGGACTGCTCCCAAATCGATGCCGAGAGGTGTAGGGAAAAAACATAGGCGGGTTTTTGTGTGTGCGTGTTAGTATTATTATAAATTTGTTTTTTAAAAAAAATGGTGGACAGCTTTTCGCATACCTCACATCCTGAGCATTCAAATGAGGTGTTAAGGTGTTTCAGCAGCCCAGAGTTTTAGCTCACTGGTAGCGCTCTGCGCTCCCAAAATGTGGTTGCGTGGGTTTGACCCTGTCTACCCAGGTCAATCACGGGAGGTTTGCTGCTTGAAAAGTAGATCTTGGGGCAAAAAAGGTTGAACATTATTTATTCATTGGTCAAGTAAACCCATACAGAGGAGGCGTACATTAAAATAGTTATAATGTATAGCAAAATATAAATATCATATAATAAGTATCTCAAGGCCGTACCGAGTATCCTCCTTTTTGGAAATCAAAATATGGCCAGCCTATTGTTTACTGTATGTCTGCTATGCTATTACTGTAACCATGACACTGTTCTCAACAACTGACGGACACAGCAGAGCTCACAACACACTCATTGTGGAAGCACTCACACAAACACACGTGGTGACGAAGCATGACTTCTTCTGTGACTTCCAAATCGCTGGAGGATGTCTAATGTCGCAGCACGAGCGGTAACTTGTCAGTGACTCATCATAGGATCCTAACAAAACTTTATCCTGTTTCTTGCTCATTCAGTTAAATAGAACCACGTTTACTAAAAAAAAATAAGAGAATAAAAGATACAATTATATATGCTGACTTGTATTTATGATCAACCTGTAAATCATTAGGAATGACAGTTTGAGACATGCCCAGCAATATTAAGTCACTGAGAAGTACAACACAGGAAGCGTAAAGTACACTGATAATATAAAACATAAAACACACAAAGAAACAAAGAACCACATTATGCAAAGTCCACATTATCCATCTTCTAATCAGTCATAATGGGAAACAAACAAAATACTTTCAAGGAAACTTCCTCTAACCTTTACTAACATCCACTTTGGGCTAAATTGTTGTACTGTACTCGGTTACATAAAAGATGACTTAAAAAAAAATTAGATACAGTAGTGACTGAATTAATTTGCATTGACTTCTCTTTACTCGGGAGATAACGGTCAAAGAACCACCGTATAGTCACAGCCATTTCCCAAGCAGTGGTTTCTATAGTGAGATACAAACAACTCAACAAGCAGTCTTGCACCAGAATAAAGTTAGGTTGGAGTTTCCTCTTTCTCAAGTCAACCAACAGTACATCATTTTTTTTCTCTGTGAATGAAATGTGAGAAGCGTAAGCTAATGATTATACAGGCAAATTTGGATTCTCTGCCAGAACAATGTCTGTCCTAGTTTCTCTCACTGGAAAATCATTGACACAAAACTAAGAGATCAGTGTGTAACACTGGCTGTGGTTGATCAATCTACTTTAAAACAGCTGAGCATACACAAGGTCCAATATAGGTCACCTTTAAAGCACACATACCTATAGACAAAACCAGTAAGTGGTATAATGTTCAATCACCGTCACATTCAGAAAAAGCAAATCATTTTAAACTGAGTTCATTTCAAGTAGTCAACAGTCTCTTTTCACATTACAAAACACTACCCAGAGTGTAGATAGTTATCTAATCTTTTTTTTTTTTTTTGCTATGATGTCATGGGAGGAAAACAAAAAACAGTAGCTGAGGTGACGGGCAATGACTGAGCCCTAAATTAAACATTAGACTGCTGACTCAGCCAATACAGCAAAAAAAACATTTCCATGATGGCGAGTCAGTAACATACACATACTCTCTCTCATCAGACGTCCCTGCGGTCAGAAATCTGCGTAATGGCCAAATAATGGAACCTTTTCAGCATTCCTTTTATGGATCATGCCTTTTTCCCTCCGGTGAACTAAATTACCACAAAGTGACAAGCACAAATCAGATTTTAGGCATGGAACAGCATATTTAAACAACTAGTTGCAGTGCAATCATAATCAGGTCAGAAAAGCGGAATGTTTGTCTTTAATATAAGCTAGCGGAAGATTCAATGTTGTAAATTAAGACAATCACCAAGAAACTCTCAAACTTTCCTTTTGCTCTCAAACCGTTTTTCTTGATGCCATAAAATTTTGGACATGTCTAAAATGTCTTTGCGGCAAGAAAAACGGTATAGTGATTATGAACAGACGGACAGATATGTCATGTGACAAACATGTGCTGGGTTTGTGCTTGATGAACTTGCCTCACTTGACCTGCTGACCACAAGTAGCCTACAGCAAGGCTAAGGCGTGAAAAATCCATGCAGTCCTTTGAAATTAGTCACAGAGTCCTCTGGAATATCCCTATGCATATATAGAAATGTCAAAAGACATAACATGAAACCCCTTATTACTTCTGCTTCATTTCATGGACACAGCTGCAACAGTGTCTTGGTCTGGCTGAGCATGACTGGACCGAGGCTAAAATTTGAACAATGACAACAAAGCAAGAGCCTGGTTTGGCTTTGACTGCACAGCAGACCAAGTACGTTTGGACTAAGTCATATAGTCAACAGGAATGCCCTGCGTCATATAAGCCCCCGGCCCCCAATTTCGGTCACTCTGAATCAGCACAGGCAGTTAAAACCTTGATCATTTGATTCATACAAGAATACGAATGACATCTCAAGGAGGAACGTGTGAAATGAAAATGCTGCATACATACACAAAAAAAGGTGTGTTGCTTGTGAGAGGAAAATGGGCTAAGTGAGGAAATCCTGTCAACAATGGTTGAACAAACTTTGCGCGAGATCACGGTGGGGTGGGTGGGGGTTTGGTGGGCGGGTGCTCCTCGGTTGGGGGGGGGGCCCTTTGGTCGCTCCTCTTAACTCACTGCACTAGTTTGGCACAATACACTTAGTTTATAGACATATAGGGCACATAACACACGTGGGGGGGGGGGCTTCGGGTGGAGACACCGTCTTCGCCCTACAACTCCCCTCCAATTTTAACGCACCACACAACTGGGGGCATCGGTTGGGGCAGACCGCAGTATAGAGCAGTGCTGCGATCCCCTGTCCGTGGTCGGTGCTGGATTTCACTTTCCTTTCTTTTCTTTGGTCCTTCCTCGGGTCTCCTGACGGCCTCACGACTCTGGCTGGATTCTGAAGTGTTCGGTTTAGGTGAACGGTATGTGATGTTTTAACAGGTTTTAGGTGAACTCATGAATACACACTCGCACGCACGCACATACACACCCACATACAAAATAAAAATGTATTTAAAAAAAATTATAATAAAAAAAAAAAAGAAAAAAAAGAGAGGGACGATACTGGGCAAACACATACTAAGGTCTCAGGATGATTGCGTGCACCGCACACCAAATTACATTTACACCTATCAAAATGCCGGCTGAAATTATTTTTAATAATATTTTTCAGTTGATGGACAGTCAAGAATCATCATTAGGATCTCCTTGGATTTGGAAAAATCATCACTTGAGTTGAAACAAATCCAAGTTGGCACAACAGTCGTGTCCACTTGCCACTTATCGTTGCCAAAGTAACTGCTTCCATACTGCTCCATGCTGTGTGACCATGAGTGTGACCTACACTGCTCGCTGAGCCCTACAATATCTTCGCAACCTTGTGTATGGTTCATCAAAAATATCAGTCGGAACAAAAATTGTCTAATTCCTCTTTCATTTTTATCCAGATCTCCTTCTGCAAAACATAAAATGTCAGAATTCTCTCAAGCGGATATATCCATTCAGTAACAGATATTCGTTTTAAAAAGAGAACATGTGTAAACTTACCACACAAAGAGTCTTTGTTTCGACACAAATGCCTCATTAGTCACAGAGTAGACCATGTGACTTTTATTAGCTGCTGGTAGCTACAGGCTGTAGCTTCATCATATTTTGATGACATGTTGTTCGGTCCCAAGTTCTTTTACTTGGTTGTTAAGCGAGTCGTGTCGTAACGTGCAAGTAAAGATGATTGTTGCAGAATTGAGTTTTTAATTACATTGCCTCTATCTTGGTGTTAAATAAGATAGACTAAGATATTTGCAACATCTTTTAGTATGATATATAACTAATAGTAACATGACTTATAGTGTGTATAATTTTAGTGCCATCTAGTGGTAAGCTAATAGAATGCAATGATTTTGAAGCACGCACACTACGGTGCCTACAGATCACACTTCACAAGCCTACCACAAATTACTGCCCATTATTATTATTTGTGAGCGAGCGAGAGTGAGCAATCCCGAGAGCAGGAGCTAGCTAAAGCGGCTAACAAGAGTGGCTTGTAGGAGAACCTAGTAAAAGAGACAAGCGGCGGGAGCCCCAATCACCAGACGCAGCAATGACCATCTGCAGTTCCTTGGCAGCGGTGGAAGATAAAGCGGTGGTCGACCCATTGGGTCCAACATGAGCACCAGAGTCCTACAATGTTTGCAAAGTTCTCCTCCTTTGGGTATTTGTAGCAGAAAGATGGCAGCGAAACATGTCAACCTCCTGTAAGGCACAGCGCGACCTAATAGAATTAGCGCTAGACCTACGTTTATATATTTAAAAAAATGTACGCTGATATAAAAGAACATAATTTTTTTGCATACTATTGAAATAAATAAGTGGATTTTTAAAATGGATTATAAGTTTACCACAAGATGGCACTAAATACTACACACTGTCACTTTAGTACGTACAGACTATGTCAATAAAAACATAATATACCTTTAAAGGAATATATTTTAAACAATTTATATTGTATCTGCATGAGCAGGTGGACTCTTGACTTTCTAAAGAAATATATTTTGCAGTTGTCAACATTTGTGTCAGTCTGCATTTGAGCTGATCTCTGGTTCATCTGTGAGGTTCATATCTCTAGCAAGCAGCTGGCCACACGAGCACTAGTGTCCGATTAGGAGCTCAATATAGCTCACTTCTCAACGAATCACTTTCATTTGAAACAGAGATGAAAAATACATAATTAATGCTGTACGGAAATGTTGTCCACTGTTGGCTTCAGGCAACAAGCCAATTATTCTCTTGAGCGGCCAATACATTCACTATATTTGATGAAAAGCAATTTTGTTTGGTCAGATTTAATCAAATATTACTAATTCTGCTTTTGCGAGTTTGTGACTCAAACCCTTGTGTTTACAGTCTTTTTCAACACTTGACCGACTTTCTATTTGTACATTCTGATCTGACCACAAAAAACAAATGTGCATGCAGTGTGAAGTCTTCCGGGTAGCGTGGGAGCAATCAAACTGTGATGTTCTCAAGAGCGGTGGTCAAAATGTCATTAACCATTCACTCTTTTGTCTTATCAAACTGCAACAAGAACATGGCCCGGTCTCATGTCACAGCATTGCCCAATTTGGGATGTAATCAAACAAGAATCTCTCCACCTACTGAAGCAGCTGTTCGGTGCACTTGGGGCAAATAAACATCTGCTAGTGTAGGCTGACCAGTATGTTTGCCACAGGAAATTATCCTAATTGGCTTCTATGAAATTATTCTCCTTGACGCAATCTCTTGTATTCTAATTAGAATACACACAAACACATCTGTGGTTTCGCTGTCAATGTGTGCTAAACTCACATGATGAATTGAGCCTCAAAATACATTAACAGTCAATCAACAGACTTTTTATTTGCATGTGACAGTGTCTCTCTTAAAAATGATTGCAATGTGTTCGCACGAGGGACATTGATAATAAATAACTTGATAATTACAATGCGCCTTTTCAAATGTTTGTCTTAACATTAAATTAATGAATTTTGAATGTAACAGGAAACGTCTCAAGTAGGTGCAATAAATATGACAAAGAAATTAAAATGAAGATGTTTACAGTTCTATTTATGTTATGTTTAAAGATGTTGACAGCCTACAGACACATTAGAACTGACACCTTTAAATATACAGTATGTATACACAAACACGAGTGGCGTGATGAAGGAACATCAAAGGATGTGCCTCTATGGAAACTGACAGTTGGAAAAAATTCTCAATAACTAACAGGAGCTCAATTTGACTCTTGCATCACAAAGCCTGGTGACTGCCAACAAACACAAAGAGGACCCTGTACCTCCTGTACTGACACCTGGAACTAAGTAATGAAGGAGAGGGCAGGCGTTATCACACAAGTGCGTCTTTGCTTTTTCTCCAAACTTCAGGCTAAAGCCATGCGGCGAGGTTCCTCTAGGTTGGCGCGGAATCTTTCAAGAAATCGCGAGGCAAGTTCGTCATCGATAAGCCGCCCGTCACTTGACAAGGTGACGGTCATCAGCTGTTGGGTACGCAGGGTCTGGTTGTCCTCGCACAGACCTAATTCGGGCCTGGAGGTCCCGACGGCGAGAATGCAAGCCTGTGGAGGGTTGATCACAGCGCTGAAGCCACTAATGCCAAACATCCCCAGGTTGGATATACTGAGGGAAGTGAAGAATATGGAGACATATAAGAGACGGTGAATATACTGAGAGAAAAAGCACAAAATAAACATATAGCTCAACTTAAAATAAATAAATAATAATACGATCAATGTAAAAAAAAGAAAGAAGACAAAACAATAACTAGTCTGATGCTAAAGGAATACAAAAAAATTATGTGATGTTTATGTTTTAAAAAGTCTATCCTTTTTTTTAATGATTTAGAATGTTTATGCACATATGCCAAGCAACGTTCCCCCGCATATTTGCTGTTTTTTTTGTTTGGGGCAAAATCCTGTCTAATATCAAAAGACATTTTGGTGCACCAGTTCTTGGTAACTATGTTGAAGTGAGTGGAGGAGCTTCATTTAGTAATCCATAGCCCTGTCTAATAAAAACGTTGAGCTTTGTCTCCATCTGGTGGCATCTATAGGCAATTGTAAACCTTTATTTGCCCACAATAAACATCATTTCTGTTAAGATACTTGTATAAGTACGAGATACATAGATTCAAATTTTACAAACGACACCAAATATTCTATCGTTTTCTCAATTTACTACACCTAAGTACTATGATGGGGTGGCATGGCACAGTGGTAGTGATTTGTCCCAACACAGAGGTTGTGGGTTTGATCCCTGACCCTTTTGACCATGTGGAAGTGTCCCTGAGCAAGATACTGAACCCCCAGTAGCTCTTGATGCTGTGCCAGCATTAGCTGAATGTGAAATTGGTATGAAGTGCTTTGAATCCATCAACAAGTGGAAAAGTGCTAGTTACAAGTGAAAGACCATTTACCATGATGTTCAAAGCGAGTATAACAAAGCCGAAACTGGCCCGTAGGGTTGCTCCAGGCCAGTTTCGGCTTTGCTTTATTGAGAGGGTTGGCAAAGAGCACGACAACATCTCCCAATAGTTATTCATTGCTCCCGGCTGACACAGAACAAAACCCATTTTATGACCAAATTACACCATTTATTTAACCTCCCCCCACAATTTGCTGCAAATGATGGGCTGATGTCCAATGTCAAAACATTTGATAGTATCATATCATGTATTTTTTTTTATGTCTTTGTTTTACCTGAATGAGCCTCCCTGGTACTCTTCAGGTAAAAGTTTTCCATCTCGAGCCTTCTGGGCCAATGCCTATGAAACACACATTATGTCATTTTTAGACCATTGAGCTGTATCAATGAAACCAATTAACTATTAATGAGACAGTGGCATTGGAAATTTGGCACAAAGTACGCACTTTACACTTAATTAGAGCAATAATAAAAATACAGTCTGTCAGAACACTATTCAAGTTAAATGGGAATATTTCTAGAAATATGGTTGAAGACTAAATCAATAAAGCTAGAATGTTGCTTCAGCGTTCACAATAACTAATTATACATTTATAATTATTTAAATTATTATTGGTTGGTAAATTGCATGGTATGACTTCCTAAACAACCATAACAATATAACAAAAGTTGTTTAACATCCCCCCCATTCCCCCCAATAAAAAAAAGGACAAACAGGAAAATGGTGTTCGAAAACCAACAAACTGTCAAACAGCAGCCTATGAGACAAATGGAAACCATCAGCTTAATAAAATGAGGAAATGGAACTGACAAAACCCAGAGAGGAAGATGAGGCATCTGGCAAACAAAGCAAACACATCATTGTGGCCAGGGGTTTATGGCAATTTGTGACCGAGTTGAGCAACCTTGGAAAAAGCACAATGCATTCAAGACTGCGGCTACGGGATTGTCTCAAGTGGAGGAATGTGTACAAAATGTTCTTTGTTTTCTTTTTTGGGAAATATTTCATCCAAGAAATTGGTACTGACCCTCGTACAAACACTAACAGTTGTCGCTGGAAATGTGCAAAAACTACAAGGTAATTTGAAAGCAAGTTGAACATCTTTTGCGGCTTCTGTAGTTCAAAATGTGTCCCCACTGACGTGCACTGGTTGGTTGCACGTCTTTGTCATGACAAATAGCAACCTTTCCGATGGATTTAGTGACAATTTAGTGTAGTCTGCCTTTTGCCCGAAGCTTGCTGGGATACACTCAAGCACGCCACAACCGCAAGACAAGGGAGAATAAACACTAAGCAAAATCCTACAAATCTCACAAAGATTAATACTGTATATATAAAGCCCCCAATGACTGTAGGTAAAAAGCTAACAAAGCAGTGATTCAGATTCAGGCTTTTACCTTTGCATTGGTGGAAATCTCCTGAACTCCTTTATTTGCAGCATCTCTGATGATGGGGGTAATGAGGCCTTTGTCAGTTGCGACAGCAATTGAAATGTGAATGGAGTCCAGTGCTCGGGGTCCATCATCTGACCATGTCACGTTCACGTCGGGGAGCTCCTATCATCAAAAATTCACGGGTAGTGTCACAACAACGCCAAACAAATTGCAAGTCAAGCCACTTTTTGCCAAGTTTTTAAATTAATTACAAAAGGAATGGGATTAGACCTTTACCCGTAGATTTGCATATTTGTGGATTTATTTTTGAAAATGTATATTTATATACAGTGCTGTTCAAAAGTTTGTGAACCCTGCAGGCATTGTCAGATTTTTGTGTATAAAATATTAAAATAACCTTATTAAATGTTTAGTCATACCCCAATCTATAATGCTGACATTAATAATAAAGGACTTCAACAAAAATAATGATTATATTGTCATTCATTATTGGAGCAAAAGTTGTTGATTTAAGATAAACTCAGATTTCATGGGTGCAAAAGTATGTGAACCTTTCACTTAATCAGAAATTGCACCTCCTTTTGCAATGATAACTTAATCCAAAACCATTCTTTATATATATATATATCTATATATATATATATATCTATATATATCTATATATATAGATATCTATATATATAGATATCTATATATATAGATATCTATATATATAGATATATATATATATAGATATATATATATATATATATAGATATATATATAGATATATATAGATATATATAGATATATATATATATATATATATATATATAGATATATATATATATATATATATATATATATATATATATATATATATATATATATATATATATATATATATATATATATATATATATATATATATATCTATCTATATATAGATATATATATATATATATATAGATATATATATATATATAGATATATATATATATATAGATATATATATATATATAGATATATATATATATATCTATATATATCTATAGATATCTATATATATATATATATCTATATATCTATAGATATCTATAGATATCTATATCTATATATCTATAGATATCTATATATATCTATATATTTCCCTCGGTTATTCGAGGAAAACATATTGAATGTTTTATTTTGAATGTCACACTCCCCCATCTGCAACTCCATATACATTTCAATGGACGTCAAACTTGACCTGGTCCCTATCCCCCACAGAGTCAACTGTAGTGGGCCAGAGAAATTTGTGCTTGCACTAAATTGTCTATCGGATGTCTTTTGTTAGCTTGTACAGTAAGATATATGAGATATGATATATGATGATATGAGATAAGCAATATTCTCCTGTGTGCTTGAGGGGGGGGAAACAACTCGTCACAACTTGTCATTTTTCCTTCTGTGCAGATTCTCCAATCCACTAGAGTCTGTCAATTCAATTCAAATGTATTTATATTGTGGCAAAATCACAACAGAAGTCATCTCATGGCACTTTACAAATGGAGCAGCGCAAATCTATGACCACGCTACTCACTTAATAAAATACCCCAACTAGTGAAGAGCAATACTTACTTTAAGCGTAACAGCAGCTGCCTTGATAATGAAATCATTAACAGAAACCTTGATCTGCTCTGGAAAGACAAGGAAACAATAGACTGAGTCATTTCATTGTGACACAATCCAGACAGGTGCTGCCTAAAAGCCCTATAGGTTCATCCCTGGTGTACAAGACTGAGAAAAAGAGTGAGTGTCAAAAACACGTGAAGTAAGACACAAATACAGTATTAAACTACTATCCTAAGGAAGTGAAACTGCTCCACTCCCTAAGCCAATGTGGGACACCACAGGCAATTTGGCCTGCATTTGTTGTTACTGTCGCAGATGGTTATGAATGTCGTGTGCAGCGTGATGACCGGACTAACCGTGAAATTGCACGATCCTGAACAAAGACAGTCCGCGATAACAACCGGAGAGAGAATCCGCCAGTACACACAGAACACTTGCTTACTGGTCTGGAATGGCCAAACCATTTCCTCATTGATACAGTAGCTAACCAGAGATGCAGTGGCCCTCCAAAAGTATTGCAATTGTAAGGTCAATTCCTTTGTTATACTATGAAGACACTTGGGTTTCACATAAAAAATGAGATTGAGCCAAAGTTCAGAATTCCAGCTATTGTTAATACATGCAGATGTCTTAAACAACTTAGGACAGAGCACCTTTTGTTTGAAGCCACCCACTTTTCAAGTGAGCCAGAGTACTGGACAGACATCATTAAATTAACTTAAAGTGAATAACATTTAATTGAACAATATAGCCACATCAATCTGTCTGCCAATTACCTTTCATTCCTATTATTGGCAAAATGTTTGTGTGTGGTTTGTGAAATCAGAGTTATAACGAGCGTGACTAATCAGTAGTTATGTGCCAGTTTCTTTCAGTGCTACAGACTGTCTTCTTTGTCAAATGAGCAGTCATGTGAAGCCCTTGAAATTCTCATCTTCAAGGACAATTATTGATATCCACGTCATCAACTAAAGCTAGAACGTGTTAATATAAACAGGTGACCCAGAATAAGTGTACAGACAAGCCTCTTGCTTACCTTTGGCTAAGTTTTTACGAAACTTCATTACTGCAGCCATGTCGCAGTCAACAGAAGCATAAGCATGGGGGATCGTGGTTTTGGACTGTGTTAGCCTTTGAGCGATCACGCGGCGGACATTTGATGCTGGAATCTCCGTGAAAGTGCCCTGGGGAATAAGATTATCGAAGTCAAGACGCAGTGAAGTACTGTACACGTGGAATATATTACACATAGATTATACATTACTTATAGACCCATTAATATTAAGGTCATGTTTAACAGAAAAGGTTAGGTGGTTAATCAGTCAAAACAGATTGAACATGTCTGACATTGACAAAGATACCACTCAATTTATGAACATTCGAGTAACGAACATACAGATTCCTAACAGCTGTGTTAGCTAAAATGTTGTTTGCTTAATACTCATTTGTATTTATGCATGCAGCTAGTTGTGAGGATGGATGGCTATAATATAGTAGTAATAATGATGGGGACGGGTGGCAGGGCCTGGAGGCTGTACTGCAATCCAGCATAAATATACATATAACTGTAAATAACTAAAATAATTCATAAGATATTCTAATAAAGCAATGTTTATATACTTTTTAAGATTCATACCTTTATAGCATCAGATTTAATGTGTTTTCCTAGTTTCAACTTTTGTTTGTTATATTCTTACCATTGTTAGTACGTATTGTCTATTACCAGTGTTGGTATGCACTCGGAGTCTTAACCAATACATTTACTGGTTAGTTGGTTCCTAATGTTGGTAGAACATTTACTGATGTAATGCAATTAACAATTCTTTATCTGCGGCAACACCCGTGTGTGAATATTTTTGTATTTTTGTTATATTGTGTGAATGATAATTGCTTAATTAGTTTTGAAACAAAAAAATTGCAAGTTGATTTTTGACAGAAGTGGTGAATGCTTTTATGTTTTACATTGAATGTATTAAAAAGGGGTGGGATTAAATAAATTGTCTTATTCCCATTCCCTTTCAGGCATATTGTTTCAACATTTAATATGTACTTTTCTTTATGTCTTTGTTATTGATGTCAGTTGTCTGAAATAAACACAAGAAAGAAAAAAAGAAAGAAAGTGCAAATTGGTGAAACCAGAATCAATGAATGAACTGACGACATGCATGCATTTATAGTATTATCAGAAAAGAGCATGACATGAGCTGTATGTTTTATATGGTATGTAATTTAAAACCCACCGGTGCACCTGGCTTTCCTGGTACAGAAAGAGGAGGTATGTTGGGTCTGCTGCTTGGTTGTGGTGGAATAGCTGCTGGTATTGGGGCTGGACCAGAAGGAGGCGGAGCAGCCATCGGTGTTGTTTTTGGCCCCGGAGACATCTTCAGAAGATTTAATGCATCTCTGTAGACCCGAAATAGACCAAAACAATTAGAAATGGGAATCACAGGATCACGGTTGGAGTCCTACTGTAGACAAATGCAAGTTGCCTGAGAGATGCCGGTCTGTTTTGTCGCTACCACCGACGGACCGTTGAGCAAGGCACCAACCCCACTGCCCATAGCTCAAACGTGCAGCAATGTTTGTGCACCCCTCACTTTCACAAAAATTTCAAATAAAATCTGATTTGATTTCTTGGCCTTAATGCCCAATCCTAGGGAAGCGCATGTATCAGGTGCCTCTATTTGTAGAGTTCCAGTTTCAAGTGCAACAGGGTCCATTGTCCTCTGACTTTACCATGGAGTCTGGGGCCCTAAAGCTGTTATACCCTTCCCTTGTTCATGCATTGTAACATTTCCTGTAGTACATAAGTGCCTTGTTTCTTTACTGATAGGAGCATTTGATTGTGGAAGGACTGAGGTCACTTGGAAATTCCCCCCTAGAAAAACTGGTAAGACATTTAGATTTGAAAAAAACAACAAAACCTGAAATACACATCATGACAGTCAGAGATAACACAGTGAGCAAAGTTTTCGTAAACAACGCACATGCGCTCTGCGTACAAACTGGCAAATCTGGTTTTTCGTGACAGTGCAAACCTCATTTGGCGTGTTTGGCAAATTGTCAGAGCGTGCTGTGCCATGCTGGGCGTTCCAACGATCCGGGGGCATTTTATTTTACATGTCTCTGGCGCATCAGAAAATTTGCCGGCTGACAGTAATTAAAAATTTAAAACGTTCTGAATCATTGTATAAATCAACACATCATTATAATCTTTATTATACTTTTAAAATCACCTCCCTGCCCACAGAACAGCTTTGGAGGGTGTCGAGGGGGTTTACACATGGACACTAACTGTCTGGATGGAAAGCGGCCCCCAAGTGCCCACTTCTGTAGCGGTGATCTGTAATTGCCCTGGACAACTTTACTTGCACGTTTAGATCTTTATCTTTATTTATAAACGTACTTTGCACATGCCAATCGCGTGAATGGACTCCAGCCATGCAGAGTGTGCGCCCCTCCTGTACTGAATTTAAGGGTAATGAGAAGAGACGATTCTCCGATTCTCTCCATCTCACCTTTTAACTCCAACTGTCTACACCAAGTAGCACTAACACACTACCTTTAAAACCATGTTATAGTATGGTTGCACTTCTCCCCCAAATCTTATTAATCATTTCTTGCTCCAGAAAGGACATCTCACAATTGACATTGTTGCTTGATGCACTAAAAACGCAGTGTGGTGGAAAAGAACATCTGTTGTGTGTTTAGAGTCTCTTTAAAACAAACAAACGCAAAATACCCCCAAAAATGTAAAAGTTCGAATGCTGCAGTTAGATTAAACACAAGTTGAACTATTCTTGTGATGCGAACACATACAACGTCAATAGAGTTGGCGTAAATGGGTGCGAATCTGTGATGGTTGGAAAATTGACGCAGTTTATAGGCAAGGCGAGTGGGGCGAACACATTCGCTCAGGTTGGTAAATTTGAACTGGAAGACACACTTTGCGTCACAGCAGCCAATCGGTATTGAGAATGTACTTACTACATGTGCAAGACAAAATAATTGTTGCAGTCTGTGGGCACTGGGAGTTGTACAACACTGCCAGCTTCCAATGATGAGACAAAAAAGAGAAAGCACTTAAGAATGGTGAACAAGGACGTTAATGTATATGGTAAGTGTATTTATTTGCTTACAGCTATTGAATTGTGATCAAAGATAGCGAGAGCATTTCCCATTAGCCAAAGTATTAATACAATGACCTGATTGACCAGCATGATGACGTGCCGTGCATTCATTTTTATCAGAGGAGAAGAAATGCCTCTCCTTTTCTAAATGAAATGAAACGGCTACGTTCATAGTATCAGCAATCAAACTCATAAGAAAAATGAGGTGAAGAATAATTTCGCATTCAATGTGAACGTAGAGACAAGTTAACTGCTCAAACTTACTCCTTAGTGATTAGTCCTCTTGGTCCGGTAGGTGTGGCCAGTTTTGGATCAACGCCATGAGTGTCCAGAATGTGTCTTGCTGCTGGGCTTAGTCGTAACCTGAAGGACAACGAGCCATGATGACAAGTTACCGTTAGACTAAAATGTTTTATTTCATGGACCTTTTAATTTTGTGTCACATTCTACCTTTAATTCAAGTCTCCTATGGACATTAGCTAATTTAACTCCTGTAACTCTAAATCTAAACCATCTGAGCAGGGTTTTTTTTTTTTAAATATACAATCCAACCAAGTTTATGCAGACTTTCAAATAAATCTTAATATGTCAACTGGGTCACCGCAAAATGCTAGTATACCAAACACATACTAACACCTCTGTTTCCTGCACCAACATGTCCATTGAAGTCTGCACCAATGACAACTCTCTCACTTCTAGGGATGCTCTGCATCATTTCATCAAGGTCCTACCAAAAGTTTTCCTTCTCCTCCAGCTCACATCCTACCTGTGGGCGCATATCCACTAACAACATTGATCATCAAACCTTCGATTCCTAGCTTCAGGCTCATCACTCTGACACTCTTTTTACCTTCAGGACATTCCTAACAAACTCCTCCTTCACGATAACTCCTACTCCATTTCTCTTCCTATCTACACCATGATAGAATAACTTGAACCCTGCTCCTGAACTTCTAGCTTTGCTCCCTTTTCACCAGGTCTCCTGAACACACAGTATGTCCTCCTGTCCTAGACTCCTGGTGTTCCTCTTCTCTTTCTTCCTACAAAGACACCTTCTTCCTCTCCTTCTTCTCCGGTTTCCACCGGCATCCTGTAGGTCAACAGCACCGATTGCGGTCGTTGTTAAACCGGGCCTTGACCGATCCGGTATGGAAGTCATATATTTGATTTGCATATTTGATTTGGCCAAAGTTTTACGCCGGATGCCCTTCCTGACACAACCCTCTGTATTTATCCGGGCTTGAGACCGGCACAAGAAGACACTGGCTTGTGCCACCTTGCGGCTAAATGTTTTGTACAGTACTGGATATACACAATGCTCAGTAGTGTTTAAATATGTTAAGTGTTTAGTGTTCAATCGTTCTTCAGTTATTAAAAATGTTTGGTAAAAAAAAATCTGAATTTGAAGTCAGTTTGTCAGTTATCATTCCACTGTGTTATACGTATTTTTAAGTTTCTGCCGTGATATTGTTTTAGTATCAGTATGGAGGCACTATTTGCAGGTACAGCTCTGGTACCATGATAACAAAATTTGATGACACTTACGATCCTGTTGGGACTATTTTTGGTGGAGAAGGAGCAGCAGGAGGATCAATGGTGGAAACGGTTTCATGTATAGCAGATGCAGGTGCAGATGGAGGTGGAATCTCAACCTGCGTCCAGTCTTGTCCCTCCTCCACCATAACAGCAATGAGAGTTCCTAGGCGCACGTTGCGACTTCCCTCCTCCATCTGAAATGCAGGACAAATATAATAACATGGCATGCTGTGGTGTGGCTCACTGTAATTGAAACACTGAAATAAAATAGGTTGTTGTGTAGTGCAGTGAGTGACTTTTCATGGTTGGTTGCTGTCACAATTGATTCGAGATCCTGTTAAGAGCTCATCTAAATACACTGTGTGCCTTTTACTACTCTCTTCATGGTCCACTGGACATTGTCAATCAATCAATACTAATTCATTCTAAATGAAAGGCCATGCCTAATACACTGCCGTCCGCACTTGGTCAGTTTTCAAAAGGTATCCACAAATGGTCCAAGTAGGGAGAAAGTCTACAAGGCTGCTTTCTACAGACGTGCAAAAAAATAAATGGTAGTGTTAAAATAGTCAAATACTGTGTGCTAAAACACATAATTTGTTGTTTGTAGGGCTGCACAATATTGAAAAAAAAAACATGCAATACGTGCCATTGGTGCTGTAGTACCAAACAATGACAGCAGTGCTATGCAAGTTATGCAGACAGTCATCAAGCAAAAAGAGCCTGAAAATAAGTGTCCATTTGTGCAATAGTTACAATAATTACAGTGCGATGACAACTGTACAGATAATGTGAAAAATCGTCACACAATGACCAGTAGTGCAGTAATTGTACTCACGTGTCATGTCTCAAATGTTTTATTGTTGCTCGTTCTGTGATACTACCAGTCTAGCAGAGACAAATTCCTTGTGTTTCTACATAGGTGGCCAATCAAGACATTTCTGATTGAATATACTGTACAAGCATTTTAATTGGTTCAAGTAAAAAATAAAAAATAAACTGAAATATGCACATATTTTGTCTATTTAAAATTGCATTTTTGTCATATATTTGGTTAGGAAGTATGTGGTCCTATGTGGGCCCTTGAGTATCACTAATGAAAAATTGCGGCCTTGTCCAACCAGGCACTAAAGTGATCCTGCGTACCACACTTTGTGAATCACTTGGTTACCACGAATCACACAGCATAAAACAATTTGAAGTAATCATGTAACCGGACTGAGTAGCACCTTTAATATACAGTATCATATTTAATCCAATCCATTTTTCTCCCACAGCACTTTATACATTATCGACTGTAGTATTACTTAAGTCTTACTTCCCAGGGTCAACCACCACAAATCAAATCTTGCAGGACAAGCTATCACATATTTATTTTAGCCCTATCACTCCATAGACCTGTTAATGTAAACAGCCTGGCTGGATCTTGAGACACACAGCAATTCTGCTTTGGCTTAGCAGTAAAAATAATAATAATAATTTAAAAAATTACACACTTCCTCCAAACACTGTGCGCCCAGTGCGCCCAATAGCTTTTAACTGTATTGAAAGCATGTTTGACATAAAAAAATGAGTGAAACAAGAAATCATGCTACTCCATGAAGACGGACGGACATGTTTCGCTCCACAAACCGGAAGTACATCAGCGGAAGTGCTTTTAGCGATAATACTTTTCCTTTGAACACAAATAAAATTTGCAATTATCCAATAATTAGTAAACCTTTTTTAATGACAAAGAAATGTTTTTGTGTGAGGGAACACTTGTACTGTTTTTGTTTAATATTCCCATATTGGACATGCAATGTTTCCAGTTGATGTTTTTTGTATTAACTACAATACACATTACAATTCTAACTATGGGAGTAAATACCAGCCTCCTTTCTCTGCTTGCCTCAGCTCTCAAGCCCCTACCCCCAATTCCTCAGTGGTTGCTATGGAAACTACCATACCCACAGTAGCAAGGAAAGATGAGCGTAAGGAATTGTGGAAAAGGAAAAGAAATAAAAGCATAAATCAATGGTAAATGAGACAGGGGGCAAAATATCTCGTCGTCACATCAGTTCAGGCACCTTCTGTCACTTGAAAAAAAAAAAAAAAAGTTTGTCTTCAGTTTGCGAAGGGCAATACTCCATGATCCTGTAACATGCACTAGAAGATTAAAATGGGGAAATAAGGTGCTCAAATTCTATTTGAAAAAAAGTCTATATTTTTTGGTGGAGCAACAAGAAGAAGGTCAAGAAGACTACTAATTGCTCTATCTTTGAAAGCCTATTTAAAAAAAGCAAACACCTAGCAGCAGCAACACAATGGGGAATGGACCTAGAAAAATGTCTGCCATGAAAGAAAATCTTTTTATGTACTGTCACTGTGCTCGGAAAGCGGAATATGCCTTTCACAACAGAATGCATTTTAAGGACAGGATTGAAAACAGCAGCAAATCATCTTGTTTGATAGCAGCTAGAAAACACCTTCAGCATTGATGTACACAAGATGGTGTGTGTGATTTTGGCATTTGTTCTCACCAGAATCTTTGCCATGATACCGTCATCATTAGATTCCATGGTAACTACAGCTTTGTCAGTCTCAATTTCACAAAGGGCATCGCCTGCTGCCACTGCCTCACCTGCAATGGTTAAAGAGTACAAGAATATATCATCAAAATTGAAAAATTTTAAAGACATTGTGAGCGCTCAATTTAAAAAAGAAAAGAAAAGCATCTACAAACATTTGTGAAAATTGTAGCTTCACAACAATGGACGAATTTGCAAAAATGTATGAAAATGTCATTTTTTAAATAAAATAAATAAATAAATATATATATATATATTATTATTGTTTTTATTTCAAATTTACTAGTAACAGAAAATAATTACTGACACAAACAAGTGTGCAAGAATGTTCCGGCTGAGGGCAGCATCTTAACTGAAAATCTTCATGTAGAAGAAGGTAAACAAACAAAAAATCATGTTTTTTCTAATTTTCCCCGACAGATTCCCAGCTGTGCCCTGTTTAACGCCTGTCTCACAATATATATTTTATGATTAATGTCTACTATATTTAGGGCTGGGCAAAAGATAAAATCTCGATTTTTACAGACATTCAGGACGATTACGATTTTAGTCTAATGAACCCAACAAACCATTATTGCCCAGCCCTAATTATATTTAATCGGGCTTTCCAGATAACAATTTTTGGCACCCAAATTCGAGGCACCTAATTTGAGTATCCTCCAATTTCAAGTCCAATCTGATACCAGTACCTCAACAATGCATTAAGATGTGGTAATGTGGTATAAGAAATAGATTTACAACTTCGCTCATGAAATGTGCGACAGTATACAACTTTAATGGAGTTAAATGTAAACTGTTTGAAAACATCTTTGCAACCTTCAGTGTTGAAAAAGTTCATTTTCTATGCAAACTACTTCAAAGTTCAGCTCACAAATTTTAAAACAAGCTAGTTCATAGTTTATCATTCAAGCCTTCATTGGCCCAACAAAATTTGTTTTTTGGCTCTTTAGTAGCACCAAAACTTTTGAAAATACACTAGGGACCAGAGGTGTCATCCAGTGGGAATTTTGTTTCCTCGTCACATGCACATCTCAACCCAAATCATAGAAGCAAATGACAAGACATCAAAGGAGCCCATTAGAACTCAGTTGCCTCATGACGAATGCAGTGCCTGGATGAGCAGAACCACTAAGAAGTGATGAATAGTGACTCCTGGGTTTCCATAAGTCAATTAATCACCAGTCCTATGCATGCAACACCGCATGAGCGTGGTGTGTTGTCATAGAGAATGATAATTAGCGCCTGCTGTTGGCCCGTGCAGTTGCAAGGTAAATATTACCATAGTTTTTATGCACACATTCTTTAGTGGCATTGACAACTGAGCTGTGAATTAATATTAAAATTTGGGATAGCGCCAGGAATGGTTGTGACTTGAACTTGTAAATTCCTTTTACCTTCTTTCTTCAGCCATTTGACAATGTTTCCCTCCTCCATGGTTGGTGAGAGAGCTGGCATTTGCAAGTTGAGTGGGGCGACACCTACCGGACACAAAGATCACAGCATGACTTACACTCCACTTGAATAGGCACTTGAAGCGAATGCCAAAATACTTATTTGAACACTTCTGGCAGCAATGTAAAAAAAAAAAAAAAAATTAAAAAAAAAACATTGACTAGTGCTGGTCAGAAAATTTGAATATTGAGAACAATTTTAAAAAGTGAAACTTGCAGCAGGCTACATTAGTTCATCGCTAGGGTTAGAGAATCCTGGTCCAGAAAGTAAAAACCCTGAAACAGTTTGGGTTTAGCCACAGGTGCTTCCACTCAACAAGTGGCGACGAGCTCATTATAACCTGCTAGGTGAGGAGAAGCACCTGTGGGTTAGGGTTATGTGGCAGTTTTTTTTTTTTTTTACTTTCTAGACCTGGGTTCCCCAACCTCAGGGGCTAGGCAAGTTCGGTCCTAGAGAGCCGCAGTCCTGCATGTTTTCGGCGTCGCCTGCCTGCAACCCAGGTGTTTCAAATCATGAGCTCATAATTACGTTGTGCAGGAGCTTCTCAGCTGTGTTCAAGGAGGGCAACAACCTGCCCAACCTGTTCACCACACAAAAAGTGAAATATTTCAAGCCTTTATTTCTTTCCATTTTGATGATTATAGTATAAAGACACAAAAAAACAGTGTTCATGTACTTTAATACAATGCTCTGTGAGCAACTGATCATCCAGCTTCTTTTGAGATTTTTTTGATAACTGTTCTCCTGTGGAGGGTGTCAATGATGGTTTTCTGCACAACCGTCAAGTCAGCAGTCTTCCACCCGTGATACTCAAGCCTACTAAAACAGACTGAGAACATTTAGAGGCTGAGGAAAACCTCTGATGTTGTTTTGCATTAAATAGCTGACAAGATTGGGACATCAGGAGCCTACAATATTGAGCTTTGTCACAATTTTCAAATGTTGTCAAACACTGGATTTTTTCGTTTTGTGTCTTTCTGCCATAATCATCAAAATTGAAACAAATACCGGCTTCCAATATTTGATTTTGTGTGTGGTGAACTAATGTAACATAAAAGTTTCACTTTTTTAAACAAATTATTGAAATAAATGGACATTTCTACTTTCCTCGATATTAAAAATGTTCTGACCAGCACTAGTGTGTGTATCTATATACGATCATCCATGAGTGCGATCGGCCGATTCTGATACCAATCACATAGATTGGCTGGCCAGTTTTCAGTTTTAGAGTTGCTCACTAAGTATTGTATTGCATTAATAATCAATTAAATTGTTTAATTTAAATTTTTTTATTTATGCATCAGATTTAAAAACAAAAACAAATTTCCATCCCTTAATTATACAAAAACAGGACATTATTTCAAATTGACAGTGCAGAAAATGCACAAACATAATATGATTCCGTTACTGCTTTGGTCTGCAACGTGCAGTGTCAAGGATAGGGGAAGGGGACGATACAATGCACACAGGCTGGTCTCTAGTTGGCTACAGCCTGCAAAGTAAGAGCTGCGGGTGATCGCTTTTGGTGATCGGCAATGAGTGGCATTGATCAACACATGCCGATCACGTACTTTCCCGCAGAAATCGGCTGATCGATCAGAGCACCACTACTGATTATTCTGCAAAAGGCATCTCAATCTTGCAACCGCTAAGCAGCACGAGCGCCACATAGCTTTCAGTGGGTCAGTGAGCCTGCAATTCCCAGCATGCCCACAAATGATCCATCCTGTCGTGGCTCTTTCTTGTGCTTGTCTAGTGAATGGTTTGTTTCTAAACCCATCTCAACATCACAATTACCTCAATGTTCTTCAGTGGCTACCGCAGTGACTGAATCCTAATTGAGTAAAATAGCTTTGTTGTAAAAAAAAAGAAAAGAAAACATTTTTGTCACACTTGACATTTCTGGTGGAGTGGTAGCATTCAGCCATTTTTTCTTTGGGTTGGGTTAGAAACTGGTGATTAAAATGTTTCATATGAACTATTACATTATACTAATATCATGCAAATCTATCAGCACATTCTGAATTTTATTATTGATCGATTCATTGCCGACAGTAGGGGTAGTAGCAATGCATTTGGTGTTACGCCAGAGTGACTAAAGTCATGTCGGTATTTGATTTTATTTTATTTTTCTTAACTCATTTTAATCAACATTATATTATGTTAAAGATCATGGTAGTTTTTGTTTTTTTGGTAGTTATGACTGTGTTTTGAAATGTGGTGTATAAATAATAATAAATAATATCCAATAACCATAACTGCATTATTATTTATTTTAATTAAAGAGTTAAAGTTTACCTTCTTAGAGAACCAATTAACATTGTGACATGCAGAGCATTCCATTTCCTGTCATTCTGCTGGCATCTGCTGGACACACTGATACACTGCAAGTGCAAAGTTAAAAATGAAGCCCGTGTGGGTTCTCAGGGAGTTCTTCCCAAAGTAGCAGCAAACACGAATAACTGGCACTGTCGGCTGAATTTGAGAGGAGGGTGGTTACTATCACATTCATTTTAAAATAGAGCCATTATTATATGTCCTGCTACAACTCAAATACAACCAAGGAGGACGGGGACATCTAAAACATGCAGGGCTCCAGCCCTTGAGGACCAGAATTGAGGTAGCCTGACGTAAAGGTCTGTCTCTCCTTATGGACCTTTACCTCAAAGTCAGTTTGTGGAAACAAAATTGTTTGCCAAAGAACCATAAAGCGAGAGAAAATTATGTAGGCAAATGTCAACGGTCGTCAAGCTGTCGTCATTCACAAAACTGCACATAACGTCACTCACCGAAGATCCATGGAGACTGAAAGAAGTGTCTGGCGTGCTCTTGTAATGACTGCGTGCTCCACGGAGATTTAGTTATGTTAGATAATTTAAGGCCGAATAAGATTCCTTGACGACCCAGACGCAAGGTGGCCGCCATGTTGATGCCCTCATTGGAAGAAACGTGCGGGTGCCTGATCAAAAATGTGTACATTTTCAGAGAGTCAAATGTTGCTTGTTTTATCATATAGTTATAAACAATAGACATACTGGTTAAGACATTTTATGTTGTGGCATTTGTAGGGTTTGACATTGTTTACTTTCGAGACAAATGGACAGGCATAGCCTGTAGGTCATTTCAGGGCCCATAGACGTCTACGTATAATCGTCAGGGCTTGTTACGAAAGTCAGCGCCTCAGCCATATTGGATGTGGCAGACCTGCCCTAAAACTAATGCTAGTACATTGAATGCATATCTTAAAGCTTTTATATATATATATATATATATATATATATATATATATATATATATATATATATATATATATATATATATATATATATATATATATATATATATATGGGAAACCTGTGATAAACATGTGACATACTCATATAGACAATTCAATTTGAACATTTTCAGTATGTTACACGCAAAATGCAATCCAATCTCTTCAACTTCGTAACTGTGATCATCACCAACCCTTTCTCTTCATTAAGCACTTACACAACAATGAAAGTCAGATACTGATTTCATTTTGTTTGTTCATGCTTCAATTACTCATGGAAGGTTACAACCAGTTTGATTTAATGTTTGTGTCACCTGTGCCTAGCATGTGAATTGTTGGCAAATTAAGTAGATTAACAATGCCCAATTACCACGTCATGTTTGTGTGTTATTCCCCTAACCTACAATCTGGCTTTGCCAGTTTGGTGCTTAACGATGAAGCTCAGTCAGAGATTTGTCAACAACAGCAGCAGAGCTCAAATGAGTGCAGTCATAACCCCCACACTGTTTAGTTGTTTGATGTACTGTACATACCTGAAATACAGGTTTGCTGGTCTTCCTGCTGGGCATTTCTGCCTTTGTGCTCTCTACTAGACGTGTCATCGTCGTCTTACAGTAGATGTTCCGCTATTTTAACCCCCACCATGGCGCACAGAGATGGCAAAAGTACGCACACCACATATAAGTACAGTTGATGTACTTGTAAAAAGACATATAAAACTGTAAGTACAGACTTTAAACTGTATTTATGTACAAAAGTAAAGTATCTTGCTACTCCAAATCTGTTACCATATTCGCTCATGCTTCATGGTTCATGTATGTCCTCGTCGCTGTGTTTTTTTTTATTTTGGTTGATTTTACCTTTCTCTATTAATGTCTTTTTTTACATTGTGCAGTCATTGGCAAAGGTTGAAAAAGGTAACAAGATGATTTTTATGGATTAATGAGCATACAAATACAAATACATATATCTGTTTTCAAATGTATGTGGAGTAAAAGTAAAAAGTTCTCAGAACAAAATAAATACTCAAGCACAGAATATATATATACATTTTTTTTTTACAGTAACAAAGTATTGTTATTAGCCAGAAGGCCATATGTTTTTTAAACCAAGGGTTAAACCTATTCCAGTGTGTTTGGCTTTTTATGTTTTGTTTTATTGTTTATTTTAATGGATTTAAGTCTGTCAATAAAGATATCTCTCATATTCATCAGTACTTAGTTACTTCCAACCAGTGTGGAGCGGTCGCAGGCATTTGTCCTATACCACCTCCTCCCATGGGACATTCAGCTGTACAGAAACATTCGTAATGTATGAACAGTACCAGTCAAACATGCATTCTCATTCAATAAAATATAATAATAGGCAAGGCAAGGACTATACAAATAAATTATATTTTCTTTACATCCATACAGAACATACTGAATCTCAATAATGAATACAAACATGAGCCTGTTACAGTTTTTTAACCTGTAGCCTACCAAGCAGGCTCACATTTACAAGAAGTTGGATAAATATTGACATCAATCATTATAGATGGTAATTTATGGAGAAAGTACTCAAGCATTGAAAGTGGTTTGGGTTACATCAGATTACAGCCTAAATCAGCCAGAAGGTTCATTTTAGAATGATAGTGTGTTCTAAGAGCTTTTGAAATGAATTGAATTAATTAACAGCAGAATCATTAGAATATTGTTGGAGCGCTTGCTTGCAGTTGTAGCCTATAATTTGTAATCACACCTGTAATTTTGCATGTGTAACTTAAAAAAAAAATTGTTTTTATCACAAGTGATATCCAAGAATTATCACGGTGTTTGTAAAGTTAGCGTAGAAAAACAAAACCAAGATTTTTGCATGATAGAGAACATGAAACAAAAACAGGCAGCATGTTTTTGTTTCTTTTAATGAAACAATTATTTAATTAAATGTCATCTCAGCCCAGTCGGTAATCAGGCATGTTAACTGGCACTCTGTGTCCAATCATGTGATTAAAAAAGTGATTTTACATACAGCCCATTCGTTTTTGTTTGTTGGTTTGTTTGTTTGTTTGTTTGTTTTTTTACAACAAAATGTTTAGCGGTCCTGTGACTGGCTGGTGACCAGTCCAGGTTGTACCCTGCCTTTCATCCCAAATCAGTTAGGATACACTTGACTCCGGTACACCCAATTGAGGATAAACAGAACATAAAATCAATGGATGGATGTTTAACAGTCTGGTAGCTTTACGGTTCAATTAATTTAATTAATAAATTACAGTAGATTCACTCCTGTGGGTATCCACACCATTTTAATTGCTACAGATGATGATGGAATGCAGGTGCAACACTGCTGTGGGATAGTTTTGAAGCAGTCAGTTAATCAAATGAGGTGCCAATCAAAAACACACCATGCAAATGAAGGGTAATGTAAGACATATAAATCAGAGTCTAGATTAGACACCTTATTTGCATGTGAGAACAGTAGCACAAGTGAATTCTGTTCATTTTACTGTTATCTTGTTGGCTGCCACTGTGTGCAGCACTGTAGTAGAGATGGCCTGCAATCCGGCTGTCACAATCGAACCGCAGTCATCTAGATAAGTTATATAAAGTTCAGTCAGTTACAGTAAGTGTCAGGCGTGTAGACTCATCCACACTTTTACAAGTTAGACAAGAATGATTGCAGTGATAATGTTTTTCCCATATATACCAGCATGCCACATTGTAAAAGTAACAGTTTTAGTAAGATAAAAAGGAATGACCAGCTTTATTTGGATCAAACATTAAAAAACACATTCATATACACACACTGCAAAAAATGCAGCACACCAAGTAATATAAGAAGTTAAATTACAGCATGTTTATATTTGACGACATTGTTTGCCTTTTTTCACATTTATACAGTAATCCTCGTCCTTCTTCGCACAAGCGGCCTCATTCACAATATTATCCATTTGACATGTATCAACATGTCAACAAGATCTTCATTTGGGACTATCTGATTCTTAATCATGCAACACAAATGGGTTCTATTTTTGTAGACAATGGCACATCTTCATTTTCATCCCAGGGCAAGTTTAGTTTACAGTGTTTGGGAATTTGGTAGATCAAGCAGCTAAAAGCAGGTCTAAGTTGTGCCACAGGTGGTGAATTTGATTGAGGACCAGGCAGACAGATTCTGCGCTCTGCATCATCGTATTTCATTCATGACAACAGTGTGCATCAAACCCGCTGAATTTATATATATATAACACCCCTTAGGCCCAGCTATTCGGGGGTGGAGAGTTTACACATGGACACAAACGATCAGTGTGCAAGGTGACCTCCCACTGCCAACTTTATAGCGGTGATCTGTGACCGCCCTGGTCAACTTAACATCATCCACAAGTGGAAGTCTGCTTGCAGTTCCTTATAAGCATTCTTTGCACACATCAATCTTTTACATGGACTCCAGACAGTCTATTTCTGCTTTCACAATTCCAAAGACTGTGCGTACCTCTCCTACACTGAATTTAAAGGGAATGAGTGGAACCACTTTCATTGGCCAGAAAGTAAGTCGGCTGTATTCACTCCCAAAATAGAGCTAATGCTACTTTTGAACTGTGCCTGTCTACGAACAGAAACCTCCACCCATGCGTACAGGTGGACTGTGCTTTGGGCTAGACTTGCGCTGGGCACAAAAATAGGGCCCAATGTGTTGCGATATACAAGATATTTTCATTTTCCCATGTTTTCGGCAAAAGTACGATGTCACAGTTTCAAATAGATCTCATCAAGACCCATCAAATTGATCAAAATAATGCAGCATTGAAAACTATAAAAAAAAGAATAGAAAATTATTTCTCTGACACCTTCCATCCTCTGGCGTTCCTACCAAATTTGTACACGAGTCTGCGCCCGTCTACTCGTTCTAGGATTTCCCTTTTGTAGTAATATCTGTGACAAAAAAGATGCACAAATTAGTGAATCAGCAGATAGATTTGAGAATGTATCAATCAATCAATCAATCAATCAATCAACCAACCAACCAACCAATCAATCAATCAGTCCCATTTTATTTATCCGGATTTACCGAGGTAGACTCCCCACAAAACTTTAACACACGTCATTGTGTGCATTAGCGCTTATATGTCAGTCACTACAGGCCACGTCTATGAGAAATTTGGAATGAACCGTAAGTTGATTCAGTTTTAGTTTTGAGAGTTAAAGCGAAAATAATATGCTTTAAAAAATAAATAAAATATTGTTTTCATAAGGAAACGGGACTTTTGGAGTCTCCAGACCACCCATGGTATAATCTTAGTTGACCAGCCAATTGTACTAGGTTAGGACTTGTGTCAGTGCTAATGTTACTAGTCAGAGTATAAGTGGACCCTCTCAAGTGGAAAAAGTTGATGGTTGATCAATTCTGGTTTTGAAGGTTAGCAAATCAAGACCCTCTTGCATTTAGTCTATTTTGCAAGACCTCAGTTCAGTATGTAAGTGTGGTTTCATTTATTTTGGCTATTTTGTGTGTTTTGGTGCTACTTATTCCAAATATGATGGGCAGAAGGATACAATGGTGGATGATAGCTATAAAAAAAAAGTGATGACCAACATAGAAGAGGAAGTGGCACATATTGCAAGTTTGGAAAGCAGTACATGGTCTGGAGCTAGATGCTTAGTACAATGAAGTGACAATGAGGCTGGCCGCACACCAAGCAGCATGACCAACCTGCGTGAACTGTCACACAGCGTGTGGGGTTCTGCAACCACCGGCCACTAGTCTTGCTGCTATCACCACTGTATGGTGCACGGCAACGTCACAGATGTAATGGCCAATAAAATATACCATATTATATTACATGAGCAACAACAAAAATAAGTTTCAAAGTAAAAAGTGAGATTAAGGTGGCCGCTGCCAAGCAAGCAACAGAAGCCAAGTGAGAAGGAGCCAGATGGACGGTCAATGGAAAGACAAGGCCTTGCGTGTTATCAATTGAGGAAGTAGTTGATATCGAGAAAACATACCAGTGGATGGACAAGGCTGGACTCAAAGACATCACTGAGGCGCTAATCATGGCAGCAAAAACAGGCCCTAAACACAAAATCAATCGAGGTCGGGGTCTACCACATCAGACAGGAACCCAGGTGCAGGCTGTGCAAAGAAGCCTCAGAGACGGTGAAGCATATCACAGCAGGGTGTAAGATGTTGGCATACGTGGAGCGACACAACCAAGTAGCAGGAATAGTGTACAGTAAGTGAAGTCCTAGAATCAAGATGGCAGACACCTCCGAAGGTGGCCAAGAAAAAAACAGACCAAGATCCTGTGGGACTTCCAGATCCAGACTGACAAACCTGTGATTGCCTGACATAGTGGTGGTGGTATCCGAAGACCGCAGATGTGATCGATATAGCAATCTCGAATGATAGCAACATCCAGAAAAAGGTAATATGAAAAGATAGAAAAATACCAAGGACTGAAGGAAGAAATACAGAAAATATAACAACATCCCACAGATGTGTCTTCTGGTGAGGTAAAGTAAACACAAAAAGGAAAGGAGAACTAATGGCCCAATTTTTACCTCCTTGTGGTTTAGTGTACATTAAAATTATGGTCACCATTCAGGTCTATCGCTAAAACCACATCAATTTGCAGGGAAAATAAATGTACTACAGAACTAAAGAAAATAATTATTTGAATGAGGATTAACTGCAATAAAACATCAAATAGGATGAAGACATCGGATGACAATTTAAGGACATTCAAAACAGAAAACTTCACCAACAGTATTGGTCAGTATGTGTTAGCTGTGTTACTGTACCTCATTGCCCGACTAAGCTTCTCGTAGGTCATGCTGCTGTTGTTTTTCTTCTTTCCCCACAACTGTGCCACGTCCTCTGATTTAAGAAAGCGAAATACCCCTTCTGTCCGATCCTCCCACTTGATCAGTCCTGGATTGCATTCAGGATGTAGTAGAATGTCTCTTATGAATTCCCACAAATGGGTCCCCCTTGGATCTGTTTTGGATAAATCAAGATTCAATAGTACGGGTGAACTTGCAAGCATTATATTTGGAAAAGGTCAAAATAAAAACTAAAAACAAACAGCTAAATAGACAAAGGTATTGGGACACTGGACCATTAAAGAAGTAAAGTACCACTGATTGTCACAACCACCTAAGTGGGGCGAAATTCATTCTCGGCATTTGACCCATCACCTCGGGACACATTTGGTGATCTAACCTCCCAATTCCAACCCTTTAATGCTGTGTCAAGCAGGGCGGCAATGGGTCCCATTTTTATAGTCTTTGGTTTGACCCGGCCAGGGATTGGACCCCCAACCTCCTAGTCTCAGGGCACACTCTATCACTAGGCCACTGAGCTGGTCACTAGGCCACTGAGCTGAAAATGAAAATGAGCTGAATAATATTTAAAATTGCTGTAAAAGGTGTAATTTTGGGAGTCTGTCTGTAGGATCCATTCTTTTTCCGCTTATTCTGGATTGGATTGTGGCGGCAGCAGCCTAAGCAAGGAAGCACAGACTTCCCACTCCCCTCTCCCCAACCACTTTGTCCAACTTTTCCGGGGTGTCCTGAGGTGTTCCCAGGCCAGTCAGGAAAGACAGTCTCTCCAGCTGTCCTGGGTCATCCCCGGAGCTTCCTTCGGGTTGGATGTTCCCGGAACAACTCATCAGGAAGCGTCCAGGAGGCACCATAACCATATGCCTAAGCCACCTCATGTGGCTCCATGCACGGGCGCAACGGCTCTGCTCTAAAGCCCTCCCAGGTGACCGAGCTTCTAAGGAAGAGCCTGGACATCCTGCAGGGAACCTAATTGTAAAGTACCACTGATTGTCACACACAACTAAGTGGGGCGAAATTCGTTTTCCGCATTTTGACCCATCCCATGAGGGAGCAGTGAGCAGCGGCAGGGGCCGCGCTCGGGAATCATTTGGTGATCTCTTTGGCCACTTGTATCAGTGATCGTGTGTTTTTGGTCATGACCCATAACTGGTGACCATTAATGAGAGTGCAAACATCTGTTTTTTTGAGACTTTCCCCTTCCAGCTTAGCTCTTTCTTTACCACGACAGACAGCTCCAGAGTCTGCATCACTGCAGACACTGCAACAATCTGTCTCTGTCTCACACTCTATTCTACCTTCACTCGTGAACAAGACCCCAAGTTAAGTGAACTTCGCTATCTGGGGCAGGATCTCATCCCCAACCTGGATAAACTGTGAAACCCTATACAGTATAAACTCTTCATCATACACATATTGTACAAAATGCCCTGCACTCAATTATTAGCAACTTTTACCAATGAACTGATGGGTTTGAAATTACATCAGAAGGTAATGGAAAAAAGAAGCAGATATTATGCATGGTACTTAAAAATAGACACTCCACATGACATGCAATTTGGAGAAACGACCAAAATGCTGGTGCATTATTTATACAAAAAAAAGTATTTAGGCCTACTATAGACTCTTAATACAACTTTGGTGCGTTCAGGTCTGGTTTGCCTTAAATTAAAAAATTATGTGGCAGGCTGATCTCGGCCCACAAGGCTTGAGTTTGACATATAAAAGGTCTAGCCAAAGATTAATTAACAGCTTAAGAATTATCCCAATATCTTTGACTATACGTGAATGTGGGTTTATATTCTTCTTACTGTGTTTTTTGGCCTGTTGATGATGCCTGTTGGTCATTTTTATTTCTGGGAAACAAAGATTAGGTGAAAAAGTGAATATGTTGCTAAATCAAAAAAAAAAAAGAAGTTTTCTTACGATATTTACAGAATATATTTAACATTTTACCAGGGCTGGAAGGGGTAGGTGAGACATCTGGTACAGGAGGTTGAATCGACAAGTCATGACCATCTATATCAACATAGGAAAAAATAGCTGATTGAAATATGCTTTTGTAACTACTTTAACTAAATGTATTATATAATGAATACAATCCAGTCACACATCTAATTTAGACATTTACTGTACCTGCTGGTGGATAGTGTACTTCTGAAAAAGGGTAGGAAATGTCTAAATGCAAACAAAAAACATAATGACAATAATTAGGACAATTATATTTTTACTTTATAATACTATCTGTAATTAATGAATTCAAACTTGTTTTCCAGCCAAATTTCATTTCTTACATTCTGGTTTTAGCTCCTGTTGAGTGATTTCCACATGGTATTCTGCACATGGATGAGAGGTCATAAGAAAATTTATGCAAAGACTTTACTGGTATGATACCTAATTCATCACCCCATGTCCAATGTTATGAAAGTCAGAAAATAGATTTTTATTATGGTATTATTTGTTATTATTTTTTATTTCATATTTTATCAATAAATTCGATGTATTGTAGCTCTTAGTATACACATGACATTGAGTGTGCGGCTTGAAAATATGAAAACATAAAATAAGCCAAGCTATTATGAATCCACCATCTATTACGATACAGGAAATGAAGTCTGTCTGTATACTGTATTGTTGGTTACACAGAATTAATACTTCTTTATAAAACGGCATACATGTCCAAAAGGAAAATAAGCTTCTTCCACACTGCTAAAGAGAAAAATCAGCGCATAATGTAAAGTTCCAGCATGCCCTTTAAACCTGTTTTATGCATAGTTGCATCACTACATGCAGGGCCATTTCTAGCTTTATGGGGGCCCTAGGCAAGATGCTGTTTGGGGGTCCCTAGTTTGCCAAACGACAATGAAAAGATTCCTAACCCTTAAGATGGTCTTTTAAAATACCATAATCTATTAGACTTTATGAGCAAAACAGACTACAATTAAAATTAAACGTCCTACGTTGACAGTTATTTTTACATCAATAAATAAATCAGCTTTTGAGTGTTTAGAAAAATATTTAATTTAAATAAAACACAACAAAACAAACTCAGTTTTAAAGTGTCTTTTTAAAGCTTGCACCCAATTACAAATTTGTCTCTTTTAAGCATTTTCTACAATAATTTACATATTATACTAGTTAAACTAGGGGCTGGTCAAGGGAAGGTTAACATCTATAAATAAATGCCCGAGGCTAGCAAGCTGGCTAGCAAAACAAATAAACAAACTTGCTCAAATTAAAATAAAATTGAGTTTCGCCTCCAACTATCCATCACCAACAAGTGCCAACTTTTCTCTTTTGACCGTTTTTTTTTTTCAGTTTTCTTCTTCTTCCGTTTTTTTCGCATTACTGAGATAACTTTTTGATGCCGGTATAGTGTTTGTTTTGTTAAGTGCTCTCGCTAACGGGAAAGGTAGATGGGTAGCTGTCAATCATTCTCACACCCTTAGTGGCTAGAGGCTCTATGTCACTAACTGTGTGACACAAAAACACCAGTCACAGCGTATCATCACAGTTTATTTTATTTATATCCTATGTTTATTTTTTTAAGCATAAAAGGCATGTAATAAACAAATATTAGAGACAGATAAAGACAGGACATTTTTATCGTCCTCAGGTAAGACTACACATAGAGCTTGGGTGCCCTAGGCAGTCGCCTACTTGGCCTACAGCAAGAAACGGCTAAGACTGCACGCATTTTGCAATGCCTTTGATGTTATGTGTAATCGAACCTATTCGGTGAAATCGGCAGATGCTAAGGCCAACTGGACTCTCGTATTTCTAAATTTATGATGGTCGTAGTTTTACTTTAAATCCTATATAAAAATCAAATGATTCCATGATTGAACAAGAACATTTGAAATAATTTTTTTTTTTTTTTTAAGGAAATAAAAATAAAAATGTAACTAAATTAATTGGCTGGGGTTAAACCTTTCGTTATAACTTTAGGTTCCAACTTCAACATGTTCAGCTCATTCCAGGTCATTGTATATCATTTCACATCATTCTAGGTTTTTACATTCAGCCTGTTAGCCTTCGCACGCAATGGCATGGCTCAGGGGGTAGAGTGGTCGTCTCCCAGCCCAATGGTTGTGGGATCGATCCTCAACCCTTATGACCATGTTGATGTGTCCTTGAGCTAGATACTGAATCCTAATTTGCTCCCAGTGGACCTGGCAGTGGCTTCCAAAGCAGAAGTGTCCCAATGGTGTATCAATGAATGGGTGAATGTGATAAAGTACTACCAATATATAACCGTAAGTGCACGCCATTCATCTATTTCTCCAGAAATTACATTATTTTGTTATTTAATGTTAAACAAAAGTTACAATAGTGACAGCCTGATTGGTTGTGGAGAAAAGTCAAAATAAGGCTGTTATCCGTTACTATCTAGACTTATTTAAAATAACATATTTATTTGTGTTATTTTGGCAGGTTTTTCTCAACGTCCACTCCCAATGTAATTAATGCTCCTTATTGCCAGTGACTAATGTAAGGAAACTTATTGATGTACTGTCAAACTACTGAATGTTAAAATAAAAACATAACATTTAATAAAATAAAGATATAATCTTCTATGGATAAATGAGTCTCTTTCAAGTGGGGAAGCTACACTTACAATAACTTGACAACTAACCCTGAGCATGGAACAGCCAACAATAGATTAAAATGTAAAGCAATGCCCAATTAACATTACTACAAATTATAAAACCAAATAGACCCTCCTCTGGCTGATTGGTATACTGCTCACTCTCTGAGGGGAGAGAGGCTAATTTATTGACTTAGCCCAGAAAACGTTGTAAACATGTCAAAAGAACAAAACTATCCAGAGCACAGCGAAGAAAAAAAGAGGAGGGAAGAACAAAAATACAAGGTAAAATGGGAGCCAGAGAGGTGAAGTTGTTGCTCCTTTTGGTTTGTACAGTTAACACAGTAAGTTACTCGCATGATTTGTCAATGTCAATAATATATATATATATAGGGATGCACCATATAAAATTTTGCCCAGGGTGTAATTCATTATGATGTAAATAATGTTCATATTGGCATATGCTTAGACAGTATGCTACTCGAGCTTAAACAAAAAGCCTGTGTGAATTTATTAGACCATTACTTTAAGTAAATTTAGCTAGATTCTTAATTAAACCATGTTCTTTACGATAAACCACGTTTAATTGTCTCTATATACCACTGTTCAGTGAAAGCCCGTTCTGACTGTGACTTTACTTTAAACCCCACTTTTAAGACACGCACCGGCCCACTTGAGCTGTGTTATGCTGTGGAAGAGAATGGGTCCCAGGCTCCCTGCAGCATGGACAAAGTCCTGGTAGGTCAGCTTACAGAGCTGGTGGCCATCCATATCGAAGTTTTGGAAGGGGATGTTGGAGGCATCAATCTGATTTATGTCCATGACCTGCTGCAGCCACTCCCACACTTGATATTTACTCCAGAATTGAGGCTGGGAATCATGAGGCCACTGGCAACTGCTGCTAAATCCAGGCATCACTAGTGGAACTGGGGGGCAACCACAACATTTATTACGTTGTGATTACTTCATAGGATCATCACATCACATGTTAAAAAGGGCAGATGTGGGTGTACAAAGTCATGGGTGAGTCATACATCTCATCTCACCATCAGGATGATAGTAGTTGGTCAAAGCCCAGTGGTTAGTGGTTAGCTGACTGTCCAGAGCGGTGTCTGAAGTGATGCTCATATTGCTGTAACACACATTCACCATAGCCAGGGTGCAACAGGAGAAGAGAATTTCAAATCTGAAGAAGTCAAGTAAATCCATACACAGTACAGTCTAATCAGTCCTTCTGAAAATGGTGTGATGCCGTGCCAGTGGGGGTGCGTGTTGTCAGAGAGGACAAGGAGTTTTAGCTCCTTTGCAGAAGTGTTCTTACAGCAAGGAGAGTTTGGGTGTGTGGAATATTTTCGTCTTAATGAGAGGGTGTAACAAAAAATAATAATCAGTACCAAAACATATCAGCAATTGAGTTTTGATTTGTTTTATTGTTTTCACAATTTTAGCAGTTTGTTCAGGTAACATTAACAACATGAGAAGTCTCATTGATTGTCCAGCACATTCGAATGACAATATTCTCCTTATTACATACATATCAGTGTACCATTTAGCTATTTACTACATGCTATTGTTTCATTTTTCAGAACTAAAAGTGAAATTAGATCAAGCTCTGAGGATATTATAATAAATGTAAGAGGTAAGTATTCATGCTTAGAAGTATTTAACACCCGTTGCAAATTTTATTTACTTTCAAAAGATTGCAGGTTGGCAGCTATTTTAAATGAACCAGAAAAACAAGGACAATTTAAGAACAATTTTAACAGTTCAACACAACACTTATTAAGTGTCATTATAAGTGTGAGTGTTATTTAGTGTTATTTTTTTTAACTGATAACCTGTTTTTGTTGTTGTGTTTGTTATGTTTCATACTCTTTCATAAGCAACTGAATTTGCTTCTAATTTAAATACTATAGATTGCACATGCAAAATGGCCAAGTCTTCACAGACATTGTAAACCATCTATATGGCAAATCAGAGTTAGATATGCATGCCGTTTTATCACAGTGTAATTAAATTAAAACACCTGCTGAGAACTGCAATGACATTCTTTTCTCTTCCCGTCTCTCTTCAAGATCTGGGTCACACCTTTATAAAACTCACCTTCACTTCAACATAAGAAACAGACCAATCTGGCAAATCTGGTTCCAACACAGATGGCACTGATTATGGTTTTTCCAAAAGGCAAACCATCATGCCAAACAAGATCTTCAGTTATACAGGACACCGAAACCACAGCTGATTTAAAAAATATAAACATTTAGCATACTGTATGCGTAACAGTTTACATTGGTCTGTCATTATAATGATGAACAGAAGTGTTACAATGCGCAACCAAGGTTAATGTGAATACCATGTCACAAAAAACACAATGTTTTAATCTACAATTCTAAAACTTATTTACATGCTTGTATATTTATTCCCTGATAAACTCGGTGTCTTAATATATTGATCTGATTTCTCAATCTGACACTGACATATTTATGATTACAGTATAAAAGTGTAAGTACAGACAGCTGTAGTGAAGCTACTCCACAAAATAACAAATATATATATATATATATATATATATATATATATATTTTTTATCCCTCAACTGCTGAAAAGCAATATAATTTCCCATAGTTAAAGCCATCCATTTTCAGTACTGCTTATCCTGTTCGGGGTGCTGAAGCCAATCCCATCTGACTTTGGGCCAAAGGTGGACTACACTCTGAATTGGTTGCCAGTCAGCCGCAGGGCACATATTGAAATGGGCCACCATTTGCACTCATATTCACGTCGTCACTGAGTGGGAACTGACTGCCCATGCTGCCTACACTGGCCAGCCGAACGCACCCCTACACCATTCGGTGACTACCGGTTAATTAATCGTTAACACACACACGCGCACACACACGCACGCACGCATGCACACGCACACACACAAGTTTGTTTTACTATCTTTGTGGGGCCATCTCATTGACATAATTGACATAATGCATTTCCTCGCCCCTTCCCCTAACCCCAACCATCAAAATTAGTGCCTACCCCCTAATCCTTACCCTAATCTAACCATAATCCAATTCAAACCTGAACTCTAAAATTAAGTCTTGGCCCTAAACTTGTGGGACCCAGCAAAATGGCCCCACACGAACAGGTGGGCCCCACAACTCTGTGAAATCCCGAAATGTTGGCCCCACTAAATAGGAAAACAAGACCACACAAACACGCACATCTAATAATGCAAATAAGGCATTTTTTTTTTAAATGGATGAAACTGGACTGTTTTAACTTGAATCATTTTCAGTAATAATATCCAATAATATTTTGGTAGCCTACCAGTGCAGTAGATTGGTCCAAGCAGGCCCACAAGAGGTCTCACTCCCACCTTAGTTGAATGATGGTCATTAAAGTTCCCTCAGATTACAAATACTCTTAGCGCAAGGGTTTACAGTAAGTAAAGAGTTTGAACTGCTAACCGTAGGTGCTTCCCACTACAATGAATATTTAATCCATCTAACTTCCTTAAACTACTCCAGTTGGCTGTTCATGCTTGCGTCACACTGGTAGTTATTTGCATAAAACATGCACACACACACCTGACACACGTTTTATATTCTCTGTTGGCTCAGCTCCCACTTCTATCACTCTTTCAAGCAGAAAAGCTTGTGAATAGACTTACTCTATTTGACATACTTGGATCCATTTCCACAGAGAGAAAATGGAATTGATCATATAGCTTCTTGAAATAATACTTAATCTTTAAGAAGAAAAAAAGGAAACCCCTGTGTTGTCATAAAGCACATTTTAGTTTCTGTTTCATCTTGGTAAATGGGGTGCTTTAAGTTCCTCTTTACAAGTCACTTATCTAAACAACAAAAGTGGTGAAAAACGTTTGGTGAACTTTGAACTGATATTTATTTGTTGTGTATTAGTGATCTGTATTTACACAGCAAACCTGCTTATTAACCATCAATGTCAACATTGACTACAGTACAGAAGATTTACCGACAAGTTAATCTTCTCCAGTAAATGAGCTCACAACATTACAATCACATGTCAAATCTTGAAATAACTTATTTTGCTACAGGTGTGTGCGTGAAAGAAAGGCTGAAGCCAGCAATTACTGTACTAAGCACAGTCAAGGAAGTATTTTCTGTATAATATTTTTGGCGTTAGACCAAAAGCTTGTTGCTCCAAAATAGTCACTCATCTGGAGACCGCAAAAATGGCATGTTTGTTCAACCATTAAAGGTGCATTGTGCCGTTTAAAAAGGTCATATTAAAGCTTTTTCTACACCATGCATGCTCCACCAATACCTATAACTATGGGTCAAAAATGGACCGATCCTCTACTTGGGTTGATTTGACCCAACTTTGAGTCAAGAAATGGGTCTTTCAGAGTAAAACAACCCATAAATATTGGTCAGATGCTTTACTTGGGTCAAAAAATTGGGTCATTTTGTATAAAACAACCCAGAAAGTTGAGTCAAATTGACCCATAAAGTGGATCGGTCCATTTTTTATCCATAATTGGGTTACTTTTGATCCAATTGTTTTTAGAGTGCAGATGAGTACGAAGAGCCCTGACTGTTTTATTCTGACTGCATCTCATCTATTATCTTCCCTTTATAGTAGAGTGTGCGGACCGCATACTCCACAGTTTTTTGGGGGAGAGGTGAAGTTTCTTTTAAAAATTTTTTTAACATCATTTGAAGTCATATCTTCGTTTGTCAACTGTGGCTGTCGCTTTAAGATCATGCACGTACTCGCACGCGCGCACCATGAACGAGCCTGACACATATATTGCAGTTACACTTTGGGCCAGAGGTGGCAGTCACGAGTAAAAAAAGTGACAAACCTTCCTTTAACCTTGCATCATCAAAGAGAGTGAACTATTTTCAACACTTTTTGTTGGTGAATAATTTGTACTTTTTTTTTAATAACACCCAGACATGTGGACTGACCAGTCATACAGATTTTTGAAAAATACTAAATTAGCCACATTGTGTTGGTTTTGGCCTGACACCAGTTTTTGTCCAAATGTGACCAATCTGATTTTTTTTCTTTCTTCCTTGTTTCCTTGTTTCCTCGTTTCCTTGCTTCCTTGCTTTCCTGTTTCGTTGTATCCTGCTGCTTTATTTTTGCGCTATTTATCTTCCTTCAACTACTTCTAGATTTCTTGACAAATTCAAACTATTCCAACTTCGACATTTTCACCTCATTCGAAGTCATTGGATATCGTTTCAAGTTATTCAATATCATTCAACATCATTCAATATAATTCTGAAACATGCAATTTCTCCAGAAATTGCATTCTTTAGTTTATTTGTAGTATTTTGGAGCCATGTTTCCTTGCTCTGATGGAGATGCTTTCATTGAAAAGCAAAAAAGAAAAGAAAAAAAAACACTTTGTACTACACTATTAACAGCATGTTTTCAAATCTTGATTGACAGAACCTGATTGCATCTCTTTCAATTTCCATTCACCCACAGCAGAACATGAACATGATGTGTTAAAAAACGAAGTCTTCAAATCAATACAATAATCAATTAGTTGGAACTCCTTTGTTCCTGTCTAAGTGCACTGTAACAAATTGACTGTAGAATTGACAAGAAATAACAAACAAAGCTGTAAGCTTGCAGGCACGGGGAGAACATGCAAACTCCACCCTTGAAGGCCAAACCCCTCACTTGATCTCACACCCTCAGCACTGGGAGGTGTATGTGCTAACCAGTCATCCACTGTGCCGCCCTCGTTGTAAAATCAATTCAGTTCTGCAGCCGAGTGCATAAATGAATGTTAGCTGTAATGTTGCCTTCGGAGAAATGCGATGTGAAGACGATGCAGACCGCCCTCGCGCTAAAATATTACTCACCAATTAGCTGAAATGTTGTCCTTGCTCCATGACAATACAGGGTCTGCTATTTGTTTTTTTCTCCTCTAGAGAGTCCTACACTCTAAAATGGGAATTGTTGAACCAACTTAAGTTTAAAAAGAAAATTGTATACCAACTTAATGCAATTGCTTTCATTGGTAACACACAATTTAATTGAATTAATCCAAAGTGAATATATTAAATTTACTGTTCATTAAATTTAATATAGCCTATTCACTTTGGATTGACTTATCTCAATTGTGTGTTACCAATTGAAGTGATTTTTGTAAGTTGGTCAACAATTTCCTTTTTAAACTTGAGTTGGTTTAACAATTCTCTTTTTAGAGTGTATACCTGACAAAATCCGACAATCTTTACAGTATTTACATGTAATACACATATATACATGACAAAACATAGTTGTTGTAAAATTTACAGTATTTGAATTGCTAATTATACAGCAAATTACTGTGCTTTGTTTTTACCCATAATGCTCTTTGTTTTGCCCATAATGCACGTCGGTATACAGTTAAATATTGTAAAATAAAAAAACAAGACGATGCTGCCATTTCTTTTTTTTTTTACTGTATATTTAACAGAAATGTGTTACTGTGTGCTTTTGGCAATTCTGTGCTTGTAACTTAGCAGGATGAGTTTGCAGAAGGCCAATTTCTGTTCAAGCATGATTGTGCACCAGCACATAAATGGTTGAATGAGTTTTGTGTGGCAGAACGCCAGAGCACTGACCTGAACCCCACACGTCACATTTGGGATCAACTATAGAACAGAGATTGTGAGCCAAGCCCATTCATCCAACATCAGTGACATCTGACCTCACAAATGTTATTTTGGATGACCAAACAAAACATGCTCCAAAATGTTGTTGAAAATCTTTCCAGAAGAGTGCAAGCTGTTTTAGCAGCAACGTATAGACACATGTTCACATACTTTTGTCCAAGCTATCTAAAACTCTGCAGGGCTTGTGTGTTGTAGAATCATGCCAGGCTCAGTGTCCGACTTAAAAAATGTGTTCAATGTTAGCAGGATTTATGAAAATCCAATTTTGTAACGCATATTGCTCGTAATTTAATAGTAACAACAACCAATTCTACTGGTTTGGCTAAGTTTGGCAGAAGACCTGCTCCCGAGTTATAACTTGTGTGATATTTTCCTGTAGTTGTACATCATCTGTTTGTGTTTGTTTCCCCCTTACTGCACATCTAAAATGTGTTATTTGCCACAGAACAAATCAGAATCATGTTCCCCCCATCTGATTTCATCGATTGTTGTGCTGGTTTGGTCGGATTTTGCAGATGTCCACTGGGTGATGAGCAACAGGGAGACACAATGCGAAAGAGATCCAAGTCTGTCACATCGACTCCACTCCTTGTGAGTCAGCGTACAACAGGCAGCGATCCATTCGGACACAAGAAAATGGCATCAAATTGCTGGCGTAACAGACAATGTCTTCTATTTTTAAACACTGAGTCACATACTGTGGAAGCTCACATCATCACCCAATAATAGTACACTAAACCATTTACCAAAATAAACTTTTAATTATATATGGTGACACTATGATACATTTTGGGTTTTAGAATGTGGCAAAAACACTTTCCATTTGACAGGAGAGGCTGTCAAGACTGTCAGTCGAAGGGAAACAGACAAGATGCAAAGCGTCTCCGTGCTCTAATGAACAGGAACTTATTAGCGGCAGTATGTCTATTACTGTCCCACTTGCCGACTGTCTTTCATTAGCTGCTCATCTCATGCCTGTTGGTGTCATCTTTCATCCTTCACATTTTGATTAGCATTTGATCCGCAGGGAAAGTAGGAAAAATCTTTTTTATTAGTGTCAATTACTGTTACAAGTGATCATTTCACAAACTAACTAGATTTTTTTCTCTCCCTGTCAAACAACAGTGACTACGTAATTATACTGGTGAGACATGCAACTGGAAAAGCATGAATTATTCACAAACATGATTTTGTATTGTTATGCGTTGAACTGGCGGCATTCAATTAGAATTCAAATCTTTGTTGTTGCACATTTATGTAACTTCATTTGGCACTTCCTGTCCTTGTGTCAATATTTGCAAGATGTAAACATTACTTCCTCTCATTTTTCCACCCCCTTCCTGGTGCTGGAAAGAGCTTTGATGAGGTAGAATGTAGATTACCCATATCCACCCATAGGTGACACTATTGCCTCACACACAGACGGAATCTCTGACATATACTGCATTATAATACCGAAGGCCGTCTCGGTAATGACAGTGGATGCTGTTAAAACTCATTTCAACACATTTTCAGGCAGTACTATGCATACAGATTTATTTGCATGACTTGAGAAGCAAGTGGCAAAGGTGAAATAAAGTTTGTTTTGTTGTGTGTGCTTTTGCTATGAACCTAAAAACATGTTTCAGCCTCATTCAATTTAAAATAACAACATGTAAAATAGAACAAATCTGCCAAACACATTCACTGTTGCTCAACAATTTTGGGTATAAAGTGCACTATGCGTAGTGCCCCCATCAATAGTGCATTTAGAGGAACTGAATACTAATGTTGACGGGCTGTGTGTGTAACTTACAAATGAGTAAACTGTCTACAATCCAAAATCTAAGTTAACAAAGCTCACACTGTATGTTCAAGTCTGTGCAGTTTTTCTTCATTCCTGCAGGTGGCGGTAATAGAACGTTTCTAACTGTCGCCAAATGCCAACACATAAATATTGTCTGTATGTTGAAATATCAGTTCTGTGTGGAAGCTGCTAAATAATGATAACACAGTAGAATGCTTCTCTCATCATTTGTTTTTGGGGGGGGGGGGGGGGGGGGAGTAAATAGTAGTGTAAAAAGATGCCAATTCAAACAGATCAGATTGCAAATGTGCTTCATCTTTATCACACTTAAATTTTTGTCATGCCGAAACTAATTCTTCAGGTCATTGTACAAACAGCCAGGTGCAGATATTCAGTACTTGTACCCCTGCACAGTACTACAAGCAACAGGAATGAATCATCCATTATTTAAATATGAGTGGTCTAAAGTCTTAAAACTAAGGTTTTGCAGTTTATGCCAATTTTCGCAAACTGCCCACCAGAAAGTGAGTGAGTGACAGATTTTTTTAGCTTGTTTCTGAACTTTTTTTTTCTGCAATGTCTCTAATTTCCATCTTCTCACAATTTTTTGTTTTTACAACAAAGGCTAGTTCTACGGTTTCCATGTTAGTTTTACCACTAACTAGGCCATACATGTAGTCTGTACAGGCCAAATCCATATCTGAAAACTCACAGTTGGGCAGCAAAACAACAACCCTCCAAAAAATTTTTGGTTCCCAAAACGGTCTTGAAACATTTGCTAGGAACGTTAGTAATGTTTTCTGAAGGTTATGTTTGGCTGCAATTTGGGCACTCCATGGTTGCAATGGAAAGTTTTATTTACTTCTCTGAATGTTACGTGTTAGTTACATATTGGTTTCCACTAACTTTCTTTTACTGTTCTCAAAGTGTTACTTTTTGGTTAGGTTACGCACCTTAACACTAATGGTGTGCGATACTGCAAATGTTGGTATCGATCTGATAATAATAATAATGGATCAGACTTATATAGAGATTTTTGGACACTCAAAGACGCTTCACAGTGGATACATTATTTGTACGCTCACACATTCACACTCTGGTGGCGGTAAACTACTTAAGTAGCCACAGCTGCGCTGAGGCAGGCTGACAAAAGCATGGCTGCCGGTGTGCGCCTACAGCCCTTCCGACCGCCTCCATTCGCACCTTTCAGACACCAGTGTGAGTAACACTGGAGGCAATGCGTGTGAAGTGTCTTGCCCAAGGACACAACGACACATGACTCGGGGAGAGCGGGGATCGAACAGCCAACCTTCCTTTTACTGGACGACCGGCTCTTGCTACTGAGCCACGGCCAGTACCAAGTAAATACAGGGCCAGTATCGCCGATACCGATATTGATACTTTTTAAAAATGATGGTATATAATATTTTTTTTCAAATTAAGGTAGCTGTATCATCTAATTGCTTATTCAGAATCAATTTTCAACCTTGTAAGTTTTTTTGTGTTGTTTCCTTTTCAAACAAAGGACAAAATTAGGACAAAATTTAATGATAAATAGAAAATACAGTACTTTATCAAAGGGTTTTCCCCCCCAGAAAAAAATCAACCATATATATATATTTTTAACTTTCAAACGAACAAAGTGCACAAAGTGATCATAGGAAAATAAATTTAAGAAATGCTTTATCATATACTGTTCAGAAACTACAAATACATAACTAAAAATTCTGCTTTCGTCACTCCTTTTTCAACCTAAATAAACAAGATGTTAAAGATTATCGTGCAACAACAAAAAGAGCCAAACTGAAACTAAACTCGATCGATATTATAATGTCAGTATTTATCCGATATCAATAATTACTTGGTATCGTTAATATGGATATCTGGATCGATCCGCCCACCACTACTTAATATATGACAAGGAACAGACCAAGCAATAACCAAAATGAGAGACAGCTGGGGACTCAAGGGAAAGCAAGGGACTGATTGGCCGACATGGGAGGGCAAAACAGAGAAGACCACAGGTGAAACTAACAAGACATGGCCGAATAATCCTATTTCCTAAACCTCATCTGCTGCACATGACTGAAACAACATTAGATTAATAAATCATTACTTGGGTAAAAGATGTAAAATGTAAAATTATAATTGCAATTTTGCAATTTTATTGAATATGTAACCGAGTGTTTGACATGACTATTACTTTTTGTATCTTGATACAGTTTTTTTCCCATTTGCATGGAACGCATCATGCATTAGATTGCGTCATCTTTCGTTCACTCGAGACAGGGAACTTTCTAGAAGTTCCATGAGAGAGAGAGAGAGAGACAGAGAGAGAGAGAGAGACAGAGAGAGAGAGAGAGAGAGAGAGAGAGAGAGAGAGAGAGAGAGAGAGAGAGAGAGAGAGAGAAGCCGCTCTGATATAAAATTAAAAAAAACCCTGAATTTTAAGATTAGAAAGCTTTCTTTTATAAACTGGGAAGCATTAGAGTCGAGTCCTGTGATGCTTTTACCAGAGAGAATGAAATGTAACATCTCGAATGTTGAGGAGAATTGAATCCAGGTGAGTGTTTTTTATTGAATTGTGCAAATATAGCTTTCCTATTTCAATGTGTTGCTCAATGTTTAAGCTGTAAAACCAGTCAGGACATGATGCTTGTGACTACTGTAATTGCTATTGGATGCTATTTAAATGCTACTGTTAGCAGCAGAGGTAAAAGGGGAAGATTAGACTCCATGTGAGTTAGATATACAAATTACTTTTTGTTTGCTGGTCAATCGAAGCTCTGCTGTCTTGTATGTTTTTAGTAGATGGTTTTTTTCACATTGAGTAATGGCGCTGCACGTTTTGTGCAGGCTGTTATTTTTTGAGGGTGGTAGGACAAATCAAAAGTATTCTTATTTTTTTCCATTGGACACATTCTTTTTTCCTTGAGATCTCAATTTTTTTTTGTGGATCAGGCCTGATACCAAACTGATAAATGAACTTACTTGATACACGAACTGATACTAAACAGATACCAAACCGATATCCGTTTAGATACTGGAAAAACTGAACATTCGCAATATGAACAGGGGCTTTGAGAGTATTTTCAAATAGATTAGACAGAAAAAAAAACATTAAACAAAAAGGGGAAAGAACATAAAGAAATCCAGATTATATTGAATTGTAAACTGGAATTGAACTTGACCATTTTTGTTGCTGTTCTTCATAATTTGGTTTGAGAAAATCCTGTTCAAAGATTTTTGGAAGTTTTGTTTTTGTTTGCCTCAATACATGTTATACATTTCCAACTGTTCACTTGTCAGTGTGTCTTATTTACGTTGGAGGTTTCCTTTTACTCTAAGCAGAGTTGCTGTTGCCAATCTCCTTGTAACCTAAAATAAATAAACCCTCAATTGAATAGATTTGAATAGTTGATGCACCTGCGAGACATTGACTGATCTACTTTTCTATTCATTTTCTGATTACTTGTTAGTGCAAGGGTGACACATCAGAGTAGCTACAAAAGCATAAAATGGTTTGTGAAACTTGACAACTTATTGTTGTAAAGAAAAATTTCCTCTTTAAAAATTTTTTTTAAGGTGATTTTGAGGGTTTTTGTCCCCCACAAGACTACAATAAATAAGAAAAAAAATGTTGGCTATACTTCTTTGGACTAGAACTAGCCTTGCACATCACTTTAAGCATGGCTCATTTAATGGTAATAATTAAATACATCCCATAATCACGTTACGCGCTAGCTCTTCCATACATCATTGAAATAGGGCCCATAGGATTCTTTTTTCTTCTGTGCACGTTGGCAGCAGGGCCATTTAAAGTGAAACTGAAAGCTTTCTGAAAAACTAGTTTGACAGTCTAAATGTGGCGCTCCACACCACCCACAGAGCGACCAAATGAGGGTAAAGGAGGAGGATATGAGCGACTGCATTGAAAGAAAAAAACGTGTGAGGGGAGCAGAGCAATAATTAGCATTCTGGAGGCTGTATGTGGAACAAATTATGTGTGAGCATTGTGAGAGAGTGGCTGTCCAATTTAGTAGGATCACTGTAACTTAATAAACTTGTCAAAAGCTTTTGTTTGATCTGAAGGAAAGAGAAAATTCTTGATGACCACCGGCTACCCTGGTCAAATCGAAGTCTTTTTTTAACGCTAAAAATGCTTAGACTATCTTTTAAACTAAGCAAGTCAGCAGGATTAAATGAATCTATGAATGCCCCTTTTTTATGTAGGCCTTCTTTCATAAATTATCCCCAAGATTTGCTATAAGGGTTGTTATTCAATTTAAACATTGGAGTGGAGGCAACTCACTGGTTTCTGTGTATTTGTTTGAGATACATGGGCATCATTTCTCAAAATTCGTTTTTGAGTGTTTCAAAGTTACATGCATTATGCATAAATCGTGCATCTATAAAAACAAGGAGGTTCTCTGCACATATAGTATTCCGCTTTTGGAATACTACCTTATATATTAACATATTGAATAAAAATCATAGGACTGGTTCAAATTTAATCTCTACTATGTCTTGTGTTTTCTGGGCGCAACATTGCATCAAGAATATCAGGTTTAGCCAGTTTTTTCTTGGCATTTAAATTACACTTGATCTTGAAACTGAAAACATTCTTCACTTTCATGTGTATTTTTTATTTAATTGTTTATTATTATTAGTTTTCTTGTTTTTTTAGCGAAGAGGCCTATGTGCATTATCATTTTGGCTGCTATGTTGGCCGTAACATTATTTTTAACCACTTACCAGAGAAAATGCAACCATTTTAAATTTCCAAAGGCATCCAGCTATAATAGAGGCTTGTATTGAGAAATACCTCCAACCACAATGACCATCATAATCACCACAGTAATAAAATTCTCAAGACGGTGGCAAAAAAAGAAAGATTAATGATGTGGAAGAACTGTGAATGAAAGGATGTGTTCTTCCACATCATGGCCCTCTCGCTCACCCCCTTTCACTCTCTTGTCCTTTTTGAACAGCTGAAAAGTCTGAGATACATTATTGGAGCTAATCAGACTCGAATGAGGAAAGCGCTGAGGTGAGACAGCAAAAATTACCTCCCTCCACAGCCTGCCTAGACGGTGCCCATCTTCACTGGGCCTCTGTTCACACATTCTCTGATTGAGGAGGAATAATGGTGGAGGGAGTGCTACAGAGGTGAAGCTGTGACTCTCCACCCTTAAGTGATGAATTGATTTTCTAATCCAATGAAGAGACAATGAAAAGAAATGAAGGTGACAATAGAGGGTGATTAAGGCCTAATATAATTTCATTTTTCTTTGGTGTGGTCCAGATGGTGGTCATTTTCGTGGCTAAGCCTTTTTAACAACGTATCAATACAACAGCTGATTTTTTTTGTTCAAGACACTTGATGGCAAAATATATTTTCACATATCATTAAAATGTGTAACTTACATTCAATCTTCCTAAAAACAAAATTATTTGGGAGTTTCATGAAAGAAAATATTTTTGATTCAATACAATTTAATCTCCCTTGATGTGTACTGGATTGTGAGTATCCATAGTTGTTTGTTCATGTGTGCCCTGCGAATGGCTGACAAGCAATTTAAGGTGTACATCTTTCATCCCAAAACAGCTGGGATAGGCTCCAGATCACCCGTGACCCTAGAGAGGATATGCAGTACAGACATTGGATGGATGGGGGATTTGTATTGTGGGGAAAAAACGCTGTAGGCTGTGCGTGAAACATATACATCAGTACATTGCTGACTGCACTGGACAACATTAACATATTTCATCAGGCAAACCCTGCTTTTCCTACCAAAAATATCTATATAATATTGTCCGTAGGGATATAACAATACTGAAAACTCACCGTTTAGTTTTCTCACCGTGCACTATATTGTTTTTCTGGGGTATGCTAGCATTTGTTTCAGATTGATAACAAGAATTGAAGTGGAGATTTTCATGCATGCCAGATCCACCACACCAGCATCTACCGAAACTCAGACACAATCTGTTTCCTCCTCAGGTTATTGAATCGGTGGAGGTGTCTGTGGATCTCACTCGGCTTTGTCTGTCCTTCCTTCCTTTTCTCGGTCTCTCCTTCGGTCTCTTGAGGCCTCCCTGATTTTATGTTTTTTGGATTTGTTGGGGTCTGGATGTTTCTTGGGTTGGGGAGGAGTTCTGGTGGGTGGCCCGGTGGGTGGTGTCTGGTCGGTGCTGGATTTCACCTTCCTTGGTTTTCTTTGGCCCCTCGGGTCTCCTGACGGCGGTGTTCGGTTTAGGTGAACGGTATGAGATTTTTTTAGGTTTTTGGTGAGCTAACAAATACACGCACGCACGCACGCACGCACGCACATACACATACTCACCCACACACAAATAAATAAATAAATAAATAAAATACAATAAAGAGCAATGATGATGACATTTCCGAATGAACAATACTGAGCTCTTTATAAAAAAAAAATAAAAAAATAATAAAATAATAAAAAAAGAAATAAAAAGAATTGAAGTGTACCGGAACATTGCGTTCATTAAAATCCTCAGATAGACCTGTTATATCTGGAATGAAAACATTGTTGCGTCATCACTCTTCTTTCTCACCCAGCTTGCTCTTGTTCCTTCTGGAACTACAGCACATGCAAATTGTACACGACCAGCTGGGATAACCGCAGGATGTGAGGGCCTCCAACAGGTGCTTACGCTCTCTCTCTTTGGCCTGTGGTCAGGTGGGGACATGCACACAGGCACACAACCTGGTAAAAGCGCGGCGGAGTGGAGGTTGAAGGTGGATCTTGGGAGGCACAAATTCCCATGATGGGAGATCAGCAGCACCACTTTGCGGCCGCACATTGAGGTCTCTAGCCGGAAAAAAACTGTGCTGGTCATCGAGCTGAAGGTGCCCCGGGAAGAGGGGTTGGAGGATGCTCACGAGAGGAAGCGAGCCAAGTATACAGACCTGATGGCAGAGTGTAGGGGAAGTGGACTGATTGCAAAGCTCTACCCTGTGAAAGTGGGAGGCTTTGTGGGAGTGTCATCAAAGTTATTGGACTACATAGTGGCTCAGGCTGCCTCAGAGGAAGTAGAGAAGGCACGCCAACAGGAAATGTCCCGGGATAAGGGGCAAAACGTTAAAGAATTATGGTCCTAGGCTGATGACCCTGTAGTTAACCCACCCTTGATGTGCAGTCAGCCTGGGCCTGACTCGGGGAAGTGGACCCCCTTCCATGCATAGCCCGCTTTTTGGTATGCAGTCAGGTCTAGGCCTGACACCACTGCCTTGCAACATTATCACTCTGATAATAAAGGATACCATCAAATATTATACACTAGTACTGGGGGGGGGGGGGGGGGGGTGGGGGGTATTTTTAATGTTGATTTTAAACAGTATATGAGGTGTATTATTCACTGAACTTAAATATAAATATACATTTCCTGCTGTGTCTAAGTCTAATCTTTTTTCTCTTATAAATTGTCAATAATCTCTCTGATAATTGTAACTCATTTCAAAAGTAGGATAACGTGGTGTAAATTACACAGCTCACCAGCCCCTGCACTGGGCCAGGTTTTATATAGAGACTTTTCAGTCTGATTGAAATGATTTTGACTGAAGATCGCTGGTCACCTGTTAACGTGGGATGTGATTTGTCGTTGTGCAGCGGTGTGACACGTAGATCAATGTAAACACCACGTGATTTATTTGGTAAGGCTGGGTATTGATTGTAATTTCCCCAATCAATTCGATTTCAAGAGTTCAATATGATTTCAATTTGTCCAATTTGTTCAATTTGATTCACTTCAATTTAATCCGATATTTATTCATTATGGAACATCAATTCTTCAATATCAAGGACATGATAAAAAACTCCAGCAAACTTCCAGTATATATATATATATATATATATATATATATATATATAAAACCCTGCGATTGGCTGGCAACCAGTTCAGGGTGTACCCCGTCTACTGCCCGAAACCACCTGGGCTAGGCTCCAGCACCCTGCGCGCCTGGCTGGCAACCAGTTCAGGGTGTATCCCGCCTACTGCCCGAAGCCAGCTGGGATAGGCTACAGCACCCCCTGCGACCCTTGTGAGGAAGATGGATGGATGGATATATATATATATACAGTGCTGCTCAAAAGTTTGTGAACCTCTTGAGCAATTTGGATTTTCAATTGTTACAACCTGATTTTGTTGTTCAATCTGAACATTACATTTGATATGAAATAACAGGTGTAGGTTTATCAATTCAATGCATTGTTCTTTTTTTCCATCACTTGTGTAGTCAAAACTTAATTAAAAATAGTTTTTGGTCAATTCATGTAGGTGCAAAAGTAAGTGAACCCTGAGCTGCATTGCTTAAAACAAGCAGTCAAGTAGGATCAGGTAAGAGAAATTGGTAGCTAAACTAACCACTGAAATGGGCCAATGAAATGAGAGGTTTAACAAATAAATTGTGCATCACTGACTGAAACAGAGACAAAGCCACATCACTTTAGTCTTACCCAGATGAACCCATACAGGTCAGTCATGCTGGGAGAAAGAGAAATCTCAGGGGACCTCATGGAGTGTGTAGTGATAGCACATTTGTCTAGGGAAAGCTATAAAGTAATCTAAAAAAAATTGAGCTTCATCATTCATCATCATCATGAAGCAGATCATCTGCAACTAGAGAACACTGAAAATTACTACAATCTTGCCAAGAAGTGGACGACTTTCTAAAATATCAGCAAAACCCACAAGACAAATGATAATTCAGGTGAAAGCCAACCTGTGCATCACATTGAAGGATTTGCAGACCTCTTTTGCTGCATCTGGCACACATGTGCATGCTGCAACAATCAGAAGAAAAGTCAATTGACAAGGCTTTCATGGTAGGCTTGGTAGGTAGAAGCTTTTGCTCACAAAAAAAGATCAAAGCTGCCCATCTCAACTTTGCCAGAGAGTACCTGGACAAAACTGAAACTTTTTGGAAGTCCCTTCTGCAGACAAATGAGTCCAAAATTGGTCACAACTAAATCAGTCATGTTTGGTGAAAAGTCAACACTGTATACCAGCAAAAGAACCTTCACCTTAGAGCGAAGCAGGGCTGGCTTTTCATCCTCAGGACCTGGACAACTCCACGTAATCCAGGGAATCATGAATTCAGAGGAATATTGTGAAATCTTGGATCATAACCTGAAGCCGTCCTTTGTGAAGTTACAGCCTGGTAGACGATGGATCATGCAACATGACAATAATCCAAAGCATTCCAGCAATACAACCAAGGAATGGCTGAAGAACAACAAGATTCATGTTCTGGATGTGCCCAATTAAAATCCTGACTTAAAATTTTCTTTCAAAATACTGTGGCGGGACCTGAAGCGGGCAGTTTATGCCAGACGCCCATCCAACCTCTTTCAACTGGCTGCATTTTCAGGGAAGAATGGCAAAAATCCCCCAAAGTAGATGTGAAAGACTGATAAGTCCCTAAAGAGTTTGGATGAAGTTATCATTGCAAAAGGTGGTTCAATGTCCGATTAAGTGAGAGGTTCACATACTTTTGCACCCATTTCTTAAATCAAAACTTTTGCTCATTAATGAATGACAATATTATCATTATTTTTGTTCAAGTCCATTATTTTCTGTAGAAATAGATTGGGGTATGACTAAACATTTAATAAAGTTATTTTAAATATTTTACACAAAAAATCTGACCATGCCTGCAGGGTTCACAAACTTTTGAGCAGTACTATATATATATATATGTGTACATGTGTATGTGTATCAGTGCTCTTGACGTTAGTGAGGGGGGCGACTTTGATCAGATAATCAGAGAGGTGAGAGGTAGAGAGTGAAGTGAGGCCACACACAAATCTTTCTGGCAGTTTGAAAACCCTCCCTTGAAGTGTTAAATGGTTAGATGTGATCAGTGTTGCCAACTTGGCAGCTTTTTTTTCTGTATTCATCAACCCCTAAGCAACTCTTTCTTAAAAAAATATATTTTAAAAGTGACGGGCAACAAATCTAATCTCCACTGTACACCGATTTCTACAATGACAGTCACGTTGTGTTTAGCTTGTTTAGCAATTCAATCTGTCCACCACTCTGCCCTCCACTGACAGCATAAATCATGTTGCATTTAGTGAAACCCACCAACCTCCTAAGGAGGAGATTAATATCTTTGATGACTTTTAGCAACTTTCTGGTCAGCCAAAATGACTATTCTGAGTCGGCGAGACTTGATGTGATTGTAGATGAAGGAAGATGTCAGGTGACGTTTTGGTGCTGACAGTTTGTTGAAGAGTTGAGATAAATAAGGAAACACCCACAGATTGCATGTCATGTTAATCAATATTTTGTTTTGATTGACTACAAAGCGCTAACTAGACACTCAACAATCACCCGGAAAAATGTGCGCCAGTATACTAACACCTTTGCAGCATCTGTCACCTTTGAGCACGATCACAGATTCACCAGGGTTTACCTTACAGTGACAGTCGCTCAGCTTGTTCTCATTGTCCCTGATGGCAGACCACTTCTCCCCCTGTCCCCTCACATTACCACTTTAGACATTGTACTCCCACCCTTAGGACAGACAAGAGGGCTTAAAAGGTTCATTAAGATTTATTTTTGTTCACTTTGTGGCCAGTGTTATGGTGCCACCACAGTTGGACTGACCCTGCAGTTCAAACACTAACAGCCCATAAATAGACAGGGCCTGCAGATGACAGCCTACCGCTGTCTAGACTTTGTCATCTTTAACATCAATACCTTTAAATACTATAGGTGTCTAGGGCGTCATCCTCTCTGTGGGTTGCCGTATCGGGAGGTGTAGAAAGTCATGCTATAAATCAGAATGCAAGTGGCAAAGCCTTGGTCATGGTTAAAGCCTCAACAGACAAAGTAAAAAGCTTTGTGAGTGATGTTCTATTGTTTCACATTATTGTGGGATTATCCCCCAGATATTTTTGCAACCGAATGGTTGTTGAATTTTCCTGGTGAGTATTTACTCTGACATTCCCAAAATATGTTATGTTTCATCACTTTCATCCTTTTTTCCAGTCCCAATTTCCCTTTTTTTTTTTTCACCACACAATCATCCGCAGTGCATCTTGAGCCTGCTTTTAGGCCTCCAAGCCAACAGCCTTACAGATTGAGCTAGTGCAGGGAAAGATACATTTGTTATAGCAGCTTGGCCAGTCATAATGCTTGTTTTGGCAGAATGATTTACAAAGATGACTAGCTAAGAATCATCTGCCAACACAGAGCATCTTATCCAGCTGCTTGCTTCTATGCATATGTCGATTTATTTTGTTCACAAAGTCGTAACCTTCATATCCAGATAGCAATGAACATGAAATGAAAGAACACGTTGCTACCCACCCACTCACTGGTTTTGGTACACAAATGTTGCAAAAACGGTAGTTGTCGGGACGTAACAAGCTTTGAGTTATTGTATGTCAAGAAATGAATAATATCAGTTATGTTTGCCTCTCTAATCTCCTTTCTCTGCAATAGCGAGAGGTTAAGGGTGATAGGATTATTTATTACACTGTATATGCACTTTTTTTTTCTTCCAGCTACTGTGCTGTGGCATTTAGTTAACTGCCGTAGGAATAGCTGCATTTGTGGCTCTTCCACCAGCCGTATCTGCGTAATGACCATTCTCCAGTAAAGGGTCCCTGAGAGAGTCATTTTCCAAGGCTTCAATCATTGATGACAGGAAAGGGGGGTGAGACGGGATGGATATAAGATGACAGGCACTGTGCTTTCTGATGTCCCCTCTTATATCCCTAGGGACAAAACTCTGAATGCCATGTCCACAACCAGTCCACACATCAACAATATAATCAGGCTTTTTCAACGTCAACGTCATTAGAATTATGTTTTCCTTTCTGAGAAGACACATATTTACTCTCATATTTGTGCTCCAAGAAGGATAGGCTACCAGTTGTGCTCACGAGCACATCCAGTTCAATGCAATGTTCACGTTCAATGATGTTTGTAATATGATGCTACTATTGAGAAAGGGCTAAAGTCACAAGGTGCAAGCACATGTCAGGCTTAGTTTTGCCTCAATACTTACCACCACTTTTTAATCAAACAAGACCCGCAATACACATAATGTGAAAGAATAGCAATAGAAAGAGCAATGCAATACTGACATTTACAAGGATAATTATGCTCAGTTTTATTGTCTTTATTTATCCATTCCATTGTAAAGTATCTTTGAGTGTCTAGAAAAGCGTTACATAAATCTGAATCATTATTATTATTATTATTATTATTATTATTTTACTTGATGCTTTAAAAGGACATGTTTAACCACAACATATAGGGTTACTATAAAATTGAAATACTATGATGCCACACATAAACCTAAATGTTTAAAACGCTATGGGACACTAAAATGGACACTTACATCCCAAAATTTTTACTATTTGAGATTTTATCAGAAAAAAGTAAAAATCATTGGCCGGTTTTAGAAAGGAATGATGCAACATTAGGAGGAGTAGCTACTAGCTAATGTTACCCTTCATCATCTCAAAGTTCCTTTTATCAACGTAATGTAACAAACTGCTTACCGGCACTAATGTTTAGACTTTTCCGCTCACTCGGATATCAAAACCTTGGATCTGTGGCTGCTGCCTCTACTGTTCAGCTGTTCAACCTACTGTTGCATAAGTATTGCTGTCACAGGTGTAGGGGCTACAGATTCCCCTCCAGAGAACATATCCGAGATGTTTGCACATTTTGCAGCATCTAAAATGAAATTCTTGACCTCCTCCCCAGCAACTTTGCAACACACATTAATTGCTCTCTAATCTAGCAGCCAGAGTGGCACCCACATATGTGGACTGTCTTTGTTGGTTACGAGTAGACACAATTGCATCACATCATGACAACCACAGTTTAGTTTATAATGCATTTTTAAATCATGGGAAATTAATTATAGCCTTGCTCTTTTTTCAAATCTCCAGGTACAATCTATGTTCATCATGCTATTGGCATACTGTATCTGTGCTGATGCATTCTGTTTGCCATGCAGCATATTCTGCTGATAAAAGCTTGTGCATATGATTGTAAATCCATCTGAGACATGAAAGGACCAGTAGACTTTAATGTACAGCTGTAGATGTTTGTGAATGACTTAGCTAAAATATTTTTGCTCTGGCTGGTGAGAATTTTGTGCGGCCTCTTCTGAAACTTGGCCATGCTCATGTTTTCTTTTTACAGCTGGCTTAGTTGCTTTGATTTAGGAGCCAGATTTTGCCAAGCTAAGCCTGCTGACTTTAAACTTGATCAAAGTGGGGCTGCATTTAAATGGCATTATCAGTGGCCAGGTACTTTGTCATCTATTCTGTAAACTTTGGGTGGCAGAGCTGCACATTTCGATCCTCTCCTCCCTTTCCAGTCTGTGTTAAATGAGTGTAGAAGTTTCATTGCTGTGTGGTAATTTGTATCAATTTCATTGGCATGAGGCACAATTGCTAAAACATGTCAGGAACAATTACGAGAGGAGCCCATCTTTCGGCTCATCATGTGACCTTGGAGAGGATATAGGTAACAAAGGCATTTTGGAACATTGAAATGTATTTGTTTCGATCTTGTGGGAATGGCTGAAAGGACATACAGATTTTCCACGCTTTATCACAGTTCCCAGGTGTCGTAATAGCATTTCTGTGGTATGCTTTCATCAAAACAACCCAAGGACCAAGAATTACAGAACACTTTAAACCTACTATTTTGTGCCACACTGATGGTGTTGACGCTGCTCATCTTGCGACACACACACACACACACACGCACACGCACACACGCGCCATTCTCACGGAAGGCAATAACTGACTAGGACCTGCAAGGACCCCTGAGCTGCCTACGCCCGCCTGCTTGGATTTCCAGCTGTCTCCTGACTAAAAGTGTTTATATCTATATAAGTCCAACATAAATTCACCAACATGTAATAATAAAAAATAAAAAAAATCAGATAAAATATGAAGTAGGCGGGGTTTTACAATTAGGCAAAAATTACTGTTAGAAAAAAATCCTGCTTATCTCACACAGGTTTATTTTCTAATCTACTTAAGAACTTAAAAAGGCAAAATTCTAACTACTGTGATAAGAAATAGGAACAAGTAAGAATGTAAAAGGTAAACATAAACAAATATAAGAAAAATCAGCTAAAGAGGAACAATCTTATAACAATGTGATGGCATTTTTTTAATCAGGCAAATAATGGGACCCATAAAGTTAACTTGACCGCTCAACTCAATAGGGCTTGTCACAATGATGCAGCAAAGTGAGCTCAAAAGTCCACACATGACGCTTTGTCTACTAGTTTAAAGAATGATGCAACCAAATTGATAGAGAATTCCTTCATTGTGCACTGGGACCCAAAACACACTGCAACATCCACAAGGGCGTTCACCAGTGGAAAGAAGTGAATGGGTTTTAGACTGGACTAGTCGATCTCCCTATAGCGCATGCATTTCACCTAATGAAGAAGAACAAGTGAAAAATTGCTGTGGAATTGGACTGTGAGCAGCTGTAAGATAAACAGTGCACATGATTCATATTTAATAGTGTCTGGGTCACATTATTAGATTTCACACCAATTTTAAAAACATTAATTTTTAAAATCACAGCAGTGCAGACACTATTAGAGGCCAAGATTGTCTGTAAGCGCATTTTTACTTTGTCAAGCTACAATTAGGTGGTCGTTCATTTACCCATAATGTTTGTATTCATTTGTTATTGTTTTATTCCTAACCACAGTTGGATTCCAAATTATGATTAGTAAGTAGACAGATCTAGGCAAAGAAAGGTATACAGCAAGCTGTGCGGAATATACATTTTACTGTATGGCTTTGAAGAAGTATTAAGATATGACTTCACTTTATGAATACATTCAAACACACTAATAAGTAATACGTGTTTATACATAAAATGACTCATGCACATACCTGTAACTGTTCCAGTTGTGTGTACATAGATCCTGAAACCCAAAACAGAGTCTAACACAAAAAATAAATTCAATTTTAATAAAGCTTTTATTTGAAAGGATCACAACAACATGAGCAAAATTTAATAAAACAAAAATAAAAAACTACTTCAACAAAAGGCTGACGTGAGTAACGAAAGCAAGATAATGCAAGGTGGACAGGCAGAACAGGATGGGAGCTCGATGCTAAAACAAAACAGAAAAACATTCTACAAAAAATAAATGTAATGGAAGCACAGTAAAAATGCTAACAAAGGAACTCAGCCATAAAGAAAGACAGATAAACAACAGAAACAACACTGAGAGAGAAACTAAACCACGCAGATTTATGCTGCGTTCGAGGATGGTCAGATACATCCGAGTTGGTTTTCCTGAGTTCCGAACTGAAAGCGTTTGAAGTAAACAACCCAAATGGCGGATCGTGATAAATTGTTTTTTATTTTGGTCCTCAAAACTCATTTTGACCTCCAACAAACTAGCCTCTCACAATTTATTCATTCATTGATTGTTTTTGTCTTTTTTTTTTATAAGCATTCTATACAGTTCAGGAGTTCAACTGTATAATTTCAAGTATGTTGTGTTACGTCAAGTTATGTCGAATATTTATGTATGAAGAAAGTTATCTAGTTTTATACTCGAGTAAATTGTGTTTTACCATTCACGGTCTGTGTTTCCAAAGGGGTCGCCATTGTAGAGTGACGTCACTTGTAGTCCGTCGGTGAAGCTGGGGTACTTTTTTTTCTTCCGATTTGAAATGCAGCAACTCCTGAAAAGGACAAGAAAGTATGAACATATGACCCCGATACTAGCTTAAATTGCATTGGCTTTCGGTCTACTTGAGATACGATTTCAAGGTTTTGTCTTCCTGCAGCGCGCCGTCTTATTAAATGGACTCTCACGCTGTTTTAGTTAACGTTGTGTAGCACCACATTATGTGGTGAATTTTGCCCACTGGCAGCCATTGCAGCCTGGTCATCCTGTAAGGTGGAGTCCCCCTTCTCAAAGTTTATTTTTCCCCATATGAGGTTTTTGAGTGTTTCAGGGGATGTCAATGATGTTTATTAATTGTGTGCATGTAAGGCGTTGCAAGACATGACTACTGTAAACATGGGTGCATGTCTTCAGTAAATTCATCAATCCTCTTTCTTATAGTGGACAAGAAATTATTAATCTATTTTCTGTCCCTCCCAAAATCAGTAGAGGGTGGGCTTTCTGAATTAGAATGGGGCCATTATAATTAGCCAGTTCAAAAGCAAATAATTATGGGACACTTTTTACAAACCACACCAAGCATATTGTAATTAGATCTTTGCTTGTGCACAATTATTACCTTGGACTATGTAAACATGGATTGCTTTCAAACATAAAAAAAGAAGGTTTGAGGTGATTTATATCGATTTCTTACCTTATTTATTTCCATTCTGTACAGAGTCTCTCGATTTGATGTAACTGAATTGTTCGCGGCATTTATTTTTCTCAGCTGCATGAACTGATGAAACAACAACAGACAGCAGCACTTGCCTTATATGATTGCTACTGTCTTATATGATTGCTGCCCAGATGGTTCTATCAGACATACCCCATCCAGAGGCTTTGCCCTACAGAAATCAAATAAGCTTTGTGTGCTTGGTTGCATCTCCACAGATAAGGAGACTGAATAGAGGCAGAAATATGAAACATATAGAGCAGGTGTAAGCTAAAATTGTTCCCTAGAGGAACATCTCCTGCAGGACACTACACGCAGAGGCATCCGTGCACACCAGCATTTCAACTCAACACCTGAGTGTTCAGAAATATTGTTTGTCGCATCATGAAATTGAAACAAATTATTACTGAACATTAGATCATAAAAGATGCCAGGCATTATCTTACAGTTTTTCTCAATCCCTTTCAGGCTGCTCTTTTATCACCATTTGCGCTATAGCTGGTGCATTTCTCAAAACATTTAGCAGAGGTGGTAATTAGTCATACAGTATATGAGTAAGTCACAAGTACTGTAAGTCTCAAGTCTGAACCTTTTAAGGTTTAAGCATATAAATAAATACAAAAAATATTACGTATTTAGAAAGATACTGAACATTTTTTGTTGTTTTTAACCAACGTTTGCCTAGGCGCCGTGTACAGTAGTGATGGCAAAATGAAGCTTCATGAAGCACTTGTGATATTTTTTGACTCTTCTAGATGGCACTCTTGGTTGAAAGATGCAGTGGAAATGTAATCAATTTCCTTTGCACTAGCCTTCATATTTAAACCAAGAGCACCATCTAGGGGAGTCAAAAAATATCACAAGTGCTTCATGAAGCTTCATTTTGCCATCACTAGTGTACAGTACTACGGTTGTATCCAATCAAGTGATTGCAAATCAGGAACGATCCCTATTGTTGGCTGATCAGTATTGGCTAAAAAAGATTGTCTTCTAATGTTTTTTTTCCCTCCAATTTTAAAGGGCGCAGAATGACAAAATAACCATGAGGTGCAAAGATATTGGCTAATGAGACAGCAGTACCTTAGTTTTATATTACACAATATAACGCCCAAGGTTTGTGTGGTGGCATTAAAAAAAGACAAGAGGAACAATAATACACATCAGCACTATTGATGATTCCCTAAAAATGCTTGTTTATTTAAGATGCAACTTTGTAAGCCCTGTTGTTCAAATATGAACATCCAAAAGGAGACCACTCGTTACCTTTTGTTATGATGTGAGTTGATTGACAATTAAAAATAGTTGAGCCATTATGTGATCTCTTTCTCCAGAAAAACAAAATTCTTGCATATCTTATCCATCACCAACATGCCTCTGCATCTATTCCCAGGCAACCTGCATTCATTGTATGCAGCAGGTACATCTCCTGGGAAGGCTTGTTATCAAACACATCCCATGACCATGCTGAGAAGAACTCCTCAATGTGGAAAGGGGAGTAATAGAGTATGCAGTTAGGAAATGCATTGTCTAGTAGGGTTGGGTGGAAAAACATAAGGCAGGAGAGGTAGAAGGCAACATCATTGAAAATGATGACTCAAGAACCATGACAGACCTCTCTAAATGCTATGTTAACTCTTTCTTCTTCAAATGAGGGTGGTTTTCAATCAATTTACAATAAAAAAATAAAAATAAAAATAAAGTTTATGTATTAATTTGAAAAACGTCTCGGAGATGCGTGAAACATTTTCACACATTTAAAGGAAAAGGCGTCTTAGCTATGAATGTGATGACACAGATCAAGTGGATCTGAGTGTTAATAAAGTTTTGATAACTGAGCCAAAGCAACTGAGGAAGAAGTGTACAAGGGCCACATATTCTGAATAGTGATGCACCGAATATTCAGCCACCAAATTTTTGGGGACAAAATAAAATTAAAGCCAAAAGAATATGGCCAAAATAGGATGTTGTAAGTGATGCAAGCAAAGAACCGCTGCAAGCAAGCGTCTGTTTGAATTAAACGGCAAACGCGGGGGTGAGTGTCCGCCTCACTTCTTGCTAGATTTTCACCGTGTGCATCGGTCGGTCGCAGCAGCTCCCCGGGTCATTGTGCACACCGGAAGAGAGGGGCGTCGCTTAGTGTACAACATTTAAGCTAGTCTAAAAAAGACAGAACTGCCGTGTATCTGCAGCGCCTTCCCTTTAAAGGAGCCCCTCGAATGCTTCCACTTTTTCACCGGCATCCTGATGGCCGTGCTAAATACTTTAGTTAATGTTAGCACTATTGCTATCAACAGTTTTAAACACGGAAACACTTAACGCTATCTCTGGGTGGCTACAGTCCTGTACAGGACGTTGTGTGTGGCTTTACAGTCTGTTCCCAAAGCCGATTAGCTGGTGCGAACAAATGTATTTATTTATGTTTAAACTTTGGTCAATATGTGAATGTGAGAATGCTCAGCCCTCATTTAGTGTTGAATGTACCATTAGCTAACATGTCTGTGTAAGTCATGCTGTCTCTAGTAGAATGTGTCAGTTGTTCATTTTTATGCTGTTTAATGTGCTGATGTTTAATTTTTGATTGCTATTTGGTTGTTTTGTGGCATTTTTTTAAGTTTCTTTGCTTGCATGTTTAATTGCACTATTGGAACACTGCACCTATTTGCGTTTCTGGAGACACCTGGACTGAATGACCAACCAATCAAGTGTTGCAAGTGGGCCAGAGTGGCCAATTGCAATGGAGGAAAGCACCCCTCCCTTTCCTTTAAAAGGACAGTAGGTAGGAGGGATTGTTGTTGGTTGCTGCCGGAGGCACTGGACTTGCTGAGAGTTGTGGAGGCCATTGCTGACCTCTGACCCAACGCTTGTGGCTTGGAAGTTGGTCGACGTGGGTGGCGAAGCTGGAACTTCTGCCCCAGAGCTGCTGAGTCGAGACCCTGGTGGCGCAACCCCTGCCCAGTACGGTAGCAGAGGATCCCAAGAGGGAGTGGCGTTTGTTTATTGGAGGCTTTACAATGTGGGTGGCAGAAGCTGGAGCTTCTGCCACAAAGCTGTGAGTTTTCGAACCAATACACTGTCTGCTGCAATTTGTCCAGTGTAATACTGGACACTTCATGTCGTCTTGGAAAGTGGATGGCTCGCTGTTTCCTTCTCATCTCCTAATAGACTGAGTTAGGGCGCCGGTGGTGTGATCCTTACACAGGACAGAGACAGTGGATCCCAAGAGGGCGCTGTGGAACTGAGGATCAACTGGATTACTTGTTTGGCCGATTAACGATTACCCCCTACCCATTTTAAGAGACAATTGCATGCGTTGATTTAAGTGTTTTATTTGTGACTTTTTTTTTATATGGTTGATCCAGTTCGTGATCGGCCAATAAAAAAACTTTGGTTGTTTAACTTCATGCTTGTGTCTTGTCAAGTACTGCTCTCCCTCACGACAAACCACTAAAGGGTGATTGTAGCATTTTCTGTGCTCTCATTATCCACCCTCATCACATCTGCGGTGTGGGCACATTCCAATTTGTATTGCGCTTTGTTAAAATGCCAGTGCTAAATACAATTTAGAATAATATTATAATTTTAACTAATTATAATAAATGCAATGATAGTAAAAATTGGCATGATTTTTTTTCGGCCAAGCATTTTTCATTTTTGGTTTTGGCCCCAAAAATTCATTTTGGTGCATCCCTAATTTTGAATGGCAGTAACAAAGAGGTCTACAGAAAGCCTTCTAACAAGCATGTTCTAATTGACACTGAACACCAACTAGAACTCAAACAACGGCTTCATCAAAATCCTTGAGGATGGAGCAGATAAGAACCCAACCAGACGCCAAGCACCAAGCAGACGCCCATCAGAAGAGCTTTGATGATCTATAGATACCCAAACTGGGTCTTTGTCAAGTCCACCAGAAAACAGAAACAGGTGGTGGGATGTGGTGATCCTCTACGAGTCTACGTGGTTGGTTTGTTTGTTACTGCACAGCTTTTGCACAAGCGCATGGCACACCACCAGCGAGGGGCCTCTTCAGGTCAAGATTTTACAGTTTAAGGGACATTCCTTTGAAGACATGGTTCAAATTCTGGACAGGGAAGGTCATTGGTTTGAAAAAGGTGTGAAAAGGGCCATATAAGTCAAACCAGAGAAGACGTCTCTAAACAAAGGAGATTTGAGGCATCAGCTATCATCTGCCTATAATAATCTCCTGTTGTCCGTCCTCCCATCAATTGTCTAATTCCACAGAAAAAGCGGCCCTAGCAACCTATTTTGCCACAACACATTCACGTGAATGACTTATTGCTACCCATCATTTCAAAAACCATGTCGAACAACAGCAGCAACACCCTATTGTTGACCACCACAAAAGGAAACAGCCACTAAGGCATAAATTAGATCTAAAATTTAAAGCTGAAGAAAACTTTGTGATTAAAGGTGAAACCAGTAAACAAGACAAATCAAACAAATCAGTAAACAAGAACAAAGAAGAAGTTCAGTTGCCTCAACTCAACCTTTGCCTATCAGCAGTAACCAAGCATTTTATACTGTACTGTACAGGCATATAGCTACAGGTATTTTGTTTCGGACCTTCATTGTGACATTGCACTTGCAAGTGAGCGGAATTTGATCAGGTGAACAGTTAATGTAAAGTCTGAATCCATCCATCCAAGACAGACAAAGCATTCATAGGATACAGCCATTATATAACACATTTGTGGAATCTGTTTATAATAGTTAAACTGCTGATTGGGAATGTTAACTGTATATATAGTACTATTTTATTACTGATGCAGAGGAACAATTTGTAAATGGAACATATTTAAACAATGGTTTCCATTGTTACTATTGTGTTAACCTTGTTATATAGTTTCTGTGGTATCCTAGACAAATCTCTCAGACTAACATCGCCCAGTTGAAAATACATATCAGCTATTAAATGTGTGTGCCAATGAATTATTAAACTTTTTCGCTCGTATAACGGTGGATCAGCTGGTGAAACATGTTAGGTACAATTGATGGTGGTAGTAATGGACTTAGAACGACAAACTTTGAAGATGGTTATTTAAAAAGGGTCACGCAAGTCTAAAATGATTTATTACCTTCCATTGTGGCACTGGGGAGCATGTGATGTGATGAATTTCATTCTCTTTTGAAGGCCTATTGTCTTCGATTACAGACATTTTTGCAAGGGTCACGGGGTAGAGCTCAATTGCTGTCAAGTTCTTCTTTGCTTCACACATCACAGGCATTATGTGTCTGCGTTTTTAGATGGTGGATTTAATACATCAGACAAAAGGGCTGCGGAGGAAACTTGATTTACCTTTTATGCTACGGCAATAATATGATTAATAAACTTAACAGCAGCATAGAGACAAAATTCAAAAATTGTCTTTTGTTCTGCCTTCACGTTATATGGGTTGCTTTCGAGATAGATAGATAGATAGATAGATAGATAGATAGATAGATAGATAGATAGATAGATGTGAGATGCAGAATTAGGACACGGGAGTTGTGAAACAGTGAGTTTTCATATAAAAAAAATATGAAATAACAACAGCAAGGCAACCTCGAACATGGAAGAACAACTTTCATGGAAGCAAACCTCGACATGCTGAGAGAACCCTCGGCTAAGGAATCTCGACGTCCTGACAGTTTCATTCAGTAATTCTAAGCTTCACAATAGTAATAATAATACAATAGAATATAATTACTAATATAGACACATTGTAAATGTATAGCAACTGACCATATAATCACATTATCATAAGGGACATAGTAACTGCATAAGACCTTAGTTTGGATAGTCTTATGTGTGGTGTAGTTGAACAAGACCCTGTATATGTCTTTGCAACACCTTTGATTACCTCCATAAATACCATATCTATAAATACCACCACACTTGTTCTTATGCATGCCGCCAGGACTCTACGTTTTCCTCTCAAAATATGTTTAACTGACTTCACTGAGTTGAATAAAAAGGCAAAAGTAGATATGCTGTGGAAACCTGGCCAATATTGGATCATCATTCAGAGTTAGACAGAATATGACGTGCTTCACCGGTGTTGCCGTATCAACAATAATGGCTGTGGGCGGTGGAATTTGGCACCCAAACGTGCCCAATAAGTGTGTTTTGCATGAAGACCAACTGTATATGTCACGCTTTTAACAAATGTCTGTCAGCGATGGTCTGTGCTCCCACATTGGAAGTATGTCACCGTTTGAGGCGCCAGAGATAAACAAATAATTCTTACTCATCAATATCTGTATGCTATTTATCCTGATCATCGAAAAACACGTGACGTATTATTACAATATAAAATGTTTTAATTGTGTCCAATTCATTGTGATTCAACTGAGCAGGAGGGCGGCGCCTTAGCGTGTTCTATTGAAGCCACTTCGGATAGATATTTGAGGCAAGGCTATTACTCATGCAGAGGATGACTTTGCCTGCTTTTTCACAGTCGTTGTGACCTTCACAAAGAGATAGGCGGAACTGGTGTGAAAACAACTTCCGTTTCCCCCGACAGTAGAAATGTATTTTCCTTTTAGGAACGCTGCTTTTTATCACCTTGTTCTTGCTGATGCGCAAAAGCAACACAACATGGCCATCACTTTTTTAGCACTCTCACTTTGTTTTGTCCCACTTCACTGCATGTATGATTCGTTACCCTCTGTCATCCCCCCACCAACATTCTCTTTTTCCACCTGGCATCCTCCGACGAGCACCTGCCCTTGACTGGTGAAGTTGCCACTCTGAATTAATTTTATCGTACGACACAAATACACTCCTCCACTTTCCAAATCACTAACATAACACATCTGTTAGGCAGCAATACACCATTAGCGGTCTCCAGTCAACATGTGCACTTTGACAAGGACTTCTCAGGTAATTCCACAGGGAGTTGAGCAGTCAGCGTTTTGATGTGTGTTACTTTCTTTTATTCCCTTGGAATCCCATGAGAAAAAGAGAGTTCACTCAATCAGCATGCAGAGGACTGGTCATACCTCATTAATCAACTCGGAAGCCCTGTTTTTCTGCTTTCTGCCATACACCTATATCCTTTGAAACAACCTCACAAACTCTTGTCAACACTTATGATAGACATACTTTTGTACAGGTTTGTATAGTGGCAGTCCTATCTTGAATGGCATAATTGCATAAACTACTTTTCAGCAACCTGCTACTACCAACAACAACATAGTAATCATAATTCTGCGTGTTTTACTTACCCATTGGTTTTCATTTTCTTATGCTGTGGTTTTGTTATAGTGTGGGTGTACTGTTACTATTGCATGTGTAAGTGGACACAAGTTAGGAAGTCAAACTGCATTCGCAATATATAAGAGAGTCAGGAAGTAGCATCTAAGCTCCAAGTTGCTTTGTAACCAGTATGAACCAGAGTAAAACTAAATCAAGCAAATACAATATGAATCAGTAAATAACTGCTAACTATTGTATAAGCGTCGTATATGAAAATATATTACAGCATGGTAACTATAAACATCTTATATTCAAATGCAGCATAAACCTTTTGAAAATTCCGTATGAACATAACACATAAAACACTTACAGGACGCACTAAAACGGCGGAAAAATTAGCCAAAGGAAGGTATTTTTTTTTGTTTATTATAATTCAAAACCCGGGAACAGCGGCGTTGGCGAAGAAAATAAATGTGGAGCGGCACTTTAAAACTCTACACGGGAGCTACGAGAAGGACATACCGGCAAAAAACGCATTACGCGCTGCAAAAGTGCAGGATTTGAAAGCACAGCTTGCAGCACAGCAAGCAATTTCCACCAAACCGAAGGCAAAGGCTAAAGCTGAAACTATTGCTTCATATCGTGTAAATTTCGTGTTCTTGCTAAACATAAGCCATTCAGAGACGGGGATATTGTAAAGGAAGCCATTAACGAAGTGCAACTTTCCTGCAACACCACTACAAGGCGATGTGAAGAAATGGCCGTGGATGAACAGGAGCAACTGAGGAAGGAACTTGACAAATCGACTGATATGGCGGATGTGGCACAATTATGTGTTTTCATCAGGATGCTTTTCAAAGACATGAGCATCAAGGAAGAGTTGTGTTTGCCATTAAAAAGACACACTAGAGGTGAAGATAGTTTTAATGCTTTCGTGGGATTTGTCGGTGAGGCAAAACTGCCTCTCTTCAATGCCTCAATGACTGATGACCACCTTGTTTCCAACCAGCACCTATACTCCTGTTTAAGAGAAGCGAGCTGCCTTCTCCCAATGTCCGGTCTCCCACTATGGTAGGGAAGTGATTTCCTTTTTTAAAACGCAGCGTTACACTTGTCTTGTATCATTCCCATCACACACAGAGACTACCCCACCTTCACCTATCTCCATCTGCTCTATTTCTTCAAGGCCACACACATCGCTTGTATGTGTGTCCCTTGAACCAATGAAGAGAACTAATGTCCCATTATGCTCACTCAAGTACAGCTATCTACTAAGCATAACACATGATGAAATTAATTTGCACCTTGCTTTGACATATTGTGTACTTCGAGGGCCCATCATCGATCTTTATGTTTGGGCTCCGGTTTTTATGGTTCATCCGGCAACCTCTGTATAACAGTTCCATGTCCCTGTTATCCCTTCCTCTGAGGTCAACTAGGGGTGTCAAAATTAGTTTGCTATTTTGAGTTCATTTAAAGTTCCTTTAACGCCACTATTTATTTTTATTTACGTGCGATTAATGACCGCCCTTTAGGTTACTTGGAAGGCCTGTACTCAGGGAATTCCAGTAGCAATGCAGCAGACACGTCCATGTCAAAATTTAGCAGTAGATCCTAATACATTTAATAATGATGCATATTTTTGTGGAGATTGGGTTCAAGTTGTATTTTACAATTTTAGAATTAATGTGCAGAATTTCACAAGTTACTTCATGTTAAAGATTAGATACCTCTTAATATGAAAAGAAAAATGCACTGAGCTGTCACCGTCTTACAAATGCAATTATGCCATCTAGTAGCAGAAAAATTACCTCAACACAAATCAGTATCACACTCGATTTTTACAGTACATATATATATATATATATTTTTTTTAATTTTTACTCAGTTTTATTAATTATTATGACATTACTGTATCAATAACTAAAAGATGCAGTCATATTTTTGTTCCACTTTTACGTTAACTTAGGGGGCAAAAATTATTGTACATTTACAACAGATATAAAATTTGCGATTAATCGTGAGTTGAATATTGAAGTCATGCGATTAATTACGATTAAAAAATGTTTAATTGCCTGACACCCCTAATTTAAATATTGTTTTTTTGTTTTTGTCAGTTGATATTTTAAATATGACATTACATTCACAACATTGCTGCCATCCACCCAGTTTCTCGCACTATACAGCTGACTTTGTGTGAGAGGTGTGGTGCATAGACAAACAACTATTGACACTCACATTCACACCTACAGACAATGTACCCAGAGATGGTTTGTGAAGCTGGCACAACATTTTTTGCGTCTTTTATGTGGCTTACTTTCTTCTCTGGTGCAAATTTATACTGGGACAGAAAATTAATTTTCCCAATCAAAGTTGGAAGCATCGAGTTGTCTAAACTGTCTTGGCTGGAATATCGAGTGATTTCTTTCACATATCATATTTAATAAAATTATTTTGTTTTTGTATTGAATGGTTTGATGGATGTCTACTTCTTTAATCACATGAGGGAAATTAAGTATTCTGTTCTGTGCTCATGTTACTGTATTATAAATGCATGAGACAAAATACATTTTAAGGTGTGTCCTCCCCTTGATCATATACAATATAAACGACCATAGCCACCGGAGCTGCAAGTCCCTTTTTAGCTGGGTTGAGGGAGGAGGGGAATGATGGCTGCTGTGAAATTTACAGTGCCAGTCACTTGGTATGCAGAGTGGAAACAGCCAAGATTATTTTTGCATACTTGCTTCATCATCATCATTTCAGAGATGTGCTTTTGTTTGCCTCTTTTTATTTGTTTGTTTGGATTTATTCAGGCACTTCTGTGTGTATTACTGCACACTTTTGAGGAACAAAAAGAGGGTGCCAGTGGAACACAAGTGAAAATGTAGGAGAGTAAAAAGAAAAGAAAAAAAGTACATACAGCATATGATAACTTGTAATGATAACTTTGTGTGACTGCTGTGTGCCCGTATGTCACATGTCCACATTCACCTGGGAAGGAGAAAGCTGAGAATGACATCAAACGCAAACAACTTTATTGGGGCTCTCCATAATTCAGCAGCTATACCAGAGGTCGTAGTCTTTCCTTTGAGGTTGAGCTGCAGAGATGAATCTTTAATGCACTCCTGCCTAGGAATAATGGATGGCACACAGGCAAGCTACTACCCATCCACGCTGTGCTGTCGCTATAGTGAGAAGTGGGGGAGGAATGAATGGGCTGAGGGGAGGTGAGTGGTAGAGAGTAGAAGTATGGACTGTGGATAGCGAGTGAATTGAACAAAGTGAGTGAAATTCAGATGCAACAGTGTGGGAGTAAGGATTAGCATTTAGTTAATAAAATATATTGGCCTCTCCCTTTTGCTTGCGAGTCTGCTTGTCGGCACAGATAATCGTGTGTCATGTATGCATAGGCACACATTGCATGCTATATCACAAACATACATGAAATGAAATTCCCTGGATGGCAGCCTTCTCGCAGATACCACACATTCAAGCTGCCTTCAGGGTAGGACAGCGATTGAGCTACACCAGCTTTCCTACAGTGACTCACTCAGCCTCTATGCCCCATTCGGTCCCTCGGCAGTCCCATCTCTGCCCGACAGCATTCTTTGTACCTGATGGGAAAGATGGACGGACACTAATTTTGCCAATCTGGAGGATGGGAAATCTCATATAAGGGAGGAACAAGGATGCAGACAAAGCCTGGTCTGTGGCTTCAAGGTGATTTTTATATGCTCAAGAAAATCATAGGGTTGGGGCGCCACCAGCCACTGCTCTGCCCTGTGCTTCCGCGTTTTTTACCCTCTTAAATCTAAATGCGATCATATGTCGCTTTTGAACATGTCTTTAGAAGAAAAAGTGCATTACCGCAGTGGCTCCCCATAGAGGAAGGCGGTGTGGGAGAACTTTGCTGCTCGGGTGTCGGGTCAATCCGTAAATTTAAATCTAGTCCTTTGCAATCACAATCATGTTACAGGGGAAACCTGTTGAATGGTAGTTCATTAATTCATTTCATTTAGGTGCAATCCTGCGGGGGAGAAGAGCACTTGATTTAAGATGATATATAAAAACATTATTCAAATGGTTAAATGAAAAAAAAACGGAGTGCAACACATAATATATACTGTGATATGAGCGCATGACTACAGCGCCGGTAATGTTGCAAATGTAAGGACGGATTAAGATGTGGATGATGTGGATGATGTAGATGATGAACTGTGATCTGACACAGTACCATTCAAAAATATAACTGTCCGGAAATGCCAGCATATCTATGCGCGATTTGATAACAATCTCACGACAAGTATTTAATTCTCTGCGCAATAATGCAATAGGGTCATTGTCAAAAGGACATGCCATGTTCATGACAAAAGACTTTACGCTATAGACTATAGGCGTATTTACGCAAAAACTCACCGCAGCAGACTTGATGAATGAAGAAATGAAATGTCGTGCGTGGCTGAAAGGCGGCAGGACAGAGAAAGCCTCGAGGTTCATTGTAAAAAACCTGCGCCCAACCAGGTTAGGTTCAGGACTCTGTTACTACGGTAACTGACGAGCACTTAAATTACCTCTTATGAAACAGGCTAGAGTCTTCCTCTTTTTCTCTGGTTTCAGTTACCTCCCTTTCTGAAACGGAAGACGCAGAGTTTTCCACATTTCAGGGTTTCTTGACCAAGGTTTCTCACTAAACCTGCTTTGTGAAATAAACCTCAGGTCTCAGCTTTCCAAAGGGGGCGGTGCATGCTAAACAGGGTGACCAAACTTTTACAGATGGCATGATTTAGTTTTCTGGTGTTTTGAAAGTGTAAATGATGGAAATAAAATCCAACTTTTTTTGAGAATGTCCATCCATCCATCCATCCATCTTCTACCGCTTATCCGGGGTCGGGTCGCGGGGGCAGCAGCTTTAGCAGGGAAGCCCAGACTTCCCTCTCCCCAGCCACTTGAGCCAGCTCTTCCGACGGCTGCTTTTTTTGAGAATGTCTCATCTGTAATTTGATGCCTTTTGGAAATCCATCTTCCCTTCACGTTTTAATGCGCAATAATAACTTATTCTTTTTATTTTATTTTATAAAATATTAAGTAACGACATGAAAACTTTGGATCTTGTTCTTTCAGTCATGACCCAGAGCTTGTGACCATAGGCAAGGGTAGGAACACAGATGGACTGTTAAACCAAGAGCTTCGCCTCTCGGCTCAACTCCTATTTATCCAGGACCAACTGATACAGAGTCCAAATCACTCCAGACACTGTCGATCCGCCTGTCAATTTCCCGCCTGTCGATCTCCTGCCTGTCAATCTCTTGCCTGTCAATCTCCTGCCTGTCGATTTTCCGCTCCATCCTCCCCCCTCACTCGTGAACACGTGTGTGTGTATGTGTGTGTGTGTGTACTCCGGCCTTCGAGGACTGAGTTTGGACACCACTGGTTTAGAAAGAAGCCCCAAAAGGCATGTGTTGAAAATGTATTGCACATTATCCATATGTATTTTATCTCCTCAGGTGCTTCTCTGTTCACATAAACCACACCAACTAAGTTTGAACAACCAATGTTTATGCCCCTGACGGGCCAGATGAGCTTAAGTCCTTCTGATGTGTTGAGTGCTGTCAGAGCGGTGTCAAGCACAGCACTAACATGCAAACGTACGGCACAGCAGTGCCTGAGGCAGTGGAGGAAAAAGTAACGCAGCAGAATAGCAGACTTTGTATTTTCCTCACTGAACTACTTTGTCGGCATATTCCATTAAATCTCATCCATCCAGTGCAGAGTAACAGTAATGGATCAAAAGGGTGGTGCAGTAGGGGATATTAGAGGGAGAGAGTTAAAGTGGGTCACTGACAGCCATGATGTGAAAACTGGTTCGTCTAAGCTGAAATGAGGTTTAAAATGCAAACAAATGAGCTTTTGATGCAATAAACTGAGCATCACACGTTGCCCCAGTGAGCCTGTGCACACACAAACACACTTCACATTTCAGCAAGCACAGGATTCAATCTCAGCATTTTAGTCAATCACAACCTTTCATTCTTTCCCTCATCTTGGCACTGTCACCCAGCCTTGGGAGGAGGCAAAGGTGAAGGTGTGGTGGGGGGAGAAAGACATTTGTTCAGAGTGGTGACAAAGGAAGCAAAGAAAGCGGAATTCAGGAGCCCTCACCAAAAAAGAGCACTCAGAGGCTGTTTTGATTGGATTTAAACTGCAGGTCTAAGTGCCCAGTTCCAATTTCAGGCCTATTTCTAATTGTTGACCGACTATTTACGTGCATGCTATTTTGTAAAGCCAGGGGTTAGGGGTTAATCTCTCTCTCTCTCTTTATATATATATATATATATATATATATATATATATATATTTATATATATATATATATATATATATATGTGCTGGATAAAATAATAAAGGGAGTCTTTTTTTTACTTGTTAAAAAATAGTGACCAAACCGCCACAAAATGCCCCACTCCACCTTTCTCCACCCCTGGCCCTATACTAACTGCCTACGAGTTGTGTATGTCTCTAATCTGTATATATACCGTATAGTTTATGTTATGAAATGTAATGTTATCCTAACGTTAGCAACGTTGCCCTAAACGAGCCAGATTAGGGTCATGTAGGGCAGTGGTTTTCAACCTATTTTCAGTGATGTACCCCCTGCGAAATATTTTTATTTAACCTAGTACCCCAAACCAGCGCAAATCATTTTGGATGAACAAAACAAAACAGTACTGTGTGTCTGGTTTTAATTTGAGAACTGGTTTTAACTTTGAACACAGTCCCACTATGTATCGGTCAAGTAATTATCCTAATAGTAAATAAATAATTGTGCAATAATTATCAACACAACATGTCCTCCTTTGGGATCATGGCACAGGTTGGTTTTCAAAACAAATAATTCAGTTACTTTTAAATAATTGCAGAAACTGAAAAAAAAATCAAGATGGCTTCTTGCATGTATGCTACTTTTAAAATATATTTTAAAATCGTACCCCGATTTGAGAACCGCTGATGTAGGGAACAGAGTCATTTGCCAACCGTCAGAACTAATTTTGTTCTTCTTGTGTTGTGAAAATCCTTTTTATATGAATGTGTGTTATCCCACCAATTTTAAGAGGAAAGCTCTTTGAAGAACACCTAAGGACTAATAGATGTATTTATTTATTTAATGTTCATCAAACAAGCGGGCAAAACAGGTGAGTAAATGCACACTAAAGAAAATGAAACGTCCAGGGTAAGTCAAATAGGGAGCTAGAACAAGGGAGCGGTAGTGACACATACACACTTATCCTTTCCTTAGGCTTAAAATACACATCCCTTTTGGTGGGTGTTAAGTTAGGCAGCATGGCACCTGAAAGTTTGGAATAGTGGGGTAACGTTCATTATTCAATGACACCAACTCTTGCTGATTTGCAGGAGAATGTGTTGTATGCATTTTTTCTCCATCCCCATTTCATGAAATATTAACTTGTGTATGGCAATTTAAGGGGCTGCCATACTGGCAGCCCCTTAAATTGCAAGCACTGCTGACACAAAAGGCCTAGTAAATGTGCTATTACCTCATTTTAATTTAAACCATTTTCTCAGCTGCCTGACTGCTCTCACCTACCAAGAGGACAGATTGTCGATCTGAGCACTGAGAAAATCCTATTTGTGTGTCTTGAAGTAGCCTGGAATCGGTGAATAAAGAACATTTCTTTTACCTAAAAAACAATAATGAGCTGTCACTCGTGACGTGTGAATATGCACAATGCAGAACCCAACCCACTGTGTTCCACAGTGTGCTATATTCAAGACTGACATCATAAATTGGAGAATAATTATATATATATATATATATATATATATATATATATATATAATTTAGATTTTTCCTGAAAATGAATCATTTATAATACTGAGCCGTGATATTCTAACAACACCATTTCAGCTTTCCATTGAAGCCCATAATCAAATGTACCAAAATTGTACACAGTTCAAGGACTTCTTGCAGTGTTGCTCTCTTATCCATACTCAGCACAGTTTTAGTTTTAGATGTTTCCGTCTTCCAACACAGCTAATTCAAATCATCAGCTCATTAGCAAGCTCTGCAGAAGCCTGATAACAATCCTGATCTTTAGAATCAGCTAAAACCTGCAGGACTCCAGCCCTCGAGGACCAGGGGTGAGGAAGCCTGTGTTAGTGAAGCAATGGATTCACAAGGACATTTTGAACATGTTCAAAATTAACGTGAACATGTTCACTATGTACTTACGACAATGGCAAAAACTAAGATGAATTATGAACACGTTGCCGACTTATTCCAAACCCTGATGAAACGCAACGTTCGCGGCTAGGAACTTAACTGCGGTTGAAGAAATGGTAGTTATTACAAAACGGGCCAGCAGGTGGTAGCAGAGCAAAAGAGATCAACCAGGGCCTTGTTGAAAAAAACCCCCAATAATTTACTCACAATTCTAAACAGATTTGTGAACAATGAACTTATATATATTCTAATGCTAATTGCTGCAAAACGAAAACAGATAGAAATCTAATATTTTGGTATGTTCCATGTTTTTATAGCAATAAAACACAATATTCTGTGGGCCTTGCAAAATCTGTCAAAAATGCAGTAACAGCTAGGAGTTAATGGGATTGCTTCTGTGAAAATGACTGGAAGTGAATGAGTTAAGAAGCATGATTTTAAGAATGGCGGAGGAAATCACATGATCCAGAGAAAAACATTTTAGAAATCTAGGCATAGCGTGCGCGACGGAGATTTTCTAAATTTGAACACAGACTGTGCTGCAAATGCGAAGTCAGACACAAATGATTTCTGCTCTCTTAACACCCTGGCAGCCTCCAGATTGAATGACATTGGTACACCAAAGTGATAAATCTTGGCCTCGTGCCAGAACTAACTCAGAGGGTTTTCATCATGGATGCCAAGGTTTATCTTATAGAAGTTAATCAATTTATAAATGATGGCCAGTATATCAGCTCCATTTATAATCATTTCATTGTCATGACAAAAGACTGAAAGACTGCGTATTCTGCAGCGAACTATAAGATTTATAATGAATAGTGAACACGTACTGAATAACCTGCTAACTCTCCCTTTAATATCATATTTGCTTTCTTAAACCAGTCTGTTTCACAACACTAACTTATACATGAATTCTTCACAGCTCTTATTTAGTACGCTGTTCTGACCTGTGCTGTTGGCACAAGGGATTCAACAAGTCAGATAATTCCCCGAAGTCTTAACTTTTTTCTACACTGATGATTGTGACTACCACACCTCTGGTTCCAACCCTAATGCCTCTCTGTGGGATTTGGTTTGGACCTAATTAGCCATGTTGATTGATTATAGAGAAAATGTATAATGCTCTTTTCATAGGGCGGAAGCTTGTGGGAGTCTCGAGAGCTCATGTCAACGCAGTGTCTCCCTTTTGGAGAGTGTTAGCCATTAGCAGGCCTCTCACCCAGCCAACACGGGGGATTAAGGGACTAAAGGAATAAGACTGCGTGACCTTGGCCTCACACTGCCACACCAGCATCAGCTCATCACACAGGGGTTGTGTTGCCAGTAGGCTTGCGTGCAGTGTGTCCATGGTGTTCTTTTTGTACACAATGTACATGAGTGTGTGTTTATATTCGAACTACTGCCCTGTCCTCTCAGATGTGAGATCAAAAAAAAGTAGTGATGGAATAGTTCACACATAAACACTTCCTTCAAGGGCAGCCCCTCCAGCACTGACCAACTCTTTTTCCAGACATGCGTTCACTTTGTCAACACTTGCAACTGAGATGTGAAAATAGAATGTTCATCAAAAAAGTCCATCCCATTGCATGCTGAGACTGCTTCTGGGATAAATTGAGATTTCCACAGAGATGATACAGGACGGGGGATTGCACAGCAGAGTACTCAGCAGGAAGTCGTTTTATCTCTTGGTCTGTCTCTATCAACCTATCAATTAAGAGCAAAATGATCCCTTGGCACTTGACAGCCCATCCCCAATGGGATGTATGCTGAAAAACAGGCACGGAAAAAACAAATGCTCCCCAAGCTCTGCTCTATTTAGGGTGAATGCCATACAGTACTTTGATCGCTTCAGAGTTGCCAGTGTACAGCATTTACACACCATTTGGTTCACTGTTTTATTTTCCTTGTTGTTTCATCTGTCACTACTTCCCCCATTCAGTTTATGCCTCTCTTTGATTGCTATTCCTCATTTGATTGCACAATGCTGTCACACTCCTCTTCTATATTGGAACAAGTTGAAATGTGCATGACTTCAATTGTGTGCACAAATGTACAAATATGCAAACAACAAACGGTGGAGGAAAATTGTAGTTTCACCGATTACCAGAAGAGGGAAACAAAGTGCTATCATTACTTCATGTGAAGGCTTTTAAGTAGAGGCTGTTCTCTTGTAATAAACGTCAGAGGTTTGTTCATCTAGTTAAAAACATTAAACATGATGAGTCTCATGCTACGAGTACTTTTATGGTTAAATTATAGCTCGCAACTATCGGAACACGTTGAACAGAACAAAAATGAGGCTGTACTGTGCTTTCTAGTCGATGCACTGTGCTTTCTAGTCACGAGGGTGTGTGTTTGAAACATCTTTCATTTGTGCCATGGAGTGAAGAGGCTCAGTGATCATTGCCCATAGCTTATTCTGCAACACTTTTAAATGAATCACACCTAAACCTGTGTGTGACTGAGAGACCCATTCATCATAGTTATCGGCACAATATGCTTGAAAAGATTTTCTTCCACCGTTATCACTTTAAATCCCAAACTTCTTATTCTTACTCAGTCCTCAAGACATTTGCCTGTTAACTGAAAAAGAAAATTTGTGCAAGTTTATTCACCTGAGACCTTGTGCTTTGGAGAACACGAAAAAGACTCTCCTGTTAACTTAATTTTACTAACATACATTACTAATAAATTATCCATAGTCAGTTTGCTTATCATGTTTTGCAAAACATCATCACTCTATGTCTTTCACTCATATTTTTGAGTAGTGACCAACAATGCTGATGACGAAGGCTTGAGATTAATACTCGCCAAAAGCGGATATTTCAGCAGTGACGGATGACACTACCACTAGCCACTTTGGCCCATGGCATCGGATACAATCCTTGTATCTCCAAAATCCTCACTTTTCAGGAGACCCCAAAATGGCACATTTGCTCAACCATTAACATTGTATCGTTAAAGAGATCAAGACATTTCAACCCTGTAGATTGGTCAAAGAGAGTAAAAAAAAATTAACACGGTAGATTGGTCAATACATTGTAAAAAATAAAAATAAAAATAAGACCCATGTGTGGAATTACCAATAGTCATAGTTATTTGCAGAGGTGGGTACACTCTAAAAATTAATTGGTTACAAAAACAACCAATCTAGTAGGTTAAACTCATATCGGCTTGATTAACCAATAGATTGGTCAGACAGTGACCATTCCGGGTGGTTACGGAAATACCAATTTTAGTGGTGAGCCAAACATAAGTTTAGATAGAACACTTGGAAATATATTTATTGTATACATTTATTGTATTCCAAATGTATTTATTAATTATTAGAAGCGCTTACAATATAGTATTTCAAATGGAAATGTCTGTCTAGATAGATTACTAGGCGTAACCAGCTCAGTGGCCTAGTGGTAGAGTGTCTACCCAGAAACTGGGAGATTGTGGATTCAATCCCTTGCCGGGTCATACCAAAGAATATAAAAATGGGATCCATTTGCTTCCCTGCTTGACACTCAGCAATATTAGTTGGAATGGTGGGGTTTGATCACCAAATGAATCCTGAGCGCTACCCCTGTGGCTGCTCACCGCTCCCTCAGGGGAGCCAGGGGGTCAAATGCGGCAAAAGAATTTCGCCACACTTAGGTGGGTGTGACTATCAGTGGTACTTATTTGTCAGATTAACCAATATCTTGGTCAGAAAGAGCAATTTGTATCGGTTGGCCCAATCACCAATATATATTGATTAAAAATACCTACCATTTTAGAGCGGTTGTTTTAACTGAAGGCTCTGTCGGCCACACAACTACCAGGTACCAAATTTGACCAATCCGTTTTTAGGGTGTAGTAACGAGTTACACTTACTCTGTTACATTTACTTGAGTAACGTTTTGAAAACTTTTAAGAGTAGTTTTACCACACAATACTTTTTACTTTTAATTGAGTAGATGTGTGAAGATGAAATGCTACTCTTACTCCGCTATATTGGGCTACATTAAAGTCGTTACCCGCCGCCCCATTCATACATAAGATTTACCGTATTTTCATTCTGCTTGACTGACTGTGTGGGAGCATTTCCACGGACACATTGCTTATATACGGGAAATGTGGCCCTGGTTAAAGACTGGCAGGCATGATAAGAACCCAAAATAGCCAATTGAAAGATGACGTCTTGGTGCTTTCACTTTAAGAAACTGCCACCTACGGTGATCATACTGGGAGGCAGCACCGAGCAAGTAACGCCAACATTTGTGAATGGATTGCGCATGTTTAGTTCTTAAAGTGCACTCCGTTGTCCTTGCTAACGTCCACAGAAATTTAGGAACTTCACTGATTACTGATGTTCACACTTCACTTGCAAACATGGCGCTTGTGTAACAAAACCAAAACTAACTAAGCGAACATGCCTCTAAACACCGTAAAGAGTGGTACACAAAGCGGCACTGGTGAGGCACTGACTCCTCTGTAGTTGGATATACATATATAACTTTATTCTTCTGTAGGTACTGATTCGCCTCAGAGCTTTTGAGATTTCTCGTTGCCTTATGTTTGAAGCGACAAAGTTTGGAATGTAAACATGCGACTGTACGTTGTCGCTCTGGCCTCTTTTTGATGTCATCCTACTACACTGCACATAAGTAAGAGCTGCAACAACTGGAATATTGGTAAAGTCTGTAAATGTCATAGAAAGAAGGCTGGCGCAAAATGCCGGTTGAAGTCGTGTTCATAATTCACGCAAAAGGGGCGTAGGAATAAGGTGGAAAAGGGCAATTTTGTTGTTGTTGCTGTTGTTTGTTTGCTAATCTCTCCCTCTTATTTTTAAATTAAAAATCATCTTGTCTTACTTTTATATTAAATGTTATGAAAGAGATTATAAAATTACCCGCGTGTCTGGTCTCGTAACTGCATGTTTGATGTTTCTAACAAACCAATCCGTGTCAAAATCGGTAAAGAATGTAACGAGCTATGATTAATTTATTGGAGCTGAATACAGTTACCTCAATAGAAGTAAATGGAAAAGATCACTGGGAACTCCCAGTTCAATATGGTGGCTAGATCCGAGGAGAACAGGTAGAGACGAAAACCAAACGAGCAGACAAGACATTATACGGACACTTGAACTTGGTCACAAAACTTTATACCAGCATGTGTACAGAAAAGTTTAACGATTCACAGTAATATGCTATGACAGGTGCCAATGTCTTTTAAATCACTTTGCCGATATGCATGCTGCTGCATGTTGGACCCTAGCTTTCCTTAACCTTGCAATCTCAGAGATAGCTGCCATATCGCACCATGTTTATGAGTTAAAAACACCCTTTCAACTGTGGATTGGCTCAGTCATGAAAAAAAAAAAAACGTACACGGCTTGGAACAGATTTCAGATAAAGGCAACATCAAACCTGTGTTCAGATCTGAGATAATGTAGAGCTTTCTTGTAATAAAGTTAGATCAGACAGATGGGTCTATGTTCATGCTGTTACCAAATTGACAAGAAACAGCAACGGAACTGTACGCTAATTGGCGCATTACTCGATGTTGAAACATTTGTTCAATCATGTAATTGGTATTTTGCAACTTTGTTGTCCTTGAGTTTCTGCGCTTATCAGGTTTTTAAATACTTTCCCCATCCATATTCATGCATTTTAAAAACCGGATCTGTATGGGACAGATAGTGGTAGGAATTAAGAGCCATTTCACGCTCACACCTCAGTGCCCTGGCCCGGCCCGGCCTGGCTCTCTCTGGGCCCCGGGAGAGGGATGAAGCTTGGGTGCAGCTGGGCCATTGACGACACTCAGGACGCTTGGTAATTGTGCTGCTCTGAAGAGGTGCTAGGTGTGCAAATTACTAAATGTGCCGTGTAAGGCCATTTCAGCCAGTTCAATCACCATCAAATATTTCCAAGTTTTAAGCAATTTCGTTTTTTGTTCATTTATGGAATCATCATTGAGGAGATAAGAGCTGGGTTTTTTTCAGTCTGTCTGTTCTGATTTAAATGGTATTTCATGATCTTTCTCTGCAGTACATATTCCATTTATGAGCCATTTAGTAATTTTCTTTATCACACCTATAAAATATGCTCTTTCATTATGAAAAATGCTAAAATATGTTTCTGCATAACTAATAAAAATTATGAATCTGTATGCAATTTTGTAACATGACTAATGTGATGCCTGTCACTATCTATAAGGTATACTAATGTGAAATAATCAGGTTTCCAGTGTACTGCGGAGCTTTCTATCAATATTGCACAGGGTCTTTTATTACCTTTGTGTGTTTTTGTCTAATAGTGTCTCCTGCAGTAATTTTTTTTTTACATTATATCAGGTCAAACCCTGTAATGTTGTGACTTTTATTTTTACTTTGTCTTTCACTTTGCCACAATTTCCAACTTTTTAACAGACTGAATTTCTACCTATGATGTATGGCTTTTATATAAAGACGTGTCAAAACTGCACGGATGTGAATGATTGCAGGGCAACCTCGCAGTGCCGAGGGGTGGGTGAAAAAAATACCAGCTGATGTCACCCAGGTTTTTGCTACCAGAGCAGCAGCATGTGGAGGCAATGGGGAGCTGAACCAGAAAGGAAACAAAAGGAAACACCTACCCTTGGGTCGGTGACAAAAAGGTTGCCCCTATATAGATGAGAGCAGCCCAATGCTCTGTGATTTCTATCTTGCTTCTCCGAGCATTCACTGTCATCGGGAGGCCACCCATGGGCCAAACACCAGGACACAAGGCACAGGCCCTGTGGGCTCTCAGGAGAGGGGAACAATGCTGACTGAGCAGTGGTGGCCGATTAGTCTCCATCATTGACTTTGAGGCAAACGGAGATTTGCATTCTGTTTCCATCACTGCTTATGCTGTTGGATATACACAACTTTATACACTGTAATACTGTCACTGTTTTATACATGATATATTGCAGAGTAAAATGTGTGCTATGCATGCACACTCTGCAATTAATGAAGTATGATTGTATTTGTATTCATACTGTATATTGTTCTTAATCTTTTTAGATTAATTTGCATTGTGAATCTTAACGTCCAATTCTGATTAGGACAACTACTTAGATCTACAATACCTTCAAGTGGCTGATTGTCAGATATTATTTTGTCTACATTGGAAAACATTGTATTCATTATGCAAATCACAAGAGTTACTAGCTAACTTAGCTTAGCATCGAGGTGGCAGTGACCATATTTGAGTGCAACGTGACGTAATTATTGTGGGAAATGTGTAAAAGAAAAAAAGTAAGGATCAGTTGAGCATAACTGTCGCCGCTTGATTTTTATTATATATATTTTTTTAAATGTCCTCGCGTCCATTAGCAGACATTAATGGCTATGAGAGGCACTTGTGTTTGTGAGACACACAAGACCCTGACCTGTATGAAAAGCAACATTATCCCCTGGTGGGTCAATGTGACCCGATCTATTGGTTAATCATCAAAGAATATCACATAACACAATGCAATGCAATTAATCAATTAATTCTAGATTTCCCAAATGGTTTGATTTGACAACATAACAGGAGGGTTAAAATGTTCTTTAGTTTGTAGTAAGTATAATGTTCAAACATCAAGTTTGGCAAACTCAAGTGTTATGTGTAGAGACGTCCTTATCAATGTCTGTCATTTTCCCCAGAAAAAAATAAATAAATAAATAAATGAAATAAGTTTACCTGGGGGTATTCCCCAAATAATCGATGGATTAATCGATAGGATAATTGATTCCAAAAAGATTTGTGACAGTACTGTACATGCTTTGAACTTGAATGTGACTAGATGCCTACATCAAGACCTCACATCAGCTTCTGATTACACTGCAGTCGCCCAAATTTAAATGCAGAGCCAGTGGCAACATGCCTGATGATTTTTACTCACCCATGTGTTCCATTAAAAATCTTTATTCATTTGTTCTATCTCTTTTTTTCCCCATTTATGTTTTGCTGCCGGTCCGTCACAGTGCCCGAGGCCACCACCTACTGCAATTAATAGTGATAGCTAACTGTAGGGAAATTAAACATCTCTGTGTATGCAATCATTTTCAGAGGCTGAAGTCAAAATGAAATTTGCAATTCTAAGTAACTTGAAATGATGCAGACTGCAATACATCAGCCAAGATTAGCCCTGGACTTTTATTGCTTTATAAAACCTTTCAGACCACATGTTAAATATAAAACAATGACAATATTTATGAATGGCATTGGCATATGAAAGGAATCTCTAACGGGCCTTATCACTCAGTTAATAGCTTTGAAAAAGAAACACGCTTAAACAAAGTAACTGCTATTTAAAGAAATCGAGTTTACGCTCCCTCACTCCCTGATTATTGGGCTGTATGAAATGGAATGGAATGCTATCTATATAGCTGACAATCTCTCTTATCTCCTATTCTCAGTTTGGATTGCCCTTATTGTCTTTGTGCTATTTTTTTTCCATCTACAAAGCTGTCACAGTAATACATACAATATGATTTTGAAGTTGTGTTGCTGTGATGGTTGAACAAATGTCACTGTAGTAGCAACAAAAGGGTGGGGAAAAGGTTTGAAAAAATATTTAATACCAGAACCTGCATTCTGTCACATTCCGTAGCTTCTAGTACAACTTAAACAAGTCTGTTTGAAACAAAGCAGCACCATCTATAGTGACAAATGCACTTCAAGTGTAAAATTGTGCAGGCATGTTGACCCACATGCTTCCTCTATGGTCCCGGTTCCTCACTATTCTGCCAACGAACCAGAGCAGAAGCAACACTTTCTCCTCCACTCGTATCAGAGCGCCTCTCTACCCATTTCACTCAAGTGCTCACAGCCCGCGTCGCACCGATAAGACAACCTTTTGACGGGTGGCAGCAACTCTATGTGTCATGCTCTGGAGTGTTTTTCATTCTGGGCCTGTCACAGTAGTGGGTGGCCAGTTGCCACACTTTATTGGCTTTTTGAGCAAACAGAGATGCTCTCTGCCATGTTGTTGAAATAGAAAATGGAAAAGCAAAAATCCATGTGAATCACTGACCCCCAGCCGTCTGGATAAGGAAGCAGTGAATGGGTTTTGTCCTTTTTGGAGTCTTCAATCAATCACAAAAGACAACGAACGTGATCGTGAAGGTCACTTTACATGATCGAGATTTTTGGGGTCGATCACCGTTCAGCTAGGTTAAATAAACCAATCACTGATCTGATCACAAGTTGGAGAAATACATCTATTTAAATAACATACTTATTTGGGTTTTGTTTACAGCAGGCAGGGCCGGACTGCGACTCATTTTCAGCCCTGAAACTGGGCTCAGACCGGCCCACTTTAGTTCACATTTTAATGAACATGCACAATTTTACAGCTTGTGTATCAATGACAAATAGACGAGCATTTCCTCCAATGATATTCATATTGCATTTGATCAAAAATGTAATTTACAATTGAATGCTCTTACAAGAGCACGATCAGTGTTTATTTGAACAAGTTTGTGAACATAAAATGGGCAAAAAAGGACAAAAAGAAACCAATAAGCAAATGTACATTAAATGGGATAATACATTTTACACTTCACAAGACACACTTACCAAATGAACTTAAACCAGCAAAATTAAGGCAGCTAACACTGTACTTCCTGTTAATACTCTTATTTTGAAATGTGTTCTGACCACTTCTAGTGCACACTACTGAGCTAACTTTAATTTGAAGAGAGCAACAATAATCGTAGGAGGCTTTCCCATCATGCTTTGTTGCTGTTACTAGTAACACCTGTGATTGTGTTTCGCCTCTTTTATGTGTTATTTTTGTACAGACAAGGTTTAATATAGTTATAATATTTATTGTTTCTATTCGTGGATTAAAGTTTTGCGACTTTCAATATTAAATTATTGTAACTCGGTGACACCCTTAGTAACAGAGGCAGTCAGTGCTATATATATAATGGCCTGTAAAAGTCATAGGAGTTACAGTTGATTGACAATGAGGCAGTCGACATAAATTAACGTACATACTCTTTATTTACTTGCTGATTTTGTGTGGGTTTCCTGCTCCTCCAAATGGCCTAGTCCGGGTTTGGCAACCCTGGTCATAGGTAGCCGTAGTCCTGCGTGTTTTAAGATGTCTCCCTTCTCCAACACAGGTGAGGATCGTTATCAGACTGCTCCAGAGTTTGCTGATGAGCTGATCATTTATCATCACCCGCGTGGGAGGAGGAAGACATCTAAAACACACAGGACTGCGGCTCTCAAGGACCAGGATTGCCTACCACCGGGTTTACGGAGTATCAACAAAAGTATAAAGGGAAGTGGAAAAAACAAAGTATGATTTAACTATGAAGCGTTCATTCATTAAAGCGGAATTTGAGTTAAAAAAATGTTCTTTATAATAATATGTTCTATGCATCCCACTTGTTTTATGCCATTCTGATTAATACGAACGTCACATGACAGGTGAGCTGTGATTGATCGTTACCTGCACCCTCAAGTATCTCCATGTCATTTTCAGGCGACGTGGCAAAACAGCCCACCTGAGATGGGGTGGTGAATACAAAACTAATAAAAAATAATGTTTTTTTTTATGCTCGAGCATACAGAAGGTTTTGATGCAGCCTCTGAACTGAAGAGAACGGTTGAAGCAATGGTAGTTATTACAAAAACGGCCAGCAGGTGGCAGCAGAGTATAAGAGATCAACCAGGGCCATGTTGCAACAGGCTCTTTCCCCCATTGTTTTCAACAGATTTGTGAATAATGATGTAACTTAGCTATATTCTCATGCTAATTTCTGCTAAAGGGAAACAGCTAGAAATATAATTTTTTTCCTGATGAAAGAAGAGACTCTAATCTTTCTTTTGGTAGGTTCCATGTTTTTATAGCAATCGAACACAATATTCTGTTGCCTTGCAAAATCAGTCAAAATCCAGTAAAACGGCTGGGAGCAAAGGGGATTGCTACAGTGGAAATGGCTGGGAGTCAATAAGTTAAAAATAAATTAATATGTGAGAATTTGAAATATTATGGACACAGTAGACTTTCCACAGATCGACTATTGTATATCCGATTGGCTGGCTAATATTATGCAGATTTTTGTTAATTTACAACAAAATTTACAACTCCCAACTCAATTGACACACATACTGTATTTGTCACAAATGTATTTTGCTTGACTATTACACTACTTTCTATTCAACAGACAGCAGCAGGCATTTATGACTTCATCCCTCATTTACTGAGGTCGCTGAATCAATAGCCCGGTGATTTTACGGTGAATGTTGACGTTTGAACCTGAGCGGAACATCTAAAGAAATTACGGTTTTAAGCTTGCCTTTATTGTCAAGTCGACTATTTAAAAAGAAGCAGTCATCCTGCTGCCCCTGGCTCTGTAGGCATGATGAATAATATATCCAGAAGGGAAGGCTATATGACAGCAGGAAATTAAACACACTAATGCAGGAATGGCAGAAAGAGTGATCAACTCTTAATTAAAGACTATATGACGTGTAGAGGGCATGATAAAGAGCCATATATACAGTATTACACTTTTCTGCTGATGTCGACGGTGAGTTTATGAACTTAAAGAACGCTGTTTTATGCCTCACATAGGGCAATATTTTCACATGTATATAAGATGTCAGAGTGCATATTTCTTTCTGCACAGACTCTCCCATCTACTTTGTACTTAAGGCTTTCATGTATGCACCCTAATGACAGATACACACTAAAGATGGTACGTCCCTAAAATTGGGGTATTCCATGCCACATCTGGCTTTGTACAGATTTTCCCGTCAATTTAACTGTGTTGTAAGTAAGCCAAGTGACCTAGGAAGGTTAAACATCATATTGCAATTGAAGTTTGGATTCAATTACAATATATGCCACATGCACTAATAATATTTTAAAGGTGACTTCCAGAAAACTATTAAGTATATAAACTGCCACACTGTTTCTTCTGATTTTCTCTGTTCCTTTTTTTTTTTTAGGGATACTTGACTCATTGAGCCATTTTCAGCAGTGACATGGTAATATTTTGTCGAGAATTAATTTGATAACTTCATATTTTTTTTTCTGTACAATGAATACCTTTTAAAACTCTTTGTTCCACTTGCTGTTGACTGAAGATGACATCACCTGTGTTGAGGAAGTAGGTAACGACCAACCATGGCTCAATTTGATGACCAAACCCAGACAACTGGTGAGATATATTTGGTTGCTACCTATTTCCTCAACACAGGTGATGTCATCTTCAGTCAACAGCAAGTGAAAAACAATATTTTTTTAAAGTATTAATATGGTACATGACAAATAAAATAGTTATCAAATTCATCCTGGACAAAATGTTAAACTTTTTACTGCTGAAAATGGCTCATTGAGTCAAGTATTCCTTTAACCACAGTCTTACGCATTTCTAAGCATGCACCGACAGCATATTATTGACATGAGCCTCAGCTCTCCTGCCAGACAGACTAATTACCCCCTGACTGGTGATTATTATCATTTTGTTTGTAAGTCCCCAACCACTGTGCATGGCCACACAAAAAAACTAAACAGAAAATATTTTGAATTGATGAAAGAGGTGCTGTAACTCTGCAATTACAGCATTTTGTTTGTGATATTTAGCTAGTTCATCACGAGTGCCCGTCTCTGGGGTACGGAAAGCCACGTGTCGCAGTGTCTTCCCTTGACGATTCAAGATCTCCCTCCGTGCCCTCGAGACAATGAGACATTGCGTTGGGACGGCTGGAGATGCACTGATATATGTCCCCAGATAACAGGAGAAAGATTATGGCAATAATAAAGCGCTGCCTGTGGCAAATTTTGAGTATTTTCTCTTTGCACTGCATTTGGACCAATATTTGCAAAAGGACATGTTTGGCTAAGTCGTAGCAGTTCCACTCAGTGGTGAGCACTTATTAGTTGTAAGTGGTTGTTTGTAGGTGGTTTAGTAGACAATTTTGTTGGATTATTCACCAAAATCCATCATGGATCTTAAAAGATAATGACATCAGAAGAGTGAGGTCTACTCCTTCTACTACACTACTTCTGGTCTGCTTGTCGGATCTACTGTCATATCGTCCAGTGCCCACCCAGTTACTTACTTGCCAGGGCTTTCTAACTTAATTTAATTTACATATTCCTTATAATTTCTGAGGGCATTGGCCAAGTAACAAGACGTGTGTGACTAAAAATCATTGCCAAAAGCTTTTAGTTCACTGAAAAGTAATGATGCTGGCATCATATCATATCATATCATATCATATCATATCATATCATATCATATCATATCATATCATATCATATCATATCATATCTCATTTCAAGTAGGACAAAGGACAAGTAAGGTAAGGTAAGACGAAAAAAGTAAACAAAATTAATGAGAAGAGAGTCTCTTCATGTAACCGTCTACTCCGTGTACTCATGTTTTCTTTTCTCCCCACAGGTATGGACGTATAGTTGATAAGTGGGGCTAATTGTTTTAAGGTGTGACGGGTTTGATCCAGGCAGCACAGTCAGAATGACTGAGGAGGCCTTGGGGAGGCCATTACCCTTCCCACTATTTTAAAGGACAGGAGGAAGTGGCCAGACCACGGCACTCTATGAGGAATGGGTCACTGGGACTCTCCCGCTGGCATTGCTATGGCCTCAAATGAAGCAAGATGTCACCGTCTACAACACTTGTATCAAACTTACGGCCCAGGGGCCAGATCTGCCCCGCTACATCATTTTATGTGGCTCGCCCAAGCAAATTGAGTGCATTAACTTCTTTCTTGCCAAAATTTCCAAGCATTTTATTTTTTATTTTGAGATATTGCAAGCATTTTTGTTAGCAATCCACCTTTTAAAATAAAGGTAACATTTGAGCAAACCGTTCTTACTGGCCTCTGATTGAAGAACTAGTTATTCAACAGTTTGTTGTGTTTTTGTGATATGAGGAATTCATATCTTTTTTTTTTTTGGTGCACAAACATAACGGTGTACCATCGAGGGGAGCTGATTTGTTGAAGCGAGCTGAAAGTATTATTGTGCATGAGGCCAAGGCACGATGTGACTAAAATTTAGCCTACTTACTTCATGGTAACAGACACTGGATATAATCTATTAGAATTTAACTGGCTGTCTCAGGAAGAGTGTTAAAAGATGACTAATTCTGAAAATGATGAGTGCTAGCTAGAAGGGTGGAAAAAAAGTGTAGGGTAGAAAAAATATTGATGGTTGCTTCCCCAATAGACTGATAAAGGTGGCCAAGTTGATGGATTGCTGTGCTCTGCATATATTTGGTTGAAAACATTGATCTCAGGGTTAATACTTGTCGCAGAGGAGTTAAAGGCAATCACACATCCATCCAAACCGCTTATCCTCACGAGGGTTGCAGTGTTTCTTTAATTATACATGCACAGGGCTACTACGGTGAAAGGTGCTGACTTTGACTTACCTTGATGTCATGCTGGGAATTCCATGTAGAATTTTTTCTTACAAAAACACTATGATAAAATGGCTGACTCAGTTGTGCCCAAATATCAGTTACGCCTCACAACTCGACGTATGAATTTCTTGTTTCTTACAACCTCATAAAATTTACGATCACAGGTCAGCACTACTGCGACAGCCAAGAAGCAACACCCATCAGTGTTTATTGTTGAAATGGATGCTGATATAGAGGGATGCTGACTTTGAAATGTTCCGGACTGTTATTTAGTTGTGGCCCACCAGAATAAGTTTTCTCCCAATAACTTGAATCATTAGATCTCCTTTCGAGGTTATATCTCAATGCATCATGTGTGTGTGTGTGTGTGCGCGCGCAAGTGTGGTTCACGTTTGTTATGCAGGTTTTTTTTTTTTTTTTTGTGAAAGCAGAATGGTTCCTCATAACGTACCATTGTTAGAGTGACAGCTAACATTTATTCTTGTGAGGAACAAAGCCATGTCAGTAATTACTATTGACATGACTTTCTAGGTAAAGCCTTGAAATGGCTACTGGTGGGTATTGGTCATGTCACTCTTCAACAGTAGTACAACAGGGGGGAAAATATTTGTGTTTAACAACAATGAGCATGAGTCATTACAATGGTATTGAGAAAATATGTCTCTGTTAAACTTGGTTGACTTCTGTTTGAATGTATTTAGTGTTTGGTGAGATTTAGATCTGAAGTCAGTAAAAAGTGTGAGGCCAGTTACTTTATTTGTTCTGTCTTGGGCTCAGTAATAATTCAATATCAATATGTATTGTGACGGACACGTGACTATTCATCCCTGCACATTGTACACTGCTTTCTTGAACACAATTTTTCTATTAAAAATACCCCAAATATCTCTCTTAAAAAATTGTAAATGTTTGTTTGCAAGAAGGTTTATCCCTTGTTAATAAAGAATTTTCAACAACAATATATTGATCAATAAGTCATAACCTCAAAACAAGTACTGTCTAAAAAACATGGCAGTAAATAATCAAAACACTTGTGTGGCTTGTGTGTTGCACACCATTGCACATGATCCATCTGGAATGTTATGTTGTTAAATTTATGCTTGGACAAGCATTGCATCCTCACAGCTGGGCTTTAGGTAGATGACAAGCATCAGAATGATGGGAAACGGGGAAGGGAGGAAGTGAAGTGCCTCACATCCCATTCTGCTGAAGGGCCCTTTGCTGTCAAGCTTGATTTACCGTCATCTGCCATATTCCGAGATTGGTCACAACACTTATTCAACCAAATGTTCATGTATTACACCTGGTGAGACAAAAAGTCATCAACACTTACTAACGGTCCGTGTCTGCACTTAAGAATAGCATCAAAGGACAATAGCACTGGAATGTTTGCTGGGCTAACATTTGAGCTGATGTTATTGTTAGCTGAGCATGCTCAACTAAATTGATAGTGTTGCAACATTTCTCTTGATTGCGTTTTGTTTATGCTGCCTTTGGTCCTGCGCCATTAACTCATGGTCCCGGTTATTGTGGTGCAAAACAACTGCTGTGGGTGCAGCATATGCTTCCATCAAACTCTCATTAACCTTGTATTTGATTATGTCCCTTATGTGGCGATTACTCTCTGGGACTCACCTCACTCGACAGAGTGGCCATTTCCAGCAGGATGATGAGTAACAATCCAAACAAACATGTGTCCTCCAGACTGATCACTGTCACTTAAATGGGCTCTTAAGGGTAACTATGGCTACATACCACTGGGGGGCTCTTAACCTTCACACCTAAACAGGTTATATCAACATGTCATCAATTTGCTTGATGGTCAGTGGGGGGGGCGGGTGATGGGTAGGGGTTGGGGTTTGCTGTTCGTAACGTTACATAATATTTGCACGAACGCTTTTTATTTTTACAATTAACTTTAAAAAAGTTATGAGGCATACTCATGCAGTGACCTTCAACCAGGGTGCCGTGGCACACTAGTGTGCATTGAGAGATCCTCAGTGGTGGTGTGGAAAATTATCCATTTTCACTTAATTTGCCGAAACATTATTATTTGTTAAGTGTTTAGCCATTTATCTATGTCAACAATATATAGTCACAGGCAGAGAAAATACAAGTATCCACTTGTTGCCAGTCATGGCTCCCTACATGTATATTGGCTTTGTGTTCAATTAAACAGACAGAGACTTTACAGTGATTCATATAACGCGCAAGTAAATTGAAACAAGATCATCATTATTCACGATTGAGACATTTTTGTTTAGTGCTGTGCTGTGAGAGTTTTCACGGTTGGGAAAATGGTAACAATCGTTATTTTAAGTGTTACTTTACTGTTTCTCGAACTGCTCCCTAAACAGTTTGAATCCAATTTTAACACAGACACATTGTGAACTTTGCGTTTCATTCAAATGAACATTTTTAATGAAATAGTTTCACACACATTACAGTGACATTTCCTCATATTCCTTCCTAATTCCAAAAAGTTCTATAAAGAGTTGTAACGCTTGCTAATGAAAAGGAGATGTGATCAACTTTAAATGTTTTACTAGGGTAAGAAATCTATATTCATTTAACACCAAAATGGTGGGAAGAATTACGAGCCTAGTGGTTGGTCTGGCAAAAAAATTGGTAATGCAAAATCAGAATTGATGAAAATAAGAGCTGATTTGACACATTAAACATTTAAATACATGAAGATAAATGGAACAAGAGTTGAAATGGTGACCAGTTCTGCGACTTAGTCCTTGAACTCTCAAACGACTAAGTCAGGTTTGCTCCATGGTAGCCCAGTCATTCAAATGGATAGGGGTTACGGACCACTGGTAGCTCACCCAAAAGAATGAATAGGGGATTCGGACCCTGGTAGCCCAAGCATTAAACTGAAACCATAGCTTGACATGACAGTTAAGCATCTACTCAAGAGTAAAAAATAAAATGTTCATGTATTTATAATATGATGTTTATATTGAGCTCTACTAACTTTAGTAGCATTCCTCCATTCACAGTAAGTGTCATCAACAGACCATGATAAACAACCACATGAGACTGCTTCCACTGGTCCATGCAGGTTCAGAGCAGAACCCGAACCATTGTAGTGTTTTACTGCATTGAACAGATCTCCCTCATAAAAAAAATGTAGCATATAGATTAGTGAATTAGTTGCGCTCGTGTTTTACGCAGGGTAACTGTAATTTAATAATACTGTGCAGTGTGCACATAAAGTAAATAACAAAAGGACGGCTATTGAAGTGTATGAGTATTAAGCTTCTTACTCGCTGACTGTAATCGTTTGCTTCTCCGCATATTAGAGTAAGGCAGACTCTGATACATTCAAATATTTTTGTGTGTGTCTTCTCCTCCTGATTAACCTACACATCTCTTTGCAGCATTGTCTGGTTACAATATATCTGTGTAGGTTGTAATTGATGAGCCAATAAACTGCTGTTGACTGTGTAAATTCAATTAATTGCTCCTGTAATTACTTTTGAGACTGATGATATTAAAATACATGTTAGAGCTACGTTTTACTATAATTATCGTAGACACACACGCACCATTAATTTATGTAATGACACACTTCAATTACATTGTATACAATTACAGAATATATAAAAAATTAAATAAAATTGGGCCTTTCTCAATGTCTCATCAAGTTTTATCATGTCCACCTGTGCTTGTCATCATGGTTCCTCGTGTCATCCAATCAGCTCCCTCACCCCCTTGTGTCTTGTCCAGGTGTCACTCGTCTCGTTAGTATGTGCATAGTCCCCTGCTTTCTTTCAGTTCTTGTCGGTTCGTTGTCAATGTCCTTGCCACGCCATGTTCCCGCCATTTGGTTGTTTGTTTCTTTTTTTGTTACTTTTTTGGGGTGTGGAAGGCGATTGGATGGCATTACAGTATATGTAAATTTTCTTTAAACTAACCCATTTTTTTTTCTTTAATTGGTAACAAAGCCGTTTCCAGTTCAAGTACATCAATTTTGAGGTACTTAATGAGGGTAGACATGCATGAGCGTGGCAGCTTAGAACAACTCTCTGGTTGAACACGGATTTTTTTTTTTCTGTACCTACAAACAACAAATTTAGAATCTGTTGTAAGTACTCTGATAAACGAGGCCCCTCATTTGTTGCTGTTGCTGTTGCGTGTTGTTGATGTCGCTTTCATGTGTCACATAACCCTAGTCACGTCATCCATTCTCTAGTAGTGATTTTGTTTCCTTTTGTTTCTTTGACACTTCGTTCATTTGTGTTTTCATTCTTCATTCTATTTGCCTTTTGTTTGTTTGAAAATCTTTTGAAAAGTATTCCTGCTTACACGCATTTGGGCCATCCACCTTTTGAATTGACACTCCACCATGCACGCAAGCCCAGTAACTTGACACGCACCTGCACACAAACGCGATATGTGCAGAGTACCATGGTAAAACCTTCATCACTGATAAAATAATCTTTGCTTGATAATTCCTCGAGGCAAGAAATATAAAGGTCCCGAGTTAAAATCAAAGATAAGATGAGCCTGCAGAAGAAGTAATAGATCAGGAATATCAAAAGGAATCTCTACCAGCAATACCAAAAGAGTCTCATACAATCACAAGCTAGAGCGAGACATTTATTGTGTTTTTCTGTTTATGATTACAAAGAAAGGATTGCACTGATTTTTATCTTTGCATGTAACGATTTACTACAGATTTCGCTGATGTCTGATTTCATAATCACTTTATGTTATCTTCAAACCAAAAGTCTATACGCCTAACAACAAAGTTTTGTTTTCTTGGGAGCACCCATTCTTATGCAGCGTACTGCTTTCTCAGTGACATAATCAGCAGTATTGCCCTATAGTGAAAATGTCTCACAGACTGCATTTTCTCTTTAACAATGTGTGGTAATTCATTTTTTGCTTGAAAGTTTTCATCAGTATGGAGTAACTTTGCACTCCATCATAGGCGGATGTATAGAGTGGCAAGGGGGGATGCCTTGCCACCCACTGTTGGCAATAAATCTATCAATACTAAATTTGAAATGTTATTATAAATATTCCTTATATTCTATAGTGTGCATAAACATTTTAATCACCAGATTAGAATTCACTCCCTCACTGACCCCCGACCCTTCAAGGAGAAATTGGTTGCATCGTACCGCGCCACTAGTTAAGGAAAAACATCAGTTGTATAATTGATTAATTAACTATCAAGCTGTGCTCAGTATTGAGAGCAAGTGTTTATTATAGGTACCGGAATACAGCACCAAGTAACATATTTACCTGAAAGACAGGTTTAATGATATATACATATATACATAGTGTTATATATAGCAATTAATTATGTAGCTACTTGATTACACTACATAATGGATGTGTTCCTGATTGTGATGCTATTTTACAAAACAGTACATCACAGCATGGCCCAAGGTCTTGGCAAAGCATTAAGCAACCACTATATGTCAGCACAAACAGCATTAGTCTGCCTAGAGATACCTTTTTTGGGGCTATTTTCTTGATTAGTAGACAAAGACAGAGAAAGCAGCAGTGAGGAAAATGGCTCTTCAGGGACTACATCCCACGGGAAAACAGGTTGGTAGCTGAAAGTGCCCGCTGACAACTGGTCCTGTGGGAATTGTCTGAACTGTGGCCTGGTAGTGAAACAAATCGTGTGTTAGACACACTTCTTGCATCCAAAACCCCACGGGCCAGATTATATTGGCCTTCATTCACTTACAGTGTCTGTGTGCAAATTTGTGCTTAAATCGTGCGTATGCACACATCTGTGATTCATCAATAAGTTTGTTCTTAAAGATGTGCATGGAACTTCACCAAAAAACATGGACTAAGAAGAAGTGACCATGTTGGTGACGGTTTCGGCAATGGTCGAGAATCTGGAGACGGATGAAAACCTGCTTGAGTCAGTCCTCAGTCTATGTATTTTTGAAAGGTTTCAAGTCCTGAACCACTTGCCAGCAAGTAAGGCCAATTAAGAGGACATCTGGTATTCTTGGGAATCGCTGGGAGGTCAGTAACCTAATGAAATTTGCTTGTTTAAGAAATTATTTTTCGGTACATTGGCATACTGTCATAAAAAAATAAAAATAAATAAAGCATTCTATTCAGTTGGATACCATCACGGTTATTGTCCATTACGCGTGACTTAATAGATTCACTGTAATTAGCCATTAAGGTTAAAATAAAAACTAAACCGATTTTTTTTTTTTGTAATTGGATAAAGATTACAGCATCTATAATGAAAGAATATAAAGCATTTTTTCTGAACCAGTTGTTTCCACATAGTTCATTGGACAATGTGAAGAGGAGTGCTTGGTGACCCATGTCCTCCGTGTTTCAAATTCAATCTCTCTCAGTGAAATCAGGTGTCAGAGTTTGCAGAGGATGTTGTAAAAACAAGCCAAACTCAATCATTGCTGGAGCTGTCACAGCTGTTGGAAGGGATGATAAAATAACCTAATAAAGAGGGGAGAGTTGTTATGTGTCAACATTGTGGACAACAGACCAGACATATTTTTCAGTGACATCCGCGCTCGGGATTCAATTGATGTTAAGCATGAAACATGAACATTTTAAAGTGTGGCCATGAATCTGTGTCATGTGTGTTAAGCTTGTCAGAGTGGGGGCATTTTATGAAAGTGTAATTTTGTAAACAAACATTTAAAAAATAAAATTTGCTGAAATATATTGGATCTATCCATTTTTTTCCTTTTTTAAAATCCTTATCCTGTTCAGGTTAAGCTAATAATGGCTTGATTAACCAACAGATTGGTCAAATATTGACCATTGCGGGTGGTTACGGGCATACCAATTTTATTGGTTAGCCAAACAACCAATGACATTGGTTACTATAGAAAGTACTAGATATATCACATGGAAATATATTTATTGTATCAATTTATTCTATTCTTAATGTATTTATTATTGTGATTACAATATAGTGTTTAAAATTGAAAATTCATTCAAATTCAAATTCAATTTGACCAGTCTGTTTTTAGGGTGTAAAACAATCAATGAATTAGAATTAAAAATGGAGATTCACACATTTCTGAAAATTTGCAATTTTAAGGAAAGTGAAATTTGATCAATGCCTATAATAAGTTCCTCCATGTGCCTTGACCTGGTTCACTTGCCTGACTTCAATTCCCACTCAGTAATGCAAATGTTAGCATGACTGTCTCTACATCTGTCCTGTGATTCACTGTCGACCGCTGTCGATCTAGTATCTAGTCCGCCTTTCACCTGATGTCATCTGTGATAGGTTGCAGCTCCCCATGACCCTGACCAGAGTAAACTGTATATAGCACGGATGGATGGATTATAATCCTGTTTACTACAATGACTAAACGGCAATGAAATTCTCTTCTACAAATGTAACATCAAATGTCATAGAAAGGCTAGTAGGAAATGATGGTATGCTGTCTGGAACACTGATGTTCTCTTCAAGAGTTCTTAAGCCGGTCATAGTAATTTCACAAATTAGACCCGTAGTACCATTAATGAAAGGCTTCGGTCAATTGGCGAAACGTTATCTTGGCCAGCAACCTGATCCGAACAGTAAGAGACAAATCAGACGATAGTAAGGTGAAGGCGGAGGGTAATACCGAAAGACCATAACGAGCTGTGTCTTGCCCATTAATCAATGCTGTCCCCGCAATTTACTTTCTGTGAATTGTCACTGACCCGTCTCAAGGGTCACTTGCCAATTCCCATCTGGAGTCAGCCTTCATTGCACTGAGCTCTGTACTTACGCCGAGTGTTCCCTTTGAGTGATTCCATCTATAAAAAGATCATGGCTGTTGCATACAGCTCTCTCCTTCTTTGTGAGTCTGGCTTTAATCTTGGTATAAAGCGATGAGAATTTAAAAGGGTGTAAGGTATCTGCAGTATATCATTATCAATAGTATCGTACAGGTAATTTATTGTCAATGTGTTTTGTCTGACATTATTTATCATATCTCTTTTCAGGGAAAATTAATTAGTATTATGTGGTTTTTTTAACAATATATTTTTAGATTTCAGTTATGTTTATTTAAGACAGGTTATTTAAATTTACAGATAATTGCCAATTTATCACTGGCTCGGGAGCGGAGAATGCTGACCGCTGAGCTAAAAGCACCAGCGCCAAGCACCCTTTGCAGGCTCTGAGAAGGGATGTTTTAGTAATGTACAATTGCACAGCACAAGATGGCATCCGCTACACTTGGATTGAACCACTGCTGCGCTAGTTTTAGAGCCAAAACAATAATTATTGCCAAAGTGCAATGACAATTGGCCGTCTTAAAATCCGATTCTGGCTGAATTGTTGGTTGAACTACAAGTAGAACTTTTGCGCTGCTGAATGTAACTGAACAAGTAAAGTGGTGTAGTGGTTGGCAACAAGTCCCCGGTCCAAACCAGCTCAATTTTATCCCCTTCTTCTTCCTTCTTCTTGCCTCTCTCTGTCTCCCTTCTCTTCCCCTCCTCCACGATTTTTTGGCGGCTTTTTTTGTTTCAAATGTTTATTGAAGAATTAATGGCTTGTGTGGCCATTCAAAGGACGCAGAGCTACAGCAGCAGGATGCAGCCGGCTCGCCGGGGGTGCGGCAACCACATGGGGTGAGGCGGTGTTTTACTAAAGCGAGCGTTTTACTTCCGCGTTAGAAAAAGAACCAGCAAAACACCTAATATTTCATAAACAATTACATCGCAATGGTGTCAAAGGTAGGATTTAATCAGTATATGCCTATAGTTAACTGTGGAAGGTCTTAAAATACCGTGATGTAATCCCCTTAAAAGATATAATCAAAACATACCTTAACTCTTTGACTGCCATAAACGTTATAAAACGTTTAGCATAAACCTAGGGAAGGGCGCCGAGGACGTTAAAAGACGTCCCCTATGTTTTTTTTTTTTCTTTTTCAAAAACGGGTGCAGGAAAGCCTTGGGCAGCTGTGCTGAAAGTATCAGGCAGATATGATTAGTCAAAGACTCGTTTTGGCCCCTAGAGGGCAGCGATGACTCTCTTTGCACAAGGTTGGATGGGCCGCCCACCGTGGGCGTCAGTAGAAGACGTGAGGCGGAGCTAGAGTGTTGAGGAGACAATGGCTGATGAAGCCACAATGGCTGACCAAGCAACCGGTTACAAGCAGCTCACGCTTGAGCATTTTTTTCAAAGACGGAAAGCATCAATCAATACTAAAAAGCGCATTGATGTCAACGATGATGATGACTCCGAGCTCTACGCCAAAGTTGGAAGCTTTGGCGCGACTGTTACTATCACGTAGTAAGCCTCACCGGCTAAGCGCGGCTAGCGCTGCTAAGGCCGGAAAACGCGCACAATAGCCGGCCGGGTACTTCTGCACAAGCGGACATTCGATCGGGCGATGGAGAGTTGGCATCGACCAATGCAGATTGATGATGATGATGATGATGACTCCGAGTTTGACGCCAAAGTTGGAAGCCTGGACGTGTTTACGATCACGTAGTAAGCCTCACCGGCTAAGCGCGGCTAGCGCTGCTAAGGCCGGAAAACGCGCACAATAGCCGGCCGGGTACTTCTGCACAAGCGGACATTCGATCGGACGATGGAGAGTAGTCGAAAAGCATCGACCAATGCACATTGATGATGATGATGATGGTCACTCCCGAGGTTGACGCCGGAGTTGGAAGCATTGACGCGGCCGTTATTCTCTCGTCATAAAGCCTCACCGGCTAGCGCTGCTAACGCCGGAAAACGCGGAGCTGCACAAGCGGACATTCGATCGGACAATGAAGAGTACCCCGAGTCCAATGCATATTCATCGGAGGAGCGGGTACAGTCTGATCACGGAGAAGACACTGTTTCTGGACTACGATGCCACCATGAATGGAGTGGATAAAATGGATCAGAACATCTCCTACCACCCGGTATAGCAACTGAAGGGCACGGGGAAGCGAGACGTAACGAAACCGTAGCATGATCCTGATATTAGACTTGATGACACACTGCAGTATATACTTGCTATTCCCCGGAAAAAAACGGCCTGCAAGAAAGTGGCGCACGCGAAGAGGCAATCTGTTGTGCAAATGCTGTTGCGTCTCTTTGCACGCAGGAGAGTGTTACAAAAAGAAAAACTGTCGTTGAAACATCCACATATTTGTAAATAGCACCACAGTTGCACACATTTGTAAATAGTTTGCCAAATTGTTGTCAAATTGTTACACTGTTGAATGTAAATAAACGTATTTTGCTATCAAAAAACACTTTTTCATTCTTGGTGGTAGTGTTTTATAGAAGTAAAGCACTATTTAGGTGTTTGTGGCATCATTCATGGACAAAAAGAAGTGTAAAATTCACTAGAATGCATGAAATAATATCGTTTCACTAAAAGCTTGATTTCTCCATATTTTGGTCCAAAACAGGCGAAATTGGGTCAAACTAACCATTTTCTATTGTTGATTACTAAAGAACGGAATAAGGTAGAAACAAACTTTTTTTTCTGATGAAAGATGAAAGTCCAATCTTTCATTTGGTAGTACGTGTGTTTCCATAGTCCAAACAGAACATTTTCTGTGGACCTTGAAAGATCAGTCAAAATGCTTAAATCGGCTGGCACTGGCGGCATCCCTTTTCTGAAAACGTCTGGCAGTCAAAGAGTTAATTGCTGTTCCTTTACAAATGCTACTTGAGCTGGTCAAGCAGCCATGATCCATGTTGGGATCCATTTCTTGGAGGGGGTGGGGTCCGTCCCCTCGCTCTAACCATATTGGAGGGTTGGCAAGAGGATGAGGAGCAATGGCAACTCTGAGTGCTACAATGTGCAAAATACCACACGGCAATGTGATTTTACAAACAAGTCGCTGTATTTATTCCCAAGGGATAAATAAAAGGCACTTTCATTGATTTCACTGTTTTCCTTGTTTTTTCCCTTGCAGACAAGCGTGTTCGCTCTCTTCCTCCCTCCCTTACCCTCTATTGCTCCTTATGCTCATCGGCACCACTTGCACGTGCAAGCACTGACAATTAATAATGGACAATCATGTGCGGGCTCTTTGATGTGAACTGTTTGATTCGCGACTGCCAGACACAACAGTACTTTTGTCGTCGTTGGAGTCGCAGTTTTAATGAAGCGCATATTAAAAGATTTGACATGCAAACCCGCTTTCCTTGTGTATAACATTTTATCCTTTGTTTATTCAGGTATACAGAAGCCTCTGCTGACATAAGTTAATTATAGAAGGTGACGGTGCTACTCTAACCTCTTCATGACCTTTGCTCACTATCTAAAACGACAAACTGGATCACTCTTTAAATTCGGGTTTTTAGCCTCACATCACAGATGCTCAGAAAGTGCCCTGTTTATGCAGCTCTGACACTTTATTTTAGGAGGTAGTTCATCGCACCACTTGCTCCACAACCTTTTTTTTTTTTTTTTGTATGTGGGTGAGTATGTGTATGTGCGTGCGTGCGTGCGAGTGTGTGTGTATTCGTTAGCTCACCAAAAACTCCACAACCTTTTAAGGGAATAATGGCACAGATACAATATTAGAGTCAAATGCAGAAAAGTGGTGGAGTAGCCGGCATCCTTTCTTTCCACATATGCAGGGCTGCCATGCAGACCAACTCTGTTAATCCCTCCGAGACCCTTTCTGTCTTCTTTCTTCACTTCTTTCAGACCTGATCATTAGCCTATTCTTTCTCTATCGCTTCTCAAGTCTCATATTGTGTTGTATCTCTTTCTGTTTTTTTCCAACCCCATCTTTCTCTCTTCCTCTCCTCGGGGATTGTCTGTTTGATATTCTACCTGTGTGGCGGGGCAGCACAATGGATTAGAGCGCGGACAGGCCTCACAAACCACCCTGATGTACAGGACAGCTTTTCAATCATTTCACCAGTCTTTTGCACTGGCACAAACAGCCACAGGGAGCAACACACAGAGGAAGCTTAAGGGGGAACTTATTATAGCAGATAAAAACAAACAAGGGAGGACAGATGCAGATTTTTGTGCAGTAACACAATAAGAATGTGTTGAAATATGCCAGATGAGTTCCACCCTGCAGTTTCATTGGGTTTCAGCGTATCAGATGTCTGCAGGTACAGCTTTGGAGACAAAGGGAGAACCATGGCCTCATATATAACTGTAATGTGCTCTCAGCAGTCTGCCTCACACTGGATGGCCTGCATTTTGTCCCTTTTAATGGTACTGGCTTTTATTTTCCCACTCCCTGCGTGTTAATACTTTATCTTCCCTTGATCCTTGAGACCTTTTCTCTTTATACCAAAATTGCAGATCCCTCTTGTGCATTGAGTGTAACTGCTGTGCCCCTTCCATAAGGGCAAATCCAGAGCCATATATTAGTTGTCTCTAGTAAGGCGCAGCATAGACTGAAGGGGGGAGAAAAAAGAAAAAGGAATCCTAATCCAACACAAAGCAAAATTCCCCAGGAACACATATGGTGCTAAGATACAAAACTGCATCCAATCACAAGAAAATATCATTAGAAATTCCAACTCAATTATGTATCAATGAAAATTAATTTTGTTCCATTCGAAACGGGTAGTCATACACTGGTGAACACATCACAATATAGACTAGCAGTCTGACTGATGCTTTCTGTCCTTTCCCTTCCTTTAAAATTAATCAAAATTTTAAAAAAACAAATGTTTCCAGGTGCTCGCGATTCTTACTGTAATACAAGCCATCCATCCATCCATTTTCTATCGCTTATCTGGGGTTGGGTCATGGGGCAGCAGCTTTAGGAGGGAAGCTTAGATTTCCCTCTCCCCAGCCACTTCGTCCAGCTCATCCGGCGGGATCTCAAGACGTTCCCAGGCCAGCCAGTTGGACATAGTTGCTCCAGCGTGTCCTGAGTCGTCCCCAGGGCCTTGCGCTGGTGGCACATGCCTTGAACATCTCTCCAGGGAAGAGTCCAGGGGGTATCCGAACCAGATGCCCGAGCCACCTCAGCTGGCTCCTCTCAATGTGGAGAAGTGACTCTTCTCCAAGCCGCTCCCGGATACTACAAGCCAATTTCATCAAAATCCAAACTTCAGCAAAATCCAAATATTAAAAATTCCAACAACTTCTGAGGCCAAGAGAACAAGTGGTTGGAGCCACATCCCTCTTCTCCTGGGTCCATCTGTGTCCACTGTCAGAGGATTGATACAAGAACAGTGAGACAACTCAGAGGCAGGCGTTAAGCTGGAGCAAACACTGCACTGACTGGCAGGCTTCAAGTGTGTGTGTGTGCCTTTGTCTTTGCTACATTGTTGCGTGCGTGTGAGTGTGTGTGTGTGTGTGCGCACAAGCGGTTAATATCACATCATGGGGACCATTTTTGTTTTTTTTACTATCATTGTGGGGATCACGTGTCCTTGTGGGGACATTTAGGTGGTCCCCATGAGTCCAAACCTCTTTCTGAGGGTCAAAACTTGGTTTTAGAGTTTAGGTTTGACCAAATCTACATTTTAAAATATTTAGTTAATTCAAAAAATATTTTTAATTTTTACCTTATATAAGGTAAAAACATTTTGGGAGACTTTGTCAGTGTGTAAGTCAGTGGAATGAATCATCAGTTGTTGGGTTGAAGAGCGTGACATTAAAATATTTGGACACTTGGCCGTCTAACGTGACACATATATGGGGTAAGTTGTGTCTAAATATGAATAAGATTAGTTAGAAGTTTGTATCGTCTAGATTTGCATGCCATTCTAAAAATCCAAAGTAATAATATAGTCATCATGCAGGTGGAAAAAAGGGTGTGAAACAAAGCGTCCAATCAAGTCACAGAACAGGTATTATTTTCATCTACATAGGAACACTGATAACTTCGGACGGTTACGATAAAAAAAGGGAAATCTGCAGATGGATCGTACTGGCAGAGGATGCGTTCAACAAAATGATAGAAAATTATCGTTAGTTAAACAAGCTCCTTCTCAAGAGATTTGTGTGGTCAGTCTGGATATGTTGATGTGACTTATGGAGGTTCACTGTAGTCAGGGGGCCATAATGGATATTGTAACTTATGTTGACACCTCAGGGTGCAAGCTGACAACCTATGCAATTTCAATAATTGACTCCTCAACATGTATTTTAGCCAGGTTGTCACCTCAGGAAATATTGTGTATTATTTTTTGTAAATTTCATTACCATTGTCCTTTAATTGTGAGCAAATTTGCAATATAATCTAATTCAGGTGGCACACCAAAGGAGTATTGCACCACAGGAGGCAAAGTTTTGTCAGCACAGTTTTGGAATGAAGCATGAAACAAAATCTCGAGTGAAGATTATCACAACAGACGTACACGATCTAAGCAGGGACACGTATTTCAGATGATCTTTTATTTCTCTATTTGTCTACAAACATGCGGTGTACTATGGAACACACATGACGTGGAGGAGTAGAAGCAGCTGCAGCAGGTTAGGAAGATCTTGTTGTAAAAGTTAGAGAGGTCCACAATCTACTTAGAGAGTCCAACAAGGTTAATGAAGACAAACCAACCTTTACCCTCTGGTGACAATACATGGATCTTGTGTCTATTCTCCTGGCATTCACACAGGCTCTGAGATGTGGTGACTCAAAGCTATCCATGTCAACTGTTTAAGTGTATGATGCCCGTTTTTTGCCGCTTATGAGCACACCCATTACACAATAAGGGCACTGTATTCATAGCAGACATGAACCGTCTGGCACAGGTAGCCACCAAAGAGACCAATCAAAGCTTCAATGAGCTGCCATTCCATCTATGTCTTGGGCTCACCAACAAAACTGAATAGTTTGCTGGAGGATTGGTGGCTTGAAATGAGTCAGCTATGGACATTTATGTATGAAACTCACACTGCAAGCTTTAAAATTTGAATGACTGATGGTTGCTCCAACAAAAATGCATACCTGGCACAAGGGTGCAAAGAGGGCAGATTTGAGTGGATGGGAGAATGCGTGCAGCCAGAAATGCGCAGAACAGCACGCCTTTTCTGGCTTATGCACAAGAGAGATTATGGCCCTTGTCGAATATGTTAGATTCTAGAGTACCGTTAGGTTGGATCCCACAACCGTAGACCAGGAGAGGATACATATAGGTTGTTTATTACAGAAAAAGAGGTTAACTAAATACCAACAAAAGCCGCTGGAAAAATAAAAACGAACCAAAACTACTTGCAACTGGTAAAGGAAAATCGAGACAACTAAAAATATCTTGCTCTAGTAAAACGAGCAAGGAAGATACTATTACATGGGCGCACAAAAAACAAGACACTCGAAACTACAAACAAAAAATAACGCGGAGTACAAAACTACTTACACGCGTAAAGACTATGGTATCATAAGCACAGGAACTATGAAAGGGCTAGGAAAACCACTTGGTACAATGACAGCGAGCAAGATGAATCTTCTAGCATCCGATGCTGTTGCTCAGTCCCTTTTAAAGTCCTTTAATCATTGTTGCAGAATAGGCACTGAGTACCTTGTGGTAGAAAAAAGCTATACAAGTGAAAGCCCATTTACATGGCTCACCCTTGAGGTAACTCAGAGACAAAGGGAGTGATATCTGAAATCTCTTCTTTGCTTTTCTTAAAATTGCCCTCGACAGGAGTAAGTAAGCTGGGTGAACAACAAAACTCTGTCTTCAATTCCGCAGCTTTGTCTACCGATCAGGCTGAGATGATCTGTCGGAATTTGGAATGGTACCTTGCCTCTCTGCAACACGTAATGCCCCCACTGGTGCCAGTTTAACTGTCAGGAATTCACATTTATCAATATCATGATTTCTTTTATCAGGAGGAGAGGTGGATGGATAAGACACTTGCTTGTTTACAGCTGTTGAACTGTACCAATGTAGCAATACAGCCTTTATTTAACCAGATAAAAACCCAGTGAGACCAAGATCTCTTTTACAAGGGTGACCTGGCCAAGAGGTCAACAGCACACGTCATTAAAACCAAGACTATACATACAAAACATTTAAATACATTTTACAAATGTCTTATGTCTTTAAATTGAAAAAATAAAATCAAGTGCATATACATTAAACGACAAATAACAAATCATAAACACAGGCACTGCTGAGTTGTCTCACATTGTTTATCAGTCAATATGGATCAGTCAATATGGATCGTAGCAATAGTATTTAGCATTAGCCAAATCTATTTAGCTCAACAAAGGAAGCACTCGGTGGTGCTCTCTTTTTCTCTTCAGTGCAGGCTGCAAGGGTTTCAAGTTCTTCTCTCTGGCTTGAGATTTCATATCCCGGTATATGCTGGTCATTGGGTTTTGGTGAACTTGATGACCTTGTTTGTTTGTAGCAGACCTGACTGGCTTATTAGGCAACACAGGCAACAGCGCCACAAAATTGTGGAAAATATATCTTGACTAATAATTAATAATTATATGAAATCATTTTTTTTGTATTAACTCTTAAAAAGGCAACAAACTGATTACTAATGTAAAGCAATTAATCCGTGGCTTGTCTGGATATGGACCTAAAATGATGTGTTTTCTATTTTATGCAGTCCTATTAATTACGTAGGGAAAAAAGATCTGCACAATATATCATATCACATTATTTCACAACGGTTACATGCATACATTTATTACGGTCGCTGTACGGAGTGTTTTCCTCGAAGTACTGTAAATAAATTACATTCAAAATGCAACCTTCGTGTCATCTTGAAAGATTGCATTTCGGGGAAATTTGAAGGTGAGGTGAGTTGTCATGATAAACGTACGTTGAAAACTCTCAATGATGTCTACACGAACTGGCGGCACTACCGAACAAAAATGAATTTGTTCTTTATGGCAACGATGTCCTATGGTGAAAAGTGATCTTATCACTCACAGTAATGCAGTGGCACTATCGGAAGAACTCCTGTCGACCATCAATTTTCCCTCTCTCCTGACGGCTCCAATGTGACTTCCCATTTTCCTTAGAACAATGTGAGGATGGTGAAACATTACACAAAGTCAATGATATGTGACCGAATTTTTTTTCCTCAAATTCTATGAGCAGCTCATCAAATCTCAAACACATACTGCATGTATGGAATGACTAAACTCTTGTACCTTATCTAGTTCAAATAATGCGTTGGGCCGGGGGCGCGGGCCGTGTTGGGGCGGGGGGCGCTCCTGCTCCTGGGTTTGCTCTCCGGCCGGTGGCCCTGGTGGGGCCCGGGGGTCGTCCTTTGGCGCTGCCGCGGCCTGGGGGGCCCTGAGGTGTTGCGCTTGCTCTGTTCCGGCGGGGGTCGACGGCTCCCCTCTTTGGTGGAGATTTTCATGCATGCCAGATCCACCACACCAGCATCTACCGAAACTCAGACACAATCTGTTTCCTCCTCAGGTTATTGAATCGGTGGAGGCTGGTGTCTCGGATCTCACGCGGCTTCGTCTGTCCTTCCTTCCTTTTCTCGGTCTCTCCGTTGGTCTCTTGAGGCCTCCCTGATTTTATGTTTTTTGGATTTGTTGGGGTCTGGATGTTTCTTGGGCTGGGGAGGAGTTCTGGTGGGGGGTGTCTGGTCGGTGCTGGATTTCACCTTCCTTGGTTTTCTTTGGTCCCCTCGGGTCTCCTGGTGTTCGATTTAGGTGAACGGTATGAGATTTTTTTTTTCTAATAGGTTTTCTGGTGAGCTAACAAACACACGCACGCACGCACGCACGCACGCACGCACACACACATACTCACCCACACACACAAAAAAAAAATGTATGTATGTATGTATGTATATATGTATGTATATATGTGTATATATATATATATATATATATTAAAAAAAAAAAAAAAAAAAAAGAGCAATGATGATGACATTTCCGAATGAACAATACTGAGCTCTTAAAAAAAAAAAAAAGAAAAAAAAAATCTAGTTCAAATAATATAGCATGAAATAAAGTTCCTTTCCCATCCAAATAAAAAAAGTAACTGGGCTTTAGAAGATTGCTTAATGTCTTGTAATTTTGAGTTTGAGCAAATTATTTCAGTTCTTTCTCATGGGTTAGTTAGGCTAATGTATAAAATTAATGTTGTGACACCTATCCCAACTATCTTAGAGTGAGAGTCAGGGTGCGCCCTGAACTGGTCACCAAATCGCAGAGCACATATAAACAAACAACCATTCACAACTACAAACAATCAATCTACCATGCATGTTTTTGGAATGTGTGAGAAACCTGGGCAAAACCCACACAAGCACGGGGAGGACATGTAATTACTACATATTAAGGCTGGAGCTCAGATTTGCACCCGCAACCTCCAAACTGTGAGGCCAACCAGTCATCCACCGTGCCACACTGTCATTGACAATAAGGCTGTGTTCACACTGCAGCTCAATTCCGATTTTTTTTTACAAGTATATGATTTTTTCATGCAGTGTGAACGGTACAATTCAGATTTTTTCACACCCGACCTGGGCCTATTTCGTACGTGGATATAAATCAGATATGTATGCAATGCGTCTGCACTGTGAATGCTCATCCGCACACATTCAATTCATACATCATTAAAAGCCTGATATGTGCACTGCACGGGCGGGAGAGAGTGCTTGGAAAGGAGACTACTGACACGTCTGTGAATATATACATAGCTGTTTTGAGTAAAAGTGTTACATTTTTTATTTGTCTTTAATTTAATCACACTTGAAACATGAAGCATAAAGTTAACATGTGTGGCGATAGTAGAAATTCAGCCCTGTAGACGGATCATCACGAACGGCGATGGCGCGTCGTCATCTTCGGTAGACTTTCCAATTAAACCAACCTCGCTACTCTGGCGACATGAGATGAAAAAAAAAGTCTGATGGATTTCGGTTTGTAAACAGCACATTCAAAACTGACCCACCAGGAAGCAGAGGACAGCAGCCAATCAGGAACGAGTGTGAAAACAGTCCACCAACCAGGAGCCCGGGCGATCGCACAGCTTAATTTGCATAATGTGTGCAGACAAGACATATCAATCGGAGTCCTAACACGCACTGATAAAAGTCGTTTGCTTCAGTGGCTTGGCTGGTGGGACAATATTTACTTCCGTAAATACCGCAACGTGACATCGTTGTTTTAGGTGTACGTCACCCGACGTGTGCTCTCGCATCTCGGGTGTGTTGCGTTCACATTAGATGTCGCATTTGTTTTTGGAATGTGATCTAACAAAAAATCTTAATTGGGAATCACGCCCTGCAGTGTGAACATAGCCTAAGATATATATATATATATATATATATATATATATATATATATATATATATATATATATATATATATATCTTAGGCTATGTTCATATATATATATATATATATATATATATATATATATATATATATATATATATATATATATATATATATATATATATATATATAAATATTGTATAATACACAAAGTATATTCTATCTATTATTTATTGCTCTTGTTTGACCTTCATGGAAAAGCATTTATGTTTTCTATGTCTCAATGAGTGTTTTCAGTAGTAAAAATTTGTTCAGGTAAAATGAAATTCCTCAGTCAACAATGCTATTTTTACATGGTTGGTCGTTTCGATTAAAATGTCACTGCCTCTGTTCATTTTCTTTGATGTTCCTTTTGAACTTTACACAGTTCACTTGTTCTGTCTATAAAATATGAATTATCCCACTGGCTTCACAAGACTTGCTTGTGTACGTACATTCATGCGTCTCATGCACAGAGACTCAACATCATGTAAACACCGGCTTATGTGTGAAGCTGTCAGACATGCAAGACATTTGTAGAAGTAATAAAACATTAGAATTTGACGTTGTTACAAAACCCATTTCCAATTCCAATGGCGTTGTTACGTGTGTAAAATATAAATAAAAACAGAATACAATGATTTTCAAATCCTTTTGTTCAAACTGATACATTTAATTGTTATTTTGTAAATATTCACTTATTTTAAATTGGATGGCTTCAACACGTTCCCAAAAGTTACACGTTCCAAAACCTGTACCACGGGCACTAACACAAACCAATAACAAAACAAATGATGGTTTTTGAACTTTCCACTGATTGCAGATGCCTAATTTCCATTTGAACAATCTCTTTTGGAATATGTTTCATACTTCAAATTCAAAATGAGAGAATACTTGGAGAGAAAATATAACATTCATCAGTTTGAACATTAAATATGATAGTTGTATTTACATTTTACACAATATTCCAACTTCCATGTAATAGGGGTTTGCAAATTAACCTATGGCAACAATGCACATGCAAACTAGAATGAGAGTAGAAAAGGATTTGTGTCAAAGTAAAAAATAAATAATAATAATTTGCCCATTGAGAGCATAAATGTAAAAGGGAAACAGGCTGACTGTAACAAATGGCTATAGGAGAAATGAACACACAAAATTGGCACAGGTAAGTGGTGTCATGCAGGAGAGAACTTTGTCAATTAGGGAGCAAAGAGGAGGGTTGTCTGTCTAAAAGAATCTTATTAACATAGAGGTCATTTTAATCAGGCACATTTTTTTTGGTCCTTATTCTTGGTGTAACAAATGGGTCTTGAAGTAAAGCCACATATTTGGCATACTCATTTCACAACCATGCACTTATGATTATGGGGGATACAGATTACTTAATAAATGGGACAAAATAAATATAGGGAAAAAAATATTCAAATCGACTCCTTATAGCTGGCCTAAAAGGATGATGATGATGATGATGATGATGATGATGATGAACTGTATTACACAAAGTCATAAAATTGAACTTCCTAGGCAACATGGGTATTTTATATGTATTTTCAAGTCCCTATTTAGAGGAAAGGAGTAACTTTATGACTATTGGAAATTTTGAATCTGATCAAATGGCCATGGCGTGGGGTCCCTCAAGGGTCAGTTCTTGGTCAGTTCTTGGACCCCTTCTTGTTAAATCTGTATGTGTTTCCTTTGGGGTAAATGCTTCCGAATGCCAATGTTGACTATCATTGTTATGCAGATGACACAGCTGTCAATGTCCCCAAATCAGTTCAATTAACGTATTGCCTCACTATCTAGAGCAAATTAATAACTTGATGAACCCAAATTTCCTTCATCTAAGCCAAAACAAAACAGAGTTCATTGTTTTTGGCCATAAAAAAAAGAGGACTTCTGTTATACACCTCAAGTCACTGTCTTTAGAAGCCAAAAACCAAGTTAGATCTTGGAGAGCTGACTCAGACCGGACTTTCAGCAATCACATCAAATCAATCGTTAAAAAAACATATCCTGACTGAAGGACTGCTTGCTTCAAGCAGACCACGAGAAGCTTATCCATGCTGCTCCAGCAATGCAATGCATGTTATTTTAGTAATTTTTATAAGCTAATTGTATTTTGCCTGCTTTGCTTCTGAATGTTGTTAACTGTCGTGTTTGCTGATGCTTGTAGGTGCTGTGTCTTGTGTAAAGCAATTGAGTTACCTTGTGTATGAAATGTGCTATAAAAATAAACATTGTTTATTTACACTGTATAATTCAAGGAAGCGCTTAATTCCCCAATTGCGAGCAATACATTTTACTACAATGGACTTTTGGAGGGCTGTAATTTGTCACTGGTGGTGTTTATGATTTTCAAAGGTGTTGTTGGAAAATGTCTAGTCTGAAGCCATTCACAGCAGAGTGTAAAGCTGATGGATGGAAACATTGACAAACGCACATTTTTTCTGAGGAATGACGAATTGACGATTAAAGTTTGGTTCATCTTAAAATATAGATGGATTGACAATGATGAAAGGGTGTCCCGAATGTTGACAAATGACGGATGCTCAAATGTCATTGACATGTCCACCTCTGGTCGTATCATATGGTCTTCCACAACAACAAATATACGTTTCAAGGTACTCAGCCCGCTACCTCCAACCCCACACCTTCACACAAAATATGCAGGTGGTTTAACCAATGATATTAAACACATTTCTTAAAGATTTTCTACTGATTTAATGACAAAATAAATAAATATATAATTTAACAGATCATCCATGCTAATTCAATGTAGAAAATCATAAATGTTTTGGTATTTGCCAAACATATCAATTAATTGATTCTAATCTTGGATAATTAAGATATTTTATCTTTACATGAAGATGTTTCATAATGATATATTGTATATTTCCAAAGTGTTTTTCAATGTCACATCTGTAGCTCTTATATAACAATACCCAGCGGGGGAATATTCAGGGTAGCTACAGGATCTGACCTAAATTGAAGCACCTGAACCCTTATAATTCCTGTCGCTGCGCCTGCTTCGACAATGCTGTTTGACTGAAAGTAGTGGGTCACAGATGAAACCTTGATATTATGACAGCTAAGGTGGGATTTCACTACTTGAATGCATATTTTATGCAGTTTATTTATTGTAGCCCAAAGTTAATAACTATTTTATCATTGAATTTGCCGTCTATTTAAACAACGATTGCCTCTCTCTGGAACAGTGAATTGAATTAACCTATTTATAGATTAGTTCAATTAACTAAAAATAACTGACTATCCTATGCTCATGTAATTGTGAGTATGAGTGTGGCATGAGTTCATGGTCTACTATGCATATTACTTGTTGTATCTTAAATGCACTCAGTGACTTTAAACTGGAAAAAGTCAGAGGATATCACCATTCATTTTCATCTTGATCCCATGATGCCATGATTTTTCTGATGACCCTCTTCTCAGTTCTTACCCTGCATGGTAGCATATGACTGAAAACAATTTGCCTTTAAATGGAACACTGATTGTTTTTGATTGTTGTTCATGTTTATTCACAACCCTCGGGTCAGCCGCCTCACATAATCTGCAGATTTCCCAAGGACAATTTAGGGTAACTCATGAATAATAAATTACCTCAATAATATTGTAGTGAAAGGACCCCTGGCAACTATGAATACCATTAAAGCCTGATCAGAGGCCTTTAGTGTCACATTTACATGTCCACTGCAATAATACCTACCCAGAGTGACTCTGGTTTGACTTTCATTCTTCATATGTCCATATGTAATTTTAAAGGAGACACACAGTTCTTACCTTATTATTAATATTATGTTATTGTATTTTGGGTTGCTTTCTCATTGGATGGATGGTTGGATGGATGGATGGATGGTTGGATGGATGGATGGATGGATGGGTTGGTGGGTGGGTGGGTGGTTGGGTAGGTAGGTAGGTAGGTAGGTAGGTAGGTAGGTAGATAGATAGATAGATAGATAGATAGATAGATAGATAGATAGATAGATAGATAGATAGATAGATAGATAGATAGATAGATAGATAGATAGATAGACGGACGGATGGACAGACAGACAGACAGGACGGCCTGAGATAAAGACAAACTGATACAGATTGATGATGACGGACTTCCGGGTCCGCAGGTGGCACCTGGCCTTGTGTCGTCCTGCAATGATACTGTATAATGCATTGTAAAGGAAGCGGCTCCCAGGAATGCCAGAAAAGCTTTCTAGCTCTCAAACCGCAGTCTGGAAAAGGACCCCGGACAGAGGGCAGTGGGCACCCCCTCCCAGCACCCAGGGTCTGTGGAAGCACAAGCCTGGGGGCCAAAACCGCAAGTCCAGGTCAAACAAACAAGGGTCTGCAATTCGATTCAGAATCGATTTTCGATTAAGAACGATTTTTGATTCAAAATTATTTGATTCACAATGATTTTTGCTTCAATCTATAGATGTGCAAAGAATTGTAATGATCTACTCCAGTCTGACTCGCTAATGCTAATTAGCGCGCTAATCGTGGCACTTTTATCACTCAAAAGAACGGCTCCACGCTGAAAAAAAACCTAACTTTTTTTGGAATAACTTGATCAAATGTGGCTCCAACTTAACAGTGTATTAGACTGCGTGGAACCACACTGCCCCTCAGTTGCCAAACCGGGTACAACATGAACAGCGCTCCAAATAAAGGCACACACAGACAAAGACAAGACAGTGTAAAATAATTTTAGTAAAATCGATTTTGGGACATTTAAAATCGATTCTGAATCGTACTAAATGAGAATTGCGATTCTTATGAGAATCGATTTATGGGCACACCCCTATTGATTGATTGTCAATATACGAGATCTATTACTTTTAGAACAGCAACTGGGCAAATATTTGGAGATAATGGGAATCCTGCAATTCAAAACTGAGGAGTGTTTCTGCATATCTGGTTAGAGAAAGTGCTGAACATGTGTACATTGACGGAGGGCATCAAAATAAGTGGCTACAGTGTTTTCAGACACTAATCATAATCCAATTCTTTGAACAGATGAAGCATCATGTATGGAGAACGAGTAGGAACTGTTCCAGCATACCTTCCAAACTTAGTGTAGGTAGGTGTGCGCTATGCTATACAGGTAGGTGTGTGTAGCTGCAAATAAAACTGGACTGCAAAATATTTTAAAATGATGGTATTGTCTGCATTTAAGTTGATTGTTGAAATGCTATAGATATATGCTGCATTAAAAGTGCAGTAAAGTCTAATTCTAAATCAGATCTTGATTGTTTTATCTCAAATTTGTGATTCTGTTGGTGGCTGTTCATAGGTTAAAGTAGTGTGGATCTAAATTTAGAGCAGGTGTTTTCTGTCTCTGAGTAGAACGCATGTCACTCCTTATAAATGAGACTCCTGTCCCACAAACCTGCCCTTAATCAGTCAGAAGGAATGAGGTCTGTTCTTTGTAAACCACCTGTGATACCTTTTCTTTAAATTCAGAAGAAGTTGAAAGTCTTGAATGTCCTGCCTTTTAAATTATATAATTGATCATTTGAACTATTTTCAAATCAAATGTTTACATGTCAGGTTGCAATTCACTGTTATCCCGTAACCAATGCTGTTTTTGTTGTTTCTAAAAAAAATCAAATCAATAAAAGCCTTATGCATGTTGCTTTTTCGTGCAAGCCATTAACAAAATGGTAAAGGGCAGCTCATAATGTGTTTGGTTGCACTTGTTTACACATCTTTGTGTAAACCTTACTGACACAGTGGCTGCTCAAACATAATTAACACTGCGAGCACTGCCCCCAAACTCTTCAGTTGAGATGTAGACATTTGGCACCATTTGAGTTGAGCTGTCATAACTCACACTTGCATCCCAAGCTGCAAAAACTGCTCAAGCATGGGTGACGCAAATGCCCTAAATTTGTTTAAGGTTAAGCTACCTGTTTTCTGTTTTCTACATGAACTAATTTAGTAATGTCTATATATATATATATATATATATATATATATATATATATAAAATATAAGAAAAAATATATATCTATAAAAAATCATATAAAACATAAAAATATAACCTTTTCACATGTTTGACCAAAAAAGGAGTAGGAAGAAGTATACATTTTTTAAATTCCTACCCCTATATAACTTAAATAATAATGTAATAATAATATTTATATTTTCAAACAATAAGACTAATTTTTAACATAATTCAAAACACATAAAAATACCACAAAACAAAGCAAATCATAATTCCACAGACACTATGGCACTATAGACATTAATGATTTTATATCTTAGTTTTTCCTTAAACCCCAAAAAGGAAGTACATAGGTTCAGCTTATCATCAAGACTATTCCACAATTTCAAACCCAAAACTGAGATACATCTGCATTTTACATTAATCCTCACTTTACATATTTCAAACATGATTAAACCCCTTAAATTATAGATTCATTTTCTAAGTTTAAATGAATACAAAGAGGTAAGCTATTATTTACAACACGAAAAAGTGGTTCCATTGTTTTTAAGTACACAATATCCATAAATTTAAACATACCCTATCCTATAAATAACTGATTAGTTATTTCCCTGAAACCAAACATATTTATTATTATTGGAATTGCTTTTTGTTCTGTAATTGGGTCTATATTTGTTTTATACACATTACCCCAAATTTAAGCACAATATGACATGTGAGGTAATACAAGTGAAAAATACAGTATGTGGAGGCCTTCCTTATTTAGACAATCCTTGACTTTATAAAGAACAGCCATTACACTCTAAATATGGATTGGTTTAAAAAATACTACCAATCTAGTAGGTTAAGCTCATATTGGCTTGATTAACCAATAGATTGGTCAGACATTGACTATTCTAGGTGGTTACGGGCATACCAATGTTTTTGGTTAGCCAAACACCCAATGAAATTGGTTACAATAGAAAATAAGTCTAGATAAATCACTTGGAAATATATTTATTGTATCGATTTATTGTATTCTAAATGTATTTATTAATTATTATAAGTGATTACAATATAATATATAAATAATATAGTGTTTAAAAATGGAAATGTGTGTTTAGCTCAGTGGCCTACTGGTAGAGTGTCTGCCCTGAGACGAGGAGGTTGTGGGTTATATCCCTGGCTGGGTCAGAACAAAGACTATACAAATGGGATCCATTTGCCTCCCTGCTTGACTCTCAGCATTAAGGGTTGGAATTGGGGGGTTAGATCCCCAAATGATTCCTTGAGCGTGGCCCCCACTGCTGCTTACCGCTCCCTCAGGGGATGGCCAAATGCGGAAAACGAATTTCTCCTCACTTAGGTGAGTGTGACAATCAGTGCTCCTTAAAAAAAAAAAATAATAATAATTTAAGTTCTACAAAGATGATTGGTTGAGAGCAAGCTGCAAGAATTTCCAAATCCAGACTGTGACCCCCCATCCACAAAAAAATAAAAAAAAGACACCATTCCCTTCTCGCAGCCCTGTATGAGCCTTTAATTACATGTCCCGGGATGTTGTCTAATTGGGGGTGTGGTCTGTGTAGGTCTTGCCCTTCAAACCGTGCAGATGTTAAAAAGAAGCATCACTGTCAACAACTGCTGTCTCATCTTTTTGTAACATGCCTGTGATTTGCATCACAGGAAATTTTCCCGCATGCTGTGCTGCGCTTATAATGACGTTGTTTGACAGGTTTGCTCTTGTCTTACCAAAGGCCTTATTGTCTGATCAATCTGAATCTCCAAGTCAGTACATGCAACCTTTTTTATAAAAGGACGTAAAACAATGTAAGCGTTCTTTCCTGCTTCAGTGTATGATTTGATGACATCGCTGTATGCTTTTAATTTATCGCATATGTAGAAAGGTATTCAGAAAGGTAAATTGTAGGCTATATGTGATTGCTTGGCCTCAGATGTTCTTATTGTATATGTGCTCAATCAGTCAAAACCAAGTTTCAGCCCAAAAGCAGTAACTATTTTCTAAGGTCCCATTCAGTCATGGAACCTTAATGTCTCTAAATTCTTAGCGATCAAATTCAAATTGAAACAAACAATATAAAACACCACTAACAACAAATAGAACCAGTTCAATATTTTCCTCTTTTTTTTTTTTGTATGGGTATGCTGAACTAGATAAACAGGATGGAATCAGATCACAATGGCCTTGAAGTCTAAATCAGGGATTACGTGGGGGGTACCAAGAGACAGGATCAAGAGGACACTGACAGCTTGTACCCTTGATGGCCAAATCCCGACCCCTGTTGTCCTTCCAAGTGGGTAGCATTTCCAGCTGACAGACACTGTGATGTGTGTGTGCCTTCGATGTTACACCCTGGTAAGCTTTTTATTCCACTCTCTTATCATGTATACTTTCTATTCCCACTTTCTTGTTATTTTTTGGAACTTTCCCTGACAATTGCTTGAATCCTTTCAACTGTTCCCTTCATCCATCTGTTTTGGGAATCTGACTGTTTATTAAATCCCTAACTTGCAAGCAAATACAGCATGCTCAGTATATTGAGTATTGTCTTTCTTAGTTTACTTCTCTATATGAATACTTTGAATGTACATGTCATTTTGTTCAATGCTTTGTTGAAATGTAATAAAGATACATATTTTTGTTGTATCCAGATTACTTTATTCATCCCAAAAGGCTTGCTATAGATTATAAAGATGAATGTGATTCTAAAACGTCATCCCTTGGGGCTTTCAAAAAGGGTGCTGGATACTGAGTTGAGGTATGGGAATTAAGCTCAGCAGACAGCGTGCTCCGCTTCCAAGATTGGCTATGTGTTAGGTTTGAACCCTAGGTGGGTGCAGGGAATGCCACCGATTATGTAGAGATGAGCCTCTCACACTGCTGTTTCTTTGGTCCATCAATATATTTATGGATGTGCATAGAGTAAGAGATTCACACTGTCTCCTTTAATGAGACAGTGTCTACAATTTTGACCCATCCAGTGGTAAACTAATCATTCATTAACTAAAAATAAAAAAATAAAACACACCAAAAAAAATAATATATATATATATATATATATATATATATATTGATTTCAATAATATGCAAAAAAAACGTACATTTAAAAATATATATAATTGTAGGTTTAATAATTGCTAATTAGGCTGGCATATTTCACTGCCATCTTTCTGCTACGGCAACCTGAATGAGAACTTAGCAAACATAGCTAGCCCTGGTGGTGGTGCACCTAGTGTCGGACCCAGTGGGTTGACCGCCGCTTACCTTGCACAGCTGGGGCCAGCAGGTGGTTGTCGCTGAGTCCCGTGATTTGAACAGTAAAAATTTCCTCTGGGAAAGTCCTAGAGATTAAAAGAGTACCCACATATATAGGATAGGAGGAAGACGAGAGGAGGAAGTCGCTTACGAGATGCTGTGACTATCGCGAGACCTACAGCGAGACCAGAAACCCTAACATGGCGGCGCCCTGCTGCTAAGATAGAACTAGCTCTATTATACTAAACTAATCCAAATTTAACCATCATATATCTTGGCTTTTCTCTTCTCTCTTTCATCCGGCAGATCTGAAATACCACCCAACGTGGAGGACCTTGAACGTTTCATCGACGGATATTTTTACAGCTGCGCGATGGAGGATCCTTCCGTCAAGAAACCGTCAAAGAAACCTTCTTCGAAGAAGAGGAAAAACGATTCAGCGACGGACACGGACGACCTAACCACTACGGACGTTTCGGTCAGTGTGCTGGAGTCCATAAATAAAAAACTTGACGTCCTCGGCCTCATCCTCGAGGACGTCAAAGAATTAAAAGTAAGCATGGAATTCATCAGTCAGCAGGTAAGTGTCCTTAAACAGGAAAATGCCGAGCTACATTCTACACTCACGGCTGTTTCAGCCGAGCTGGAAACTATGAAAAAAGAGAATAAAACGCTAAAAGAAACAGTTTTAGATGTACAATCCCGTAGTATGCGGGAGAATTTAATTTTCTCAGGTATATCTGAGAATACCTCTGATAACCCAGAGGTTGAGATAAAAAAAATTATGACGAATTCATTAAAAATTCCCCAGGAGACGGTAAATAACATCTCTTTTGACCGGGTACATCGGCTTGGAGCCCGTAGAGGCAACAAACCCCGTCCTATTATTGCCAAATTTGAGCATTTTAAACAGAAATTATTTGTTAAAAGTAAAGGACGGGAGCTTAAAGGGACCTCATTTGGAATGAATGATCAATTCCCGAGAGAGATCAATGAGCGGCGAAAGGTACTGTTTCCTATAATGAAACAAAATAGGCAGGAGGGTAAACGGTAGCCGTTGATAAGTTATATATCGATGGCCAACTATTCCGGAACCCCAATTCCACTCCCTGGCTGTTCTAATTAGCATTGGTGGAACTAAACTTAGTTTGATTACTAGGTGTATACATATACTGTATATGTGGTTATAAAACCAAAAATATGAATACTTATTATGTTTAGGCTATATTATAAATATAATATTAATACACAACTATATCTAAAGTATATTTAAAAAAAAAAAAAAATCTCGCTGGGGTTACTGGTGTATTGTTATGTTTAATCCCCTGTTAATTTCCTTCACTTTCATCGCCCTACTCGTTTTTGCACTGTTTTATTTACTTACACGTTACCTTACACGTTACCTTACACGTTACCTTACACGTTACCTTACACGTTACCTTACACATTACCTTACATGTTACCTTATACGTTACCTCATATTTTATACAAACTATATAAATCACCTAACCACTTTGATTCTATCCTATAACATGCCAGTGGTGGCAAATGGCCTATACAGATACATACATAGGACTGAGTTTATATTATTTGTATGCATAAATTAGTTTTGGTTTCCTGGAATGTTTGTGGCGCTCGCTCACAGGCAAAAAGAATAAAAACTTTAGACCATCTCTTAAAATTAAAAGCAGATATTTGCCTCCTACAAGAAACCCACCTACAAAAATCTGAAGAAAAATTACTTATTGATAAAAATTTTAGCCAAGCGTACTCTGCCCCTTATAACAGTAGACAAAGGGGAGTCTGTATACTCATACATAAGAATTTACTCTTTACTCTAAATAATACAATAACAGACCCAGAGGGCCGATACATTATTATTCAGGTGACTATATTTAATAAAATATATACATTCGGTAATTTATATGCCCCTAATAATGATGATCCGGCTTTTTTCCATGAATTTTTCTCTAAGCTGTTTGAATTAGCAGCAAACTCTACTATTATTATTGGAGGAGACTTTAACACAACCTTAAATCCATTAATAGATCGTTCTAATAAAACAACATGTATAAGGCGATCACAATCCACAAAAGTAATAGGGGAATATATGGATGACTTTGGCCTCGTCGACAGCTGGAGACTTAAAAACCCAAATAAGAAGGAATTTACCTTCTTTTCCGCTGTGCACCGGTCCTTTTCAAGAATTGATTTTTTTCTTACAAATAATTCTATTGCTGATAAAACCGTTACAAAAATACATCTTATTATTATTAGCGACCATGCACCAGTCTCCCTTTCCCTACAAGTTGATTATACCTTTAAACCACCACCTACATGGCGTTTTAACATCTCACTACTAAACGACGCAGAATTTGACAAAATTATAAGAAAAGAATGGGCAGACTTTTTGGAAATAAATGACTATCTCCAGCTCTTCTCTGGGAAGCTGGGAAAGCAGTAATTAGAGGTAAAATTATATCATATTCATCTTATAAAAAGAAACAGGATCAAAAATTAGAAAAAGACTTGGAAGATAAAATTAAACAACTGACGGATGAGTACGCAATAAACCCAAATAACCAAATATGGACTGACTTACAAAATACAAAAATACAGTTAGACGATATGTTAACTAAAAAGACAGAGTTTATAATACAACAATTGAGATACAACAACTTTGAATATAATAACAAATCAGGTAAATTTCTTGCAAACCAACTTCAACGTAATCGGGAAAAATCGCTTATAACGGCTATTAAAGGTACAACTGGTGAATGTACACAATCACCAGAAGAAATTAATCAAATTTTTTATAATTATTATCACAACTTATACTCAGAAACTAATAAACCTAACCCAGAGCATATTGAGGCATTCCTCAGTAGCTTAAATATACCTCAGGTAACTACTGAATATAAAGATATGTTAGATGCACCACTTACTATAAACGAGTTGTACAGTGCTCTAGATAGTATGCCAAATGGCAAAGCACCCGGCCCGGATGGTTATCCGGCTATATTTTTAAAGCACTTCTGGTCAATGCTTGCTCCACTATTCTTAAGAGTAGTAACAGAAATTAAAACTAATGGTCACATACGCCCACACATGAATACAGCAGCAATTAAACTTTTATTAAAGCCAGAAAAAGACCCCACCCTTCCATCAAGTTACCGTCCGATTTCACTAATTAATACTGATATTAAAATTATCACTAAGGCTTTTACATCTAGATTAGAAACAGTAATCCCGACAATCATTCATAGCGACCAAACAGGCTTTATTAAAGAGCGTCACTCTACTAATAATATTAGAAGGCTCTTTAACCTTATTAGTATGTCACAGCGGCATGATAAAAAGGCAGTTATTATATCATTGGATGCAGAAAAAGCTTTTGATAAAGTTAACTGGTCCTTCCTCTTTGCTGTTTTAAATAAATTTGGCTTTGGGAAGTAATTTATTCACTGGGTGTCAGTATTATATGATTCTCCTAAAGCTACTGTTACTACTAATGGGATTATATCTAAGAGTTTTACTCTACAGAGAGGCACAAGACAGGGATGCCCACTGTCGCCTTTATTATTTGCAATATTTATTGAACCGCTTGCATTAGCCATACGCCAGGAAAGAATGATTCAAGGAATTCACTCTGGGGTAACAGAACATAAAATTAATCTATATGCCGATGATATTTTACTTTATTTAGAAAAGCCTGCTATTTCGTTAGGGGAAGTATTTAACTTAATAACTAAATTCTCACAGTTATCAGACTATTCTATTAACTGGACAAAATCAACACTTCTACCTATTACAGAAAATTCATGGAACCCTGCAAGCCAGGACCCATACTACTCATTTCCTATAGGTAATTTAAAATACTTAGGCATAAAAATCTCACCTAAATTAACTGATTTAGTTAATTTAAATTTCACTCCACTTCTGGATAGCATTTATAGTGACTTGGAGCGCTGGAATAATCTTCCTATTTCTCTAATAGGATGAATAGCCACTATTAAAATGAAAGTTTTACCCAAAATAAACTATTTTTTCTCAATGATTCCATTTAAACCTACGGCTAACTGGTTCCAGTTGTTGGACTCAGCCGTTACAAAATTTTACTGGAAAAAAAAAAGAAGCAAAGATTAGTCTATCTACTCTTCAGAAAAATAAATCCAAAGGAGGTCTAGAGGCACCAAATTTTATGCACTATTATATAGCCAACCAGCTACAATATATTATTTTATGGGCACAACCCAATAGAGATACTAACTGTTGGCTGGAACTAGAACAGAAGGATTGTAATAACCTCAGACTCCTAGATTTACTCTTTATTACAACATCGATTAAGCGACATAACTGCTTTAAAAATCCAATGATTTCCGCCACCCTGACTGCCTGGTGGAAGGCACTAGAAATGACAAAAGCCCAAGTGGAGCCCAGCGGGCTTTCTCCCCTATGGCATAACCCCGACTTTCAAATTAACAACCAATCGTTTTATTTGAATGTGTGGGAGCAGAAAGGAATTACACATCTCCACCATCTCTTCTCAGATAATATGTTTATATCATATACATCCTTGCTCCAAAAATATAAAATAAAAAACGGAAACTTTTTACATTATTTGCAAGTTAAAAGTATGATAAAGAAACAAATTCCAACACTCCAGGGTACGCTCCAACCGCCTGTTTTAGCTAAAGATATTACCAAGCTTTCTCCGACAACAACAAAAAAACTCTCAAAAATATATAAGTTACTTTCATATACTGATAAAACATCTTTACCCATCTCAAAATGGGAAACAGACTTGTCTATAGCTCCGGAATCTGTCTTTTGGATTCAAGTTTGTGAAAATGTTTTTAAAATGACAAAACACACAAATTTACAACTTATCCAATATAAAATTATTCACAGAACATACATTACTCAATATATGATGAAGAAAATGGGACTCTCAGACTCCGACATTTGTCTCCAGTGTTTACAAAACACTACAGACACTTATTTTCATGCTTTATGGTTATGTACTCCGGTTATGTGTTTCTGGACTAAAGTCTTAGAAAAACTTTCCGCTGTCTTGGACTGTAGGATACCATTCTCTCCAAACTTGTGTTTGCTAGGTGACTTAACAACAATTGACTTACCACATAAACAATTTCAATCTATACTTGTAGCCCTTACTATCGCAAAAAAAACAATTCTTGTTAACTGGAAAAATAAACAAACTTTGAATATCGACTAATGGTCTAACCTCCTCATAAATCATATTTTAATGGAAAAAATATCTGCCTCAAATAAGAACCAAATGTCAAAATTTAAAGAAACATGGTCTACGTATATAGAATTTTTTAACCTAAACTTGGATTTTAATTCTGCCTGTTAGCGAGAGCCACAGCAGCGTTATAACTTGCATTGATGTTTCTGTATTAGGCAATTTGTAACTAATGGTTGTGTTTCTATAGTCAGGAACCCGGCTGCTGCCAGCGGGATCGAGCGGATTCACCTCCGATGGGCACCAGGGGTTGATATTCGGATTCACGGCATGCCAGTGGGTTAATTCTGTGGGTGCTGTCCCCCCTAGCGGGGAGTGGGCGGGTCTGCCCCTCTGTTGGCTGCTGGGTGGCGGCTGCGTCTTGGCCGTTCCCTGGGTCTCTTGGGGGGTGCTGCGTTGCGGGGCTTTCCCTGGTGTCGGGGGCGGCGCCGTTCCGGCGCGGTCCGTCGCTCTGGGCCCGGCGACGCAGTTCGGGGCCTGTGGGCCGCCGGGGTGCCCGGTGGTTCCCTCTCCCCTCCCCCTTCCTCCCCCTTGCTGCCTCTCCCTCCTCGCCTCTCCCCGCCCGTCCTCCGCCTCCTTGTCCCCTCTCCCTCGTCACCCTTCCTCCTCCTCTCCCCCTCTCCTTGCGTCCCTGCCCCCTGCCCTTCTTGTCGTCCCCTTCCCTCCTCCCTTCCCCCTCCCCGGTACGCCTTCCTTCCCCTCCCCTGGGCCGGGGGCTCCATCCATGGCCCGGGTCTCGGTGCTATGGGGGCCGGCGGGCGTGGCTGGGGTTTGGTGTCGTGCCCGCCCCGCTCCGGTGGACGTCCTGACACCTCGGGCGGGACCCAGTATCCGGGGGGCGAGCCCTATTGCCCCGCCGGACGGGTCCCATATGCCCGCCGGGGTCCTGGTGGGGTGGGTGGGGGCTTGGTGGGCCGGTGCGCCTCCTGCCCCCGCCCGGTTGGGGAGGGCCCCGCTGGTCACTCCTCTTAACTAACTACACTAGGTTTGCACAATACACTTTTATAGACATATAGGGCACATAACTCACTTTGGGGGGTGGGGTAGGGTGGAAACACCGTCTTCACCCTACAACTCCCCTCCAATTTTAATACACCACACAACTTGTGGGTGGGGGGGGGGGGGGGGCTTGTGGAGGTGCCATCGGTTGGGGGCCGCAGTATAGAGCAGTGCTGCGGTCCCCTGTCCGTGTCGCCGCCCCCTCAGGGGGCCCTGAGGTGTTGCGCTTGCTCTGTTCCAGCGGGGGTCGTCGGCTCCCCTCTTTGGTGGAGATTTTCATGCATGCCAGATCCACCACACCAGCATCTACCGAAACGCAGACACAATCTGTTTCCTCCTCAGGTTATTGAATCGGTGGAGGCTGGTGTCTGCGGATCTCACGCGGCTTCGTCTGTCCTTCCTTCCTTTTCTCGGTCTCTCCTTTGGTCTCTTGAGGCCTCCCTGATTTTATGTTTTTTGGATTTGTTGGGGTCTGGATGTTTCTTGGGCTGGGGAGGAGTTCTGGTGGGGGGTGTCTGGTCGGTGCTGGATTTCGCCTTCCTTGGTTTTCTTCGGTCCCCTCGGGTCTCCTGGTGTTCGGTTTAGGTGAACGGTATGAGATTTTTTCTAATAGGTTTTCTGGTGAGCTAACAAATACACGCACGCACGCACATACACATACTCACCCACACACACACACACAATTTTTTTTATATATATATATATATATATTAAAAAAAAAAAAAAAGAGCAATGATGATGACATTTCCGAATGAACAATACTGAGCTCTTAAGAAAAAAAAAAAAAAAAAAAAAAAAGAGTACCCACATTTGTACTCAAGTAAGAGTACTGTTTACAATAATGTGACTCAATGTCCTTTAAATAATTACTTTTAGTAAGAGTTAAAAGTGCCAGTGAGCAAAGGGACATGTGCCTCGGTCACTGCAGCCTCGTTCGCTTACCCATTATTCTGTCCATGCCATCACCAGAACATAGAGCATCGGCGACAGCATCGAGCATCGCTCTTAACCGGACCTGCCTCAACATCAGCCAGCACGGCCGAGGTCACAACCCAACTGAGGCCACTTGTTACTAAACGAAAGAGGGTGTCAGCCTGTCCTGGTAATAGGCACAGAATGGCAAATGTGCATCTCTTGTAATAAATATATCTGTAAAAGAGCCCACTAAAATGGTCATATTTCTCTTGAGGTTAATTTGACCTTTTTCTTTTTTGAATGGGGCCTTATGAAATTACCTCCATTAGCACTGATAACAGTCTGAGCACTCCTTGTAGTATAGTTGATGATTGGGAATTATTTCCGTGGTAACTTTGAGTCCTGTTTGTGTTCAAGTTGTCATCTTCATTAGTGCAAAACTGAATAGGGAATAGGTGAGAGCTATTGATCTGATTCTTCTAAGGTTTTTGAGACGAGTATCGATAATTCTGTTTTAGTGGATGGCCAATTCAACAGCAGCAGCAGAGAGACAGTCTATAAAGGGAGACTTTTGATACAGAGAGCATATGTGCTAGTGTCCTTAAATTTCTACATGAAATGAGATGAGGAAGGTTAGTTTTGGTAAGAGTTATATCAACACTGATATATCTCAGCGAGTGATCAGAAATATGGTGAGTGCGAGCATTGAAATAAGCAGGAGTCACAGTACAACAAGCACAATTCAAAATAAGCCCTTTGATTGCATGGGATAGTTTATTGCCGGGTTAAGTCATTAAGTTAAATGAAGAAAAGCAATAAATAAAATGGATGGATCTATTTCAAGAAAGATGCTACTAAATTGATTGTAAGAGCCTTTATCATGCAGCAAGATGAATTAAAACATGGGCAAAAAAATATATTGTTAGACATTATTGTCGATTCTTACACCCAATAGATTGTAATGGTTTGCTGCACTGGCGAAAGTGTAGACCGATAGTGAGCAACCCGCCCGATACAAACAACTAAAAGAGGCTGAAGTGAAAGCCTAGCGAAATATTGCAAAAGAAGAATGGTGAAGTCACAGGCGTGTTTTCAGGTTTTTGTTTTGTTTTGGTTTATAAACGACATATTGATGATATGAAATACTAATTGGATGTGCACTTTGTTTTGCCCTAAAAAAAAACAAGTAATAAGGATGAACACCATTTTATGTATTTGACTTGAATGTAACATAAAATCCCAAATTTCCATCCCTTTTCTCCAATATCTCTTTCAATTATGTCAAGGGAGCTCTTTGCTCAGGAATGAAACCAAACAGGTAAGGTGGCTGAGTGTGGAAGATTGGGAGTAAAATGTGAGACAAAGCAATTGCATTTCATATTGAATTGGGACTAAGGGAGTAACCCCCACCCCTCCCCCCACACACCTCCCAAGGTTTTGTACTTCCTACGTGGAGGGATGAAAGCCCACAGGAAATTGGAAGGTTTTATCACACCATCTGGTAAGGTAACAAGTTGCGCTACAGACCCTGTCAGCTTCTCAATTTTGACATTTGAAGTTGACATTTTTGATGTTGCTTGTCATTCAATATACAGTTGTGATTCGTTGATTTTATTGAACATATAACATAGATATTATATTGTACAAGTATGCAATACATCTTTCATTTCAGCATATTTATCTTATGCATGGCAATAAAAAAACATTTGTTATCTTAATTTTGGCTAGATTGGAGCTTCTTTTTACAATGTTTGAAGAAATGCCAACGTTAGATTTTATGCAGCACAAATCACCTCAATATGCACTTTTTACTAAATTTTATTTTGGATGCGTCATATCATTGTAGCAACAGTGTTAGTAATACTGTGCCATGTGTAAATTCAATGATTAGCAGCGACAAAAATCAGTAATTAAAATGTGGAACACCTTTGACTTGAGCTAACTTGGCCATCTTTTGTAAAATAATGTGTAATGGCTAAGGTTCTTGCTTGAACATTAACCCAAAATCTCCGAAAGATGACACGATGATGACTGCTTTTACTGGGAACAACAGCAGAGAGAACAAAAATAGGATGAAATAATGCTTCATTCATACTGCCCATTGACATATCTTGTTCCGCTGCGTACTATTATTGTAACCTGTAATACCCTACTCCCTTTTCCACCACAAAAAAAAAAGAAAAAGTGGATAGAAAGTGAGAATTCTCATACACAGATGATAAAAAATTGTTGACTTGTGATTGTCTCATAAAGACTGCCCTGAGAGGGGAAAAATCTAAGGCCACAGTGACAAACAGATCTTAAAGTGTAAGAGACATGAGCAACGCAATGTGACGGCATAATCCAAATGAATCAAAAAATTTAAATTTATCAGTAGGAAAAAACTCATGCACACGGAGCCAGCAGAATTGTTTACATCATGGCTGTAGTACGTCATATCCGGCTTGCTCACTGATCTTGCCCGGCTTGGTTTGGCTTGCCCGTTTTTTTGCGTATAATTTAAAAATCAAGAAATACTTTGTTAACGGAACCGTTCATTTTGGCGTGTATTAGATATGATTTAATAGAACATATATTTGTTATGTTTGTTAGCGACAGCCCTATTAATTTATGTGAGCACACTGATTATGTTAATAATTTCTCACAATATTTAAAAAACAAATAAATCCAAATAAAATATGCATATTATTTCTATATTAGGCTTTCATGTTACGTCTTTACATGGGACACTAATGGTTGGGGTTCGGAAGAGGCTCAGTGGTTGTAGTATGGTTGACGTTACAGAACATGTAGTCAACACAAAAATAATTACTGGCTTGTTAGCTCAGTCAGTTAGATGCTCGTCTACCTCAGGGTATCTAAAGAATATGCCAAATAATTTGTTTCATAGTAAATTAATTCCAATCGGAGTCTCTAAATGTTGAAATATATTTAAGTACATATTAAGCATGCAGGAGATTTTTGCACATAATGTGCTGTTTATTGACAATATACAAAAACATTCAACGTTTATGAACTAATTAACCTCAGTGTTTAACATGAATTACATTTTAACGCATACACTTGTTAAGTTTAAGGAACTCGTTTAAGGAACAAGTCACATTTTGTCCCCTTATTTTGTTTTCCACACACCCTCTAAAAAAAATGTTCCTCGTACTACTATTCTCTTTACAGCCACATGTTATTGATGTTATTAAATCTCCTAATACTAGACTAAAAGCGTAAGTTTAGTTAAGTATTCTTCAATCTGTTGTGTGTGATGTTTAAATATCTTATTTTGAAATCTATGCTTTTAATTTGAAAGGCCGCTCCGTAGTTCTGTTTCCTGTTTCACGTCTCCGTTCGTCAGTCAGCTCATGCATTTGTATTTAACTTGTGCAAAACAACGTTAACTTATTGATGTCCAAAACAATCTATATGAACATACTATAAAAGTTATTTTAAACAGTCACTCACGTCTCATGGGGCAACTAACATGACATTGCAAAAAACACGTGATCTTGATTGGACTCGGGAGATTCTTCTTCTTCTCCAGACTCTTAGTGAGGTGGATTACAACATTTTGTAGTAAATAGTGCCAGCTACTGTGCAGGAGGGGCATAACAATTAGTAGGATACTGATTGATAAAAATGCTGGCAGGCTGCAATGCAAGATGTGACGTGCGGCGCCACTGCACCGGTGCCGTGATATGCCAATCATTTGGCGCCTGCGGGGTCCAATCACATTTGATCAGGGGCACATGCCACCCAGCCTTTGTTATCTTAATTTTGGCTAGATTGGAGCTTCTTTTTACAATGTTTGAAGAAATGCCAACGTTAGATTTTATGCAGCACAAATCACCTCAATATGCACTTTTTACTAAATTTTATTTTGGATGCGTCATATCATTGTAGCAACAGTGTTAGTAATACTGTGCCATGTGTAAATTCAATGATTAGCAGCGACAAAAATCAGTAATTAAAATGTGGAACACCTTTGACTTGAGCTAACTTGGCCATCTTTTGTAAAATAATGTGTAATGGCTAAGGTTCTTGCTTGAACATTAACCCAAAATCTCCGAAAGATGACACGATGATGACTGCTTTTACTGGGAACAACAGCAGAGAGAACAAAAATAGGATGAAATAATGCTTCATTCATACTGCCCATTGACATATCTTGTTCCGCTGCGTACTATTATTGTAACCTGTAATACCCTACTCCTTTTTCCACCACAAAAAAAAAAGAAAAAGTGGATAGAAAGTGAGAATTCTCATACACAGATGATAAAAAATTGTTGACTTGTGATTGTCTCATAAAGACTGCCCTGAGAGGGGAAAAATCTAAGGCCACAGTGACAAACAGATCTTAAAGTGTAAGAGACATGAGCAACGCAATGTGACGGCATAATCCAAATGAATCAAAAAATTTAAATTTATCAGTAGGAAAAAACTCATGCACACGGAGCCAGCAGAATTGTTTACATCATGGCTGTAGTACGTCATATCCGGCTTGCTCACTGATCTTGCCCGGCTTGGTTTGGCTTGCCCGTTTTTTTGCGTATAATTTAAAAATCAAGAAATACTTTGTTAACGGAACCGTTCATTTTGGCGTGTATTAGATATGATTTAATAGAACATATATTTGTTATGTTTGTTAGCGACAGCCCTATTAATTTATGTGAGCACACTGATTATGTTAATAATTTCTCACAATATTTAAAAAACAAATAAATCCAAATAAAATATGCATATTATTTCTATATTAGGCTTTCATGTTACGTCTTTACATGGGACACTAATGGTTGGGGTTCGGAAGAGGCTCAGTGGTTGTAGTATGGTTGACGTTACAGAACATGTAGTCAACACAAAAATAATTACTGGCTTGTTAGCTCAGTCAGTTAGATGCTCGTCTACCTCAGGGTATCTAAAGAATATGCCAAATAATTTGTTTCATAGTAAATTAATTCCAATCGGAGTCTCTAAATGTTGAAATATATTTAAGTACATATTAAGCATGCAGGAGATTTTTGCACATAATGTGCTGTTTATTGACAATATACAAAAACATTCAACGTTTATGAACTAATTAACCTCAGTGTTTAACATGAATTACATTTTAACGCATACACTTGTTAAGTTTAAGGAACTCGTTTAAGGAACAAGTCACATTTTGTCCCCTTATTTTGTTTTCCACACACCCTCTAAAAAAAATGTTCCTCGTACTACTATTCTCTTTACAGCCACATGTTATTGATGTTATTAAATCTCCTAATACTAGACTAAAAGCGTAAGTTTAGTTAAGTATTCTTCAATCTGTTGTGTGTGATGTTTAAATATCTTATTTTGAAATCTATGCTTTTAATTTGAAAGGCCGCTCCGTAGTTCTGTTTCCTGTTTCACGTCTCCGTTCGTCAGTCAGCTCATGCATTTGTATTTAACTTGTGCAAAACAACGTTAACTTATTGATGTCCAAAACAATCTATATGAACATACTATAAAAGTTATTTTAAACAGTCACTCACGTCTCATGGGGCAACTAACATGACATTGCAAAAAACACGTGATCTTGATTGGACTCGGGAGATTCTTCTTCTTCTCCAGACTCTTAGTGAGGTGGATTACAACATTTTGTAGTAAATAGTGCCAGCTACTGTGCAGGAGGGGCATAACAATTAGTAGGATACTGATTGATAAAAATGCTGGCAGGCTGCAATGCAAGATGTGACGTGCGGCGCCACTGCACCGGTGCCGTGATATGCCAATCATTTGGCGCCTGCGGGGTCCAATCACATTTGATCAGGGGCACATGCCACCCAGCCTTTGTTATCTTAATTTTGGCTAGATTGGAGCTTCTTTTTACAATGTTTGAAGAAATGCCAACGTTAGATTTTATGCAGCACAAATCACCTCAATATGCACTTTTTACTAAATTTTATTTTGGATGCGTCATATCATTGTAGCAACAGTGTTAGTAATACTGTGCCATGTGTAAATTCAATGATTAGCAGCGACAAAAATCAGTAATTAAAATGTGGAACACCTTTGACTTGAGCTAACTTGGCCATCTTTTGTAAAATAATGTGTAATGGCTAAGGTTCTTGCTTGAACATTAACCCAAAATCTCCGAAAGATGACACGATGATGACTGCTTTTACTGGGAACAACAGCAGAGAGAACAAAAATAGGATGAAATAATGCTTCATTCATACTGCCCATTGACATATCTTGTTCCGCTGCGTACTATTATTGTAACCTGTAATACCCTACTCCTTTTTCCACCACAAAAAAAAAAGAAAAAGTGGATAGAAAGTGAGAATTCTCATACACAGATGATAAAAAATTGTTGACTTGTGATTGTCTCATAAAGACTGCCCTGAGAGGGGAAAAATCTAAGGCCACAGTGACAAACAGATCTTAAAGTGTAAGAGACATGAGCAACGCAATGTGACGGCATAATCCAAATGAATCAAAAAATTTAAATTTATCAGTAGGAAAAAACTCATGCACACGGAGCCAGCAGAATTGTTTACATCATGGCTGTAGTACGTCATATCCGGCTTGCTCACTGATCTTGCCCGGCTTGGTTTGGCTTGCCCGTTTTTTTGCGTATAATTTAAAAATCAAGAAATACTTTGTTAACGGAACCGTTCATTTTGGCGTGTATTAGATATGATTTAATAGAACATATATTTGTTATGTTTGTTAGCGACAGCCCTATTAATTTATGTGAGCACACTGATTATGTTAATAATTTCTCACAATATTTAAAAAACAAATAAATCCAAATAAAATATGCATATTATTTCTATATTAGGCTTTCATGTTACGTCTTTACATGGGACACTAATGGTTGGGGTTCGGAAGAGGCTCAGTGGTTGTAGTATGGTTGACGTTACAGAACATGTAGTCAACACAAAAATAATTACTGGCTTGTTAGCTCAGTCAGTTAGATGCTCGTCTACCTCAGGGTATCTAAAGAATATGCCAAATAATTTGTTTCATAGTAAATTAATTCCAATCGGAGTCTCTAAATGTTGAAATATATTTAAGTACATATTAAGCATGCAGGAGATTTTTGCACATAATGTGCTGTTTATTGACAATATACAAAAACATTCAACGTTTATGAACTAATTAACCTCAGTGTTTAACATGAATTACATTTTAACGCATACACTTGTTAAGTTTAAGGAACTCGTTTAAGGAACAAGTCACATTTTGTCCCCTTATTTTGTTTTCCACACACCCTCTAAAAAAAATGTTCCTCGTACTACTATTCTCTTTACAGCCACATGTTATTGATGTTATTAAATCTCCTAATACTAGACTAAAAGCGTAAGTTTAGTTAAGTATTCTTCAATCTGTTGTGTGTGATGTTTAAATATCTTATTTTGAAATCTATGCTTTTAATTTGAAAGGCCGCTCCGTAGTTCTGTTTCCTGTTTCACGTCTCCGTTCGTCAGTCAGCTCATGCATTTGTATTTAACTTGTGCAAAACAACGTTAACTTATTGATGTCCAAAACAATCTATATGAACATACTATAAAAGTTATTTTAAACAGTCACTCACGTCTCATGGGGCAACTAACATGACATTGCAAAAAACACGTGATCTTGATTGGACTCGGGAGATTCTTCTTCTTCTCCAGACTCTTAGTGAGGTGGATTACAACATTTTGTAGTAAATAGTGCCAGCTACTGTGCAGGAGGGGCATAACAATTAGTAGGATACTGATTGATAAAAATGCTGGCAGGCTGCAATGCAAGATGTGACGTGCGGCGCCACTGCACCGGTGCCGTGATATGCCAATCATTTGGCGCCTGCGGGGTCCAATCACATTTGATCAGGGGCACATGCCACCCAGCCTTTGTTATCTTAATTTTGGCTAGATTGGAGCTTCTTTTTACAATGTTTGAAGAAATGCCAACGTTAGATTTTATGCAGCACAAATCACCTCAATATGCACTTTTTACTAAATTTTATTTTGGATGCGTCATATCATTGTAGCAACAGTGTTAGTAATACTGTGCCATGTGTAAATTCAATGATTAGCAGCGACAAAAATCAGTAATTAAAATGTGGAACACCTTTGACTTGAGCTAACTTGGCCATCTTTTGTAAAATAATGTGTAATGGCTAAGGTTCTTGCTTGAACATTAACCCAAAATCTCCGAAAGATGACACGATGATGACTGCTTTTACTGGGAACAACAGCAGAGAGAACAAAAATAGGATGAAATAATGCTTCATTCATACTGCCCATTGACATATCTTGTTCCGCTGCGTACTATTATTGTAACCTGTAATACCCTACTCCCTTTTCCACCACAAAAAAAAAAGAAAAAGTGGATAGAAAGTGAGAATTCTCATACACAGATGATAAAAAATTGTTGACTTGTGATTGTCTCATAAAGACTGCCCTGAGAGGGGAAAAATCTAAGGCCACAGTGACAAACAGATCTTAAAGTGTAAGAGACATGAGCAACGCAATGTGACGGCATAATCCAAATGAATCAAAAAATTTAAATTTATCAGTAGGAAAAAACTCATGCACACGGAGCCAGCAGAATTGTTTACATCATGGCTGTAGTACGTCATATCCGGCTTGCTCACTGATCTTGCCCGGCTTGGTTTGGCTTGCCCGTTTTTTTGCGTATAATTTAAAAATCAAGAAATACTTTGTTAACGGAACCGTTCATTTTGGCGTGTATTAGATATGATTTAATAGAACATATATTTGTTATGTTTGTTAGCGACAGCCCTATTAATTTATGTGAGCACACTGATTATGTTAATAATTTCTCACAATATTTAAAAAACAAATAAATCCAAATAAAATATGCATATTATTTCTATATTAGGCTTTCATGTTACGTCTTTACATGGGACACTAATGGTTGGGGTTCGGAAGAGGCTCAGTGGTTGTAGTATGGTTGACGTTACAGAACATGTAGTCAACACAAAAATAATTACTGGCTTGTTAGCTCAGTCAGTTAGATGCTCGTCTACCTCAGGGTATCTAAAGAATATGCCAAATAATTTGTTTCATAGTAAATTAATTCCAATCGGAGTCTCTAAATGTTGAAATATATTTAAGTACATATTAAGCATGCAGGAGATTTTTGCACATAATGTGCTGTTTATTGACAATATACAAAAACATTCAACGTTTATGAACTAATTAACCTCAGTGTTTAACATGAATTACATTTTAACGCATACACTTGTTAAGTTTAAGGAACTCGTTTAAGGAACAAGTCACATTTTGTCCCCTTATTTTGTTTTCCACACACCCTCTAAAAAAAATGTTCCTCGTACTACTATTCTCTTTACAGCCACATGTTATTGATGTTATTAAATCTCCTAATACTAGACTAAAAGCGTAAGTTTAGTTAAGTATTCTTCAATCTGTTGTGTGTGATGTTTAAATATCTTATTTTGAAATCTATGCTTTTAATTTGAAAGGCCGCTCCGTAGTTCTGTTTCCTGTTTCACGTCTCCGTTCGTCAGTCAGCTCATGCATTTGTATTTAACTTGTGCAAAACAACGTTAACTTATTGATGTCCAAAACAATCTATATGAACATACTATAAAAGTTATTTTAAACAGTCACTCACGTCTCATGGGGCAACTAACATGACATTGCAAAAAACACGTGATCTTGATTGGACTCGGGAGATTCTTCTTCTTCTCCAGACTCTTAGTGAGGTGGATTACAACATTTTGTAGTAAATAGTGCCAGCTACTGTGCAGGAGGGGCATAACAATTAGTAGGATACTGATTGATAAAAATGCTGGCAGGCTGCAATGCAAGATGTGACGTGCGGCGCCACTGCACCGGTGCCGTGATATGCCAATCATTTGGCGCCTGCGGGGTCCAATCACATTTGATCAGGGGCACATGCCACCCAGCCTTTGTTATCTTAATTTTGGCTAGATTGGAGCTTCTTTTTACAATGTTTGAAGAAATGCCAACGTTAGATTTTATGCAGCACAAATCACCTCAATATGCACTTTTTACTAAATTTTATTTTGGATGCGTCATATCATTGTAGCAACAGTGTTAGTAATACTGTGCCATGTGTAAATTCAATGATTAGCAGCGACAAAAATCAGTAATTAAAATGTGGAACACCTTTGACTTGAGCTAACTTGGCCATCTTTTGTAAAATAATGTGTAATGGCTAAGGTTCTTGCTTGAACATTAACCCAAAATCTCCGAAAGATGACACGATGATGACTGCTTTTACTGGGAACAACAGCAGAGAGAACAAAAATAGGATGAAATAATGCTTCATTCATACTGCCCATTGACATATCTTGTTCCGCTGCGTACTATTATTGTAACCTGTAATACCCTACTCCTTTTTCCACCACAAAAAAAAAAGAAAAAGTGGATAGAAAGTGAGAATTCTCATACACAGATGATAAAAAATTGTTGACTTGTGATTGTCTCATAAAGACTGCCCTGAGAGGGGAAAAATCTAAGGCCACAGTGACAAACAGATCTTAAAGTGTAAGAGACATGAGCAACGCAATGTGACGGCATAATCCAAATGAATCAAAAAATTTAAATTTATCAGTAGGAAAAAACTCATGCACACGGAGCCAGCAGAATTGTTTACATCATGGCTGTAGTACGTCATATCCGGCTTGCTCACTGATCTTGCCCGGCTTGGTTTGGCTTGCCCGTTTTTTTGCGTATAATTTAAAAATCAAGAAATACTTTGTTAACGGAACCGTTCATTTTGGCGTGTATTAGATATGATTTAATAGAACATATATTTGTTATGTTTGTTAGCGACAGCCCTATTAATTTATGTGAGCACACTGATTATGTTAATAATTTCTCACAATATTTAAAAAACAAATAAATCCAAATAAAATATGCATATTATTTCTATATTAGGCTTTCATGTTACGTCTTTACATGGGACACTAATGGTTGGGGTTCGGAAGAGGCTCAGTGGTTGTAGTATGGTTGACGTTACAGAACATGTAGTCAACACAAAAATAATTACTGGCTTGTTAGCTCAGTCAGTTAGATGCTCGTCTACCTCAGGGTATCTAAAGAATATGCCAAATAATTTGTTTCATAGTAAATTAATTCCAATCGGAGTCTCTAAATGTTGAAATATATTTAAGTACATATTAAGCATGCAGGAGATTTTTGCACATAATGTGCTGTTTATTGACAATATACAAAAACATTCAACGTTTATGAACTAATTAACCTCAGTGTTTAACATGAATTACATTTTAACGCATACACTTGTTAAGTTTAAGGAACTCGTTTAAGGAACAAGTCACATTTTGTCCCCTTATTTTGTTTTCCACACACCCTCTAAAAAAAATGTTCCTCGTACTACTATTCTCTTTACAGCCACATGTTATTGATGTTATTAAATCTCCTAATACTAGACTAAAAGCGTAAGTTTAGTTAAGTATTCTTCAATCTGTTGTGTGTGATGTTTAAATATCTTATTTTGAAATCTATGCTTTTAATTTGAAAGGCCGCTCCGTAGTTCTGTTTCCTGTTTCACGTCTCCGTTCGTCAGTCAGCTCATGCATTTGTATTTAACTTGTGCAAAACAACGTTAACTTATTGATGTCCAAAACAATCTATATGAACATACTATAAAAGTTATTTTAAACAGTCACTCACGTCTCATGGGGCAACTAACATGACATTGCAAAAAACACGTGATCTTGATTGGACTCGGGAGATTCTTCTTCTTCTCCAGACTCTTAGTGAGGTGGATTACAACATTTTGTAGTAAATAGTGCCAGCTACTGTGCAGGAGGGGCATAACAATTAGTAGGATACTGATTGATAAAAATGCTGGCAGGCTGCAATGCAAGATGTGACGTGCGGCGCCACTGCACCGGTGCCGTGATATGCCAATCATTTGGCGCCTGCGGGGTCCAATCACATTTGATCAGGGGCACATGCCACCCAGCCTCCCCTCTGGCTCCGCCTGTGTGCATACAGACAAAGGCTGAAGCTTACCAGTTGTAAAGACGTCAAAAAGATGGAGGAGCTACACACGTGTTTGAAACCAACAGACGGGAAAGTTTTCAGGGCTGTGACTGGATGAGTACACGGATACTGTGACCTCATATATTACCTTCTTTGAGGAGGGCTTTGGACCAATGTCCAACAGAGTGTGTTACAACAAAAGCTAACCCTGGTTCAAAGCTATGCTCATGGGAAACATTGTCTCGGGCACAAGGGTCATCAACTGCCAACCAAGATGTTGGTGAAGTTCACATGGCCATCTTTGAGCCCATCCTCATCTCCAGCTTAGGATACTGGTGCCACTGCCAGAGACAAGCACAGGCTATGGCGCAGGGTGCACACCGCTGTGAAGGTGATCGGCTTTAAGCTCACATCCATTCAGGACCTGTAAATATCCAGGACCTGGTGGTGTGCACTTCGGATTACAGATGACCCTACTCACCCTGGTCACAGCTTGACGGTCTTTTCGGACCACATTCTCCCGCCTCGCCAACAGCTTCTTCCCCTCAGGTATCAGACTCATGAAAACTAAATATGTGTCCCACAAAACTTTACAACTACACCTGATGTCTATTGTACATTATTATGCTATTGCTTATTGTTTATTTTCTTTTTCATTTTTTTTGCACAACTGAACTGAAAAATTATAGTTGTGAACTGTACCTTTCACTGATGATAATAAAATGTATTCTGATTCTCAAACGATTCAGTCTGTTATTTTGTCTCGCATCCTTGCCTCGCTGAACTTATTATAAATAGTTTGACCTTTTTACAAGCTGAATTTATCGTTTGTGGACAAGGGCACACTTCAGGTAAATGATCAGTTGAACAGAATAGCTGACAAGGACTCAGATGGACATAACAGTGGGGTGTCGGGCGCTCGGGCTGGGGCTTGGGGTGGAAAGAACTTGAATGTCAAAGATGAGCCCGAACGATGTTGGGAGGAAAGACGTAAGCGTGAAAACCCCCTGGCATGCTGTTCACTGTCCAGATGACCTCTTTCACTAACTCTCCACAGATGGATGTGCCTGCCCCTGACTCAGTCCATCATGTTGACTTCAACAGCTGAGCAACATCTGTTCGTGAGACTTGACTGATGAAAGAGTATGAGGAGCTCATATCCAACATAATACATAGGTCTCCTTTATTGGATTATTTACATACAGTATAACAGCCATCGTGTTCTTAATCTGTGGTATACCAAACTGTATAGAATGAGAAGTAGGTAATAAAGGCATTTGCTGCATCCGCCTCGCCCATTTCCGCTCTGTTGTGCTCTGATGGGTGTTGGTTTACTACACATACCACATTTTACCTTTATTTTTCTGTTACATTAAATGTCATTGGAAAATGGTCAAAAAACATTGACATGGATGAGAAGCCATAAATAATACACTGTACCTTACACACCAACTCAACCAAACAGTAAAGATCCCCCACCAGCCCCACATTCACCTCATCCCACCTTCACAGAGGATTTAAGAGCCAGAAACATCCGCACAAAACACATGCATTCACACACAAAAAAAAGAACATTTGCCCCCTGTTGCTTTCATCCACTTAAAAAAAAGAAGATGGGGGGGATTAAGCATAGTTTAGTTGTGGATGCAAAATGGACATGATTCAGTATTTAGACTTAAAAAGATCCAGTTTCCATTTTCAGTAACCGTTGCATGAAGAACAGCCAATTAATAAAAACAATTCTCAACTTTCTCTCCATTTTTGTTTGCCTGTGAGCCAAGACAGGCTTTCTGATTGACATGCTCAAATGTTATCTTCTCGTTTCTGTACTTGTACTTGCAGCATCCTCATGGAGTGATGGCTGGTGGGCAGAGCTTCTGCCTCCCTGCTTGCAATTGTAATCGAGGGTGGCTTTAATTAAGCGCAATATCTGTGTAAAGGAGTTGCAGGATTCTACTCGGTTCTCTATCTGTGTATTTTTTCAAGGCTTCGCATCATTGTACACTAACCGAAAGGTTGGCATCGTCATTGACAGGAATTGACAGAAGTGCCCACCTCTGCATATTTAACACACACACACACACACACACACACACACCTGAGAATTTTGTCCAGGAGGCTCTTCACATTATCAGGGATTAATGCTGTCACAGCAACACACCTATTTGTTTTGATTAACATGCAATTGGAGTTGGTTGATGTGTATTCTATGCTTTAGAATAAATTAACTGCAATTGCAATCTTTGCTTTTTATATTTTAGAGAGCACAGTTTATGTAATTAGGGTTGTAAAATGTGTTGCTTGATTTATTAAAAGCTTTACAGGACAGATTAACAAATTAAACATCTTTATAAATATATATAAATGGATTAAATTATTCCCAGAAATGTGTTTTTAGTAGCACTTAAGTGTCCTTGAACGGGCTATGGTGAATATGGAATGAATCGCTGTCAAACGTTAAATACGCTCATTAATGGATAATGCCACGAAAACAGAGCTACTACAAAGGAAAAATATATGAATCACTCAGCATTGTTCCATCAAGTAAATGAGAACTAGAGAAAGTGATGGCAAAGAAGAAGCCATCTATTAAACATTTCTAACACCATTTCAACAGACATCAAGAGATGGTAATGTTAAATGGTATTTTATTTATATAGCACCTTTCCACCTTACAAGGCCCTCAAAGTGCTTTACATTCGACTACTCGTTCACCTACTGATGACTCAGCATCAGGAGCAAATGCGGGTTCAGTATCTTGCTCAAGGACACTTAGACGTGGTCACAATGGCATGAGATCGAACCCACAACCTCTGGGTTGCGAGATGACCACTCTTCCACTGAGGCACGCCGCCCCAAGATGTCAAATTTCAACCACCATCGGATGTTTTATAAACAATTTATTGCAAAAAATACAAATACTATAAGCCATCAAATAGAGGTAGTGAACATGTGACATGCTGCCCCACCAATGGTTAAGTTGTCACACTGGGTTTTGCAACTAATAAAACTAGGACAAAATTATCCTTGTTCTCCTGTTTTTTTTTGTTTGTTTGTTTTTTACAGCCAGACAAATTGTTTATCATTGATCTTGAAAATTTACCATAGTCATTGATCAAACGTTAACATAAAATATTAGTCCTTAGGAACTGCTGGCAAGTAGGTCATAGCTCTCAGCCACAAATGTCTGTTTTGCTTCCCTTAATTAAACTGGAAACATGAGATTAAATTGAATTCAAAAATAAATAAATAACGCATTTTGGATAACGGATGGATGGTTCATCATGAAACTTAAACCATTCCTGACATGAGGGCATACTGTAGTGCCAACAACTGGAAAATCCATTTTATAACAATGAAACAAAACCTGGCAAATTTTCTCACTCTTCAGACTCATTATCTGAAGAACAATTCTGGCATACGAAAACAGAATTGCCAGAGGTGCAGTTTTCATTGGCCCATTTGCATATGTGACAACAAATGCCAAAATGATTGAGAGAAGTTGCCCCAAACTACCATGTTGGCTAATACTTGCTGTAGTTTAAAGTTAGCTTAAAACACAGCAGTGACTGAGGCATTACAAGATGCCTGAATCTTTACACTAACCAGTCCACATGATTTGCTGCTAGAATTTGTCTGTGTTCGACGCCCGTTTCAAAATGTATGAAGCAGAACATTTTTACTTTAGGTTGTGCAAAACAGATAACTGGCACTCATCTCAGCTCACAATGTGCTAGTCTCTTCTCAGACAGTACACAACCCCTGACCATTTAAACAAAGAAAACTAGTATTCCACTTTTTCGTTGCGCCCTCTAAAGGACAAGAACATTGCAATGTCACAACTTACCCGTGACACAACCAGCCCCGGTCTCCCCTATCTCAGGTCCAATGCTTAGAGAGGATATTGTTAAACGCTTAATGATCTGTTTGTTTTCTTCAATCTTCTCATGCTTCTCTGAGCCACTGTGGCTGGTGTGTGCCCTTCCAGCAGGTGTACACGTGTTCTGTCTCTGTTACCTCTGTAGTGAATTGTGGCAGCAGGTTCTCCCTCTGACATCTGTGGGGTGGGTCTTCTGCCTTTGTCTTTCAGGCCGTGGGGAATGCAGAACCCATGACTTCACTGCACCTAAACTTCTTTATGGCATATGCATTGGGCCATTACTTTCCCACACACCTCTGGTGTCAGTGCAGCAGTGCAAGATACTGATTATGTAAATTGGTGACTGGAACATTGTGCACACACTGGAAAAATAACCCCTTTACTGTATTTTCTAATGAAAATAATGTCCAATACATAATTCAACATTGTGGGACCCCCTCACAATCGAGATGTTGCATCTTAAGAGGTTTATCCCACATTAATAAAAAATTTCAACAACAACATTTTCGGCCCTATTTTCACACCCAGTGCAAGTCTAATGTAAAGCACAGTGTAACTGTGCGCATGGGTTGACTTTTCTTTCTTTTGGTATTTTCCTACACTTTGCACAGATATAATTGAGTGTAAGGAGGGCATTTGCGTTGTCGTGCACTATTGTGTGACGGAACACAGCTAACACCCGGCCAATCGAAGTGGCTCCCCTCGTTCCCATTAAAATCAGGGCAGTGAAAGTGCACACGTTTGACATTGGGGAAGCAGAAACGGACTCGTGGGGTCTGACAGATGAGATTGGCGCATACAGAGTGTGTTTTATACAGGTAAACTTCAAGAGCTCTCCTTGTGGATGATTTAGTGCATCTACCGTACCGACTCCCATACCCGTTGTGACGTGCAGTCAGGGAGGAGCTATTACTATCCATTGCAGCTGGAACACCAAGCAAGGTATATCATGTCTAAACTCACAAGCGCTTAACTGAACTTGTCCTGGCGCGAAAATTACAGTTCCATGATATTGTCTAGAATGTAATTTTATTATTTTATTATCTACTTTTACTGTTTTACACAACTTGGGAGAAAATGATCCTCCATCATCTTTTAAACATCTAACTCAGAGTCCTTATCAGGTATGTGGTACATTCCTTTCTTCATTTTGCGTAACTTAACAATTCCTTGCTTGTCTGCTGATTGAACGTGTCAGCACTTCCCTTCTCTTGCCCACGACATCCTCTATCTCTCCAGACCAGCTTCACACACTCATTGCATTACTTTAGCAGCACTGTGCTTTGCTCTTGGATTGCTTCCCAGTGCCGGACATCCTCCAAGGGGAGATTCAGTGTGTCAGTGCAGATTAATGCTTTGTTAGCCAACTGATCAACTCCCACTGGTCTGGAAACAGAGAGGGCTGTGGCATTGCTCAGATTGAGAAGCGATGCTATCCCAAGTCATTGCCGCTCAACTTGCCGAGGCCAGGAAACACTGATATGTGTGCTAACACTCTCAACAGTACAGAGATCTTGCTGAATGCTGAAGAGGAATAGGATGTGACAGGTCTTATAGCACTGCAAATAAGTGAATCGGAAGTAATCAACCTTTGTGGCTGTGGAGGAAAAATAAAAATAATGAGGGCCCTACTAGCGAGATTTCATTTAAACAACAACAAAGACAAATTGTTTTTGTATTAACTTTTTAATTAAAGTATAAAATACACTCTCCAATATAATGGGTAAGCCGAGATAAAACTAATGCAGTGTAATACAAAAAGACAGGCAATAGGCCTTCTCTTCATTTAGATTGTAATTTTTGTTGGAATCTGTGTGTGGATTAAGGCTGAACACAATTTTCCGATATGTTTTGGGTTGTGAAAAGAAACCCAATCCATTGCAGGATTAAGATGTTGCCATCATTAAACTGTTTAATGATCAGACTTTTAAGTAATACGGTATTTCAAAATTCTTAAGTCATGTATACAAATCAGCTGTCTACAGCAGTGGCTCTCAAATGGGGGTGTGCGCACCCCTATGGCTACGTGAAGGCACTTCGGAAAGTACATGAGATTTTGAAATACATTTAAAGCTTGACCACAGCAGTTAACTCCCTGTAATCAAAAAGGACAAAGATCCACAGTGAAGCCCAAGCCCAAGTGGCTCTACTCTTATTTAAATTTAAGATCATGATTTAATTTTGAGAACAAATTTGTAATTATTTATTTCCTTTAATTATAGCTTTTAATTTCCAAATCGTTGTAGAGATAGCACGACAAATGGAGTTCCAGGGTTTGCAGTTTTTCTCCATAGGTTTGGCACATTTCTTGAAACTCAGATGACATTTTCAAAATACCACGGACAAATCCCAAAACCACCTTACAATTGGTATTGCGGCATTTCTCATTGATTTCATCAAATTGCCAATGTCTTAGTACATGTCTCAATAGCCTCATTGGATCTGTGCAAATGACCGTGTACATTTAGCCTACAGTTAGCACAATGTGCCCACATTTAGCACATTTCCCAAATGAATAGATCTTGCTGATCGAACTGGATTAGTTGTTTTTTCAGTCTAATGGCTTTCCTCTCCAAAACATGTAAGCAGGATTTCAGGGTGTAATATGCAAAATTAGTCCAGCATATTAAAGGGCATCTGTGTAGAGGATGGTTGAGACATCCACGTCGTTTTTCCCTCGTTGCATTGCAAGGGAAAATATCGGCTGAGACGTGGAGGAAAATCTTTGGCCAAACAGAGAGCAGCGTATGGATGGCCAAGAATGAGGGGGAAGGTGACAATAATAACTGCACAGTAAATTCTGTAGAGTACATTTGAGTGGGACCAAATAGACTCAGTTTTAGAGTAATAATTACACTTTGAAGAGAGTAAAATTAAGAATTGAAAAAAATAAAAGTCACTCAAGGGTTGAGGAACATTCAGGTTGGGAAACGGCCGCAGTACCACCTGAGCTACGCCACTTCTACTGTTTGCTTAGCTCCAAGATGTTTTTGGTCTCGGAGTTATGAAGATTCCAGCTGACACGAGCAATACACTACAGTAACACACAGCAGGAGCTATGTGGCTCGGGGAGTCGATCGGCTGTCTCCCAAGCTGAAGGTCGTGAGTTCGTTCCTTGACGCTTGAGTGACTTGTATTTATTTATTTTTCACTTCTATATTTTACACTTCCAAGTGTAAATATTACTCTAAAACTGAGTCTATTTTGTCCCACTCTAAATAGAGTCAAATTTACTCTCTACATCATTTACTGTGGAGTGAAAGTGTTACAGTAGCTGGTTCTTAATTTGCGCTGTGCGCTAGGTAGAATTTTAGTTATTAGTTTTTCATGAATATACAGATTTCGTCTTACACTTTCTTTTGCTGCACTCTAATGTGTAAGTAACTTTGTGTGAATAAAAAGTGTTGCAATTTCCTTGACTTTAAGTGGAGCATGTCAAACCGCAAACTTTGAAAACTGCTCTTGTTGGCTAAATGAACATGCTGTTTTGAAAATATCATCTCGGTTTCAAGAAATGTGCCAAAACCTATGGAGAAAAACTGCAATAAATCAGACACAGATGGCACAGTTTTAAGTCTTTTTTAAAGAAATGAATTCATTTTTTTCTATCCAAAAATGCTTTGCGCTGGTTAGAGGGTACTTGACTGAAAAAAAATATTTTACAGGATATTTCTTCTATCACACTTCATCAGTGAACAAAGGTTGAAAACCATTGGCCTCCAGTCACTTGTAATATGAAAGCAATAAAACACTCAAATTAAGTCTTCATATCAGTGGCATTTTAATGCACATTTTATTTTCAATCTGGATGGTTCGTAGTTGTGAATGCTAATTGTTGGAGTGGAGCACTAAATGACAATCATTGTTTTTATTAGCACACCCTGCAAATTGGACAGCGGATGTATATTCAGCCTCGGGGGCTTGTTTTAATTTATATATGATCATATGAGCAATTAAGCTTTATACAGTGTGGCTGGTAAATTACAGGAAATTAAAAGGCACATTATTGAGCTGTACATTTCACCTCTCATTAACCCATTAAGTGTGCTACAATGTCAACCTGACACACAACAGAATATATTACATTATACCAATATTGTGTTCATGTCAGTTGTGGACTCACAACATAAGGAGCAGTTGTGCTATGGCTATGGCCCTTTTTCTACCATGATACTAAGAACTATACATTTTCAAATTAGAAACGCTGCCACAATAATGATACAATACATGATCATTACCCCATATCTCAAGATGAAGATGTCTTTTCAAACTCAATTACACATTAGTCGGACATTTCTTCTGTCACAGTTCATCAATCAGGGCATGACTGCATACTCTGTGCTCCTCATTAGCAATCATTCTATCATTCCCTAATAATGTAATAATGGTATGTGAACATTATCTCATTGAGCAAAGTAGCAACATATACTATACCTTCCTAAGTCGAACAGTTTTTAAATGTCCACACTCGAAAACCAGCACACAGGGAAAAAGAAACAATATATTAACAAGATCTTAGACTAATTTCTAGCCATAAATTAAATATGTAGTTTTTTTTCTCCCCAGTTATAATGTTACAAAGGGCTTGTATTGTGTTTTTAATGTCAACATACTGCTTGCACAATAAATCCACCGGACTGTTTTATGCCTGGCAACAGATTAGCATTTTTTTTTCTGAAGGACATTTACCCACACAAGAGCTTTGTTCTTTTGGGATGTTTGCCAGCCATTGTTTGTGAAACAGTTACAGACCATCACTCATCTTTCATTTCCCTCTTTAGTCATTCTATCTACTAATAATATACAATATCAAAATCAGTCCTTGTAATTAGCTATACACAATGTTTGTATCACATTACCAATCACATTACCAATTACAGGCTATATTTAATTGCTCTCATAAAGTATGAAAAGGTTGAGCTTGGCCAGTGTTGTTGTTGTTTTAAAAAAAAATAATACAATTGAGTATAAGGCTTATGTTCTTTTAATAACATCGTATCATTTTATTGACTATACTGGACAAAAATGCAATCAAGGAAACCTCTTATCACATTACATTTGTTTCAAAAATCATCAAGCCACTACTTCCATCAGCTAGGAACCAATCACAAATACCACATACTTTTCAGACAAGGCAAAAATAGTTATCTACACTGGCTCGTTTGCTAATTGGTTCATTACACTCATCCATACAAAGATGACAATAAATAATAGTCAAGCTAAAGATGTATTATTAATAGTACCGATAAACAAATCCTTCTCAAACAGGGTGGGTGTGGTGTAATGGTGTGAGATGGGAGACTGGGTCGCGTGTCTTCAGGGAACATGTTTGTTATTTTTTTTGGCCGTACTAGAAAAAAGTGCAATTGTACATCCACTACAGTAGGTGGCAGTGGTGCTCTTATTGTCAGCGTGTACTAATTGTACTCAAGTAGAATACCCTGGTTTGTGCCACATCACTACCATAAATTGATGGTAGATATTTATGGTTAAAAACACTTCAAAAAAACAAATTCACTGTCACCAGTACTCAGTTCTCTTCCTAAAACTAGTTTGCTGCTCGTATGGTGGTCACTAGCTGAGTAAAATAATGTGCTCACTTTCACATTCAGGCCCGCTCATGTCACATCTCTTTATCCTCTTGTGCTTCTCCTTACTACTTTCATGCATTCTGTGAGGACAGAGTTTCTGACAAAGTTTTCTTCAGACATCCGTGTAAACAAAAGATGGCATAACATGACAGACAACTAAGTCTCTTTAAGAACGTGTTGTTCTGCTTTCTTACTATTGGCCCTTTCAATGGTTGCAAAGAAGCTCTCTTAATGGATGTTTTCATGTTGGTGGTGTTGTTTTTGTTATTGTAAGCTGGGGTTTGATTTAGCATGAAAGAAAATTGTGACAGGCGATTGTTGATAAGAGAGACAGAGAGAAATGATGGGGAGAAGTGTTTTTGAGACATATGGGGCAACATAAAATAGATAATAGAAAAAGTTAGTAAATCCTTTAAGATTCAACAGAGCTTTAACCCAGTGGTCTCCAATCACCGGGCCGCAGACCGGTCCCGGTCTCGGCGGGCCGCACAATTGAAAGAATAAAAAAACTTTCTGTACTTCCAATTAATTAATTAGCCGAGGCTTAAAAATACTTTATTTTTAAAAGTGACCGGATTCTCTCTATTTACGACGGACTCTTGACGCATGTAAAGATGCTAATTATCTCAGTTGCGTAGCGCTGATGCTAATCGACAAGTTAGCAAAATGAGTAAAAAAACTGACATATTTGGAAAGTTTCTTTGCAAAGGAGAAAAGCCCCAGTGATGAGACAACACAGGAGCCTATGACCAAGAAGAAATGCAAAGGCGATTCCCACGCATGATGGCCCACTCTGTGATGAAGCGGCTCTTAATTTAGCGTTATGGTGAGTGAGTTACTCATGGACTTTAGATTTTCTCTGTGGCGCATTTAAGGAGGGCGCTGCTAATATAGTTACATACAAATTTAGCTTCACATTTATTGTTATAAATACAAACTACCCCAGTTTTTTTTGTTGCTCTTACAATTACCATAGTGACCTCACCATATTAAAGCGTTGTTGCTACCCTTGTTGGTGTTTGTGCTGCTAGTACAAGTACATGACAATACAAAGTGGATTAGCGTTTGTTGTTGTAGCCTTTTATTAGTCAGCCGCTAAACAGCCAAGCATCCCCGCAACCCACTGAACCAGTCCATGGTGGAAAAAATGTTGGGGACCACTGCTTTAACCCTTTAAGGCCTAAAGCGCCTGCCAAAACATGCTTCTAAAACCTATGGGTGACTTTAGAATCACCCTCGAAAACCTGAAGTTTTCCTGGGAATTCAAATAATTGATATCCTGAAGCAGATAGAAACATAATTCCCCAAAAACATTTCAGAGCTTACACCTGTGGCGTTCACACAAACCTACGTTTATTATTATAAACCTTCAACGTATTTAAAAATATATATATCAACAAACAGCTGTGTCACATCTGTGGATGTATTTACCTTCAACACTGAAGCGCAGTTGTAATAAACTTGGGGAATCGAGTGGTAATTATTCGTCATCCATTCCGTTACAAAGCCGTTGACATTTTCAGCATCCTCATTGTCTACAAACATATTTCTTAACAATATGTCACTGTCGACTGGTCACACTGATTTGAAGTCCCCCTGCGCCATCGACAATCTAAAATTCCAAGACATGTTACGAGGCCCACGTCACTCTTCTTTGTATATTCTGATGCATTTTGTCAGCTAAGAGACAAAGAATTGGTCAAAATAAAAAAAAATGACGTATCCGCTGTCCCGGCTTTAAAGGTAGAAGACCGCTATTGTGCGCCCGGCTCTAGTGGTAGAAACGCGGTAATGCGCTCCCGGCCTTAATGGGTTAACAAAGACAGAGCTTATGGTTGTGACCCCTGAGATGGTACTCAGGAAGGTTGGACACATCTCCATTAACATTGACATCTGCTCCATCTACTCGTCTCCTGAAGTTCACACCCTGGGAATTATTATTCACTCCAACCTATCTTTCCAAACCAAAATAGTCAGCCTTCTACCACCTCAAAAACATTTACAGATTTTGGCCGTTACTCACTGAACCTCATCCAGGCTGATCACTCATCTGGAATACTGCAAAGAGTTGCCTAGTAAGGCTCCAATATATCTACAACTCTGTTGGGTCACACCCACTCAAAGCCTTCGCAGCACATCATCCCTATCCACAAACTTCTCCTAACTACCTATAAGTTCTTATATGACTTGATCCCACCATATTTCATCGGCCTCCTTCTGAGGAAAGCAACTCCTACAGTAATATATATGCGCAAATATAGATGGTGAGGTGCACTCTAGACACACACACATACACACGGCTGTTAATCAATGTATTCAAATGATCCTTCCAAATTCTACAAGAGTGAAACCAACTTGGCGGTTGGTGTAGCATTCTCTCTCCCTGGACAGAAAAAAAAAGTGTTCTCACTAAGGGAAAACATTGGCAGCCTTTTATTATCTATTTGTGTTGATGATTGAGCAGCGCACTACTCCTGCACATTGCAATTTCAAACAGGTGGGTGGCACGGTTTGAAGGCTGTACCTTAAAATGCAGTTTTAAAATTCAAAACTGCAAGAGAATCCTCACAAACGGAAGTCAGTTTACTCAATAGTACACCGTACTTTACAGTAGATACAAATAACCCAGTCCTTATTGTTACATTACATCACTGATTTCCAACACAATGAGATGTCTACCATTTGAGCTCACCTTGTACGCCATTAACAGGTTGAAGACCTGCACCTGCTTTTCCAGGTGTGAAGGTAGATCCCAATGATACAATCCTAATGACTCGCCAGAAGGAGAGGGCACTCATGCAGCTGCACACTTTACAGCCATCTATCTTTATATATGTCAGGATTTAGAGCGGATGCTGACTATTTGTTTTCCTGATAATAGAGAGGATGTATTTCCAACAACATGTATTTTATATCACTAAACATGAGTAATGTCTTCTGTTTGGATGGGCTCAGCTTCAATGAGGCATGATAATTAAAGGAGTCAATCAATTATTCGTGCTTAATTTATTGCTCTATATATGTTAAAAATTGTAGGCGATCACAGCATGCCAGCAGCTGTAACTAGTAATTGATGACTGTACCCCACTTGAAAGAGGAATACATTATCACCTGCCATTCATTTACAGAAGAAAAAACATAAGGGCTGATGATTCCAAACCACTTAGGCCCCGTCCCGATGGAAGCAAAGCCGGCTTCGTTCCTCAAACAAATCTCGTACACACAGAAGCATTTCAAGACTTGCGTGTGTCCAAAAGAAGTCGCTGAGGACGTTTAACGGCTGTAATGTATATGCCAAGTCTGGAGTGGCGCTGTAGCGCAGCCACAGGGAGTTAACGGAAAGCATAGAAGAAGAATCAGTGAAGAAGACAAACACTTTTTTTTTCTAACTTTATTGCAAACTACAAAACAAACATGGCTTTGAATGTATCAAAACAACAGGAAAAAGACAAACACAGGAGAAGTGACAATGGCGGGTGTTCAAGTACAACACCGCTTGTTGAACGTGGGAATAAAGAAGCAAAATATTTTGCTGCAAAAGCATAAGCAAGCTAAGGAGGCTGCGCTAAACGACTACGACACGGCTATCTGCCATTGCTGTTGACAGACTGACGGCGCATACGTCATTAATCTGCGACAATGCGTCGTCATCGAGCTGCGGCCATTACGTCATCGCTGGAGGAGTATCCTGCATATGGTGTCCAGACGGACGCATCCGGGTTTTGAAATCTTTCCACTTTGGAGCACGGTTTCAAAAGTGATCGGTTTCAAGCTCCGAAACCGCGCCATCGTGTGGACGAATGGCCTAAACGGTAAGAAACTTGTGAGGACACATTGAAACGAGGCCTTAGATTTGAACTGCGATGCAGGATAAACCTTTAGAAGAGCCTTCTCAGAAGGGTGACACATTTTTGTCACATACATGAATGAGTTTTAGTTTGCTAACATTAGCAATAACATTCTTTTAAACTACATATACATTTTTTATAAGCCAATTATAGGAAGTTATTTTTTCTTAAAGATGCATTGTGCTGTTTAAAAAGGTAATATTAAATATTTTTCTACATCATGCATGCACCACCGATGCCCAGATGAGTACAAAGAGCCCTGACTGTTTTACTTTGACCGCACCTATCATCTTTATCTTCCCTTTAAGTGTGCAGACCAGCACACTCCACAGTTTCTTTGAATGAGCCTGACACAGATGCTGCAGTTACACTTTGGGCCAGAGGTGGCAATCGTGAGTAAAAAAGTGACAAACTGCACAAAGATCCTTTAAGGGTACACTTGATTCGGATGAACATTGGCACTTATATAATAGGTATGTATGTACAAATGATGTCAGCACTAAAACTGACCACCAAGAAAAACTCAGTAATGACTTACTGCGTTTTATATGACTAAATTCATCACATCTTAAAGCCACCCATGTTTGATGTTTCCTGGCTTCAGGCAGGTTTTGTCTTGTTCTGTCATAGGGATATAACAATGTCCAAACGTCGAAATACGATAACAAGATATGAACCTCACAATATCATAGTTATCATGATATTGTGGGGAGGATGGCGATATTAAAAAAGGTCACGATATTGTAAAAAAATAGAAAAAAAAATAGCTCAAACTAAAAAAAGCACAATATTGTGCTTTTGTACAACATACAATCTCTAATGAGACTTAAAATGGAGGCACTTATTTGCTAATGCATGCACACATTGAGTTCCTCCACATATTGACTCGATTCACAAGCATATTACATTCCTCTTCACCTGACCATTAGTGTGGATTTTAAACATAGAAGTGTCAAAACATGCCGTATGAAAATTTAACTGCACTAAAAAAATTAACCACCACAGGGTGCTAGAACTGCACACATGGAAATTAACTTTGCATTTTTAACAGATGTGCTTCTTTTAATATCCTGACATGACAACGATGATTTTGTGGCAGTTTTAATATTCTAATTTCACGATATTGCAATTATCGTTACATCCCTAGTCACCAATCGTCACCAAAACATGCAAATGCACATTCCTACTCTTTTTCACTTCAACCTGTGAAAATCAAAAATTGATTGGCACATTATTTGGGATTTTATTGACATAATCTGAGCTCCTATGGGGGAAAAACTAAAATACCTCCACAAAATCGCAAATATTGTGCTGATAAAAATGAAAAAACGTATACAGTGTGACAGCGTGACATGGACAAGAATAGGAATGTACGGATTAATTTTGGCAGCGATTGGTGTACGTTTTTAGACATAATATAGGCATAACTGGCAAACACTTCCTATTTTAAGAAATAACATATTTTGCCCTACATACATGTGTTTTTTATGCGATAACAAGTTACTAACAACACGTCCAAATTGTTATTTCTCACAAGATACTACAATCAAAATAGAAGCACCGTATTAACTTTATTACCACAAAATTTCCTTTAATGTTATTTTCCTTCCCTGACATTGAAACCTCCAAATTTGCTGCTCACTTCCTCTTATCAATCCTCAGTGTCTCAGTTCGTTTAACTTTCCCATTTCTGACCCATTTATTTCAGCCTGTGCTCATGTCTGGGGAGAGCATCCGATTGACATTAATGACACTGCAGATCACAAAGGTTAATTGAGACCAATTGGGCTCTGCCCATGCCACTACACACCACAGGCTGTACATTCTTCTGTTGTCGACACCGCATATCCTGTTCAGGGTCGTTGGGAACTGGAGCTTATTCCACATGATTTGGGATGAAAGGCAGACTGCACCCAAGAGTGGTCGCCAGACACGTATAGAGACAGGCAATTCATCCACTCACATTCACAGGGGCAGGCAGGTAGATGTTGGAGTGGAGGATTATGATAAAATAGTGTTCCAACTGTGATAGTCCAAGTTTTGTTGTTGATTTTCCAGGTTCAAAGCAATTAGAGGTATGTATGTGACTTTGGAGGCTAGTAGATGCAGTTTTGATTGCCTGTTTCTCAAACAACCGTTGAAAATTCCTTATTGAAACCGATCACAATCTACTGATTCTGCCAGAAGCAGAATACATCATTAAAGTGCTGCTATAATTAAAGTCTCTGCAGAGCAACAACAACACTTCCTGTAGTGCTTAGTCGACGGTATTGTGTGCTTCGCTAGCAAACAAAAATATTGAGGCCCAATTGTCTGCTGATCAGGCAAGTAGATAGTTTTGAGCTTATGTGACTTCCCAATAAAACACATATTTCCACTTGACTTTTTAATACGGCACATTTACATAATCCATAAACCTCCCTAGATAAGTACTGCTCAGAAAAAGGGAACAAAGTGTTCCCTTAATTCAGTGTTTCCCACACCATGTTAATACTTGGGCGGGCCACCCAAGTAAATTAGCCACCACCCAAGAAGTTTTCAAGAAAATGTATTTAAAATATATTTAAAAAGAAAAAAAAACGATAGGATATACCGCATGTAACGTTAGGTTGCCGTCACTCACTTGTGGATCGTGAGGCTAGAGGAGACTGAAACCCACCCACCCAAGCAGATTTCAAATCTGTGGGAAACACTGTAATTGTATATATATATATATATATATATATATATATATATATATATATATATATATAATATACACTGCTCAAAACAATTAAGGGAACGCTTTGTTCTTTGAATTTTTTGAGCAGTATATTTGAATGCATTGATAAGGTATTGATACAATTTGTTGGACAAAAAAGCAATTCATTTTGCTCAAGGAGCCACAGCAAATGAGGTAACATTGAGTAAAAAGAATAAAGAAAAAAAACAGGCTTCGAAGACAACATTTCAGAAAGCACATAAAGTGATGACGGATAACTAAATATGGACACTAGAGGGCTTTTCCAATTCTCTTTAGCACCGCTTTCATTTTCTAGTTGTGTCTCCATTGGGACTCTTTGCTTTGATCGGTGAACCTGTAATGTTCTCATCCAGCTGCACTCTTGACAGTATGAGAAGAGGCAACTGTTGGGCAAAGGCAAAGCAAGGGACTGTAGTACAAGATTAGATATTCAGAACACCAACGTCAAGGGCAGAGGAGGCAGATAGTGCTGCTGGCCGCCTATCAGAAAATGGCTAGCTTCAAAACGGTTCTAAACTAAAAAGCAATATTCCACGTCTTGCTTAAATTGAGCATCATGAACAAGGCAAAGGATGCACAAATAAGTTATTCCTTAATTAAACAGGTTTACTGTAAATGTTATGCTAATGTATGACATATGCATGCCTAGAGCTGTCAAGTAATTGATTATTAAATTAATCGACAACTATTTTTGGAGCCATTTTTTAATTTAAAATTGTCCAAATCGTCTGATTTGAGCATATCAACAGTAATTGTTCACTGATTTATGTAGTCCTTTATGAAAAAAGACTGATTATCTTCTGTGTTTAATAAAAATAAGACATTTGCAAACATCTGTTTTTACTTTGGAAAACAATGACCGAACCGGTAACATAGTCAAACATCAATCTACCTTTTTTTTTTAATCGCTAAATGATTACGAAGTACAAAATAAAGACCAATCACCAGTTAATAAACAGTAATCAGGTAAAAAAAAAAAATGCTTTTGTAATACACTTAAATGCAAAATTTTAATAATCCGATTAGTCGATTAAATAATCCATAGATTCATCGATTCAAAAAATATTCAATAGTGAAAGCACTATGCATGCCACATATAAAAATGCACAGATTATGTGAATGTTATTAATCATTATTTGATTATATTTGAGATCATTAAATTGGATGTTTTATTAACTGCTCTATGGCATTTCTTCATTTCGGAATCATACAAGGAGTAATGATTCTAGGAGTCATTCATTAACTGTCAACACAAAAAAATGAATTGGGATTCAGAGGGTAAGTCCACGTGTTATAAAAGTATAAATATTGATCACAATAAGAACAGATATAGCACAAATCAAGCTGTTAGTACAATACTAAGCAGTGAATCACAATTATTGAACTTTTGTAAATAATGTATCGCATCAAAATCAAAACCGGTCATAGCATATCACGTCACTAATGTTATGAATGTATTGTATCAAAGTTTACCAAAATAAGTAACACATCATCCTAAGTGACAAAGATGTACATTTATCAATAGTGATGGATAGGTTGACAGATGAAGTTAGACTGGAATCCAAATAGACCAGGATGCTTGCAGATTATATTGCGATCAGCAGTCACTTCAATTAAATTAATCCAAAAGTAATCCCAAGCATGGGATCAAACCTGCAACCTCTGGGTTGGGAGACGACCACTAGAAGGGTCTCTGTTATGATGAAGGGGAACGTTAATAAGAGTGGTGCACACATTAGAGACAGAGTAGGAGGTGGCGGAAATAAAGATTTTGAGTTTCCTTTTGGTGACACAAGGATGGATACAATTAGAAATGAGTTCATCAGAGTGACAGCCAAGGTGAGAACTTTTGGGGAAAAAAAGTTAGAGAGAGCCGACTTGGATGGTTTGGACACGTCCAGAGGAGAGAGAGTAATTATATCGATAGAAGGGTGATGAAGATTGAGCTGTCAGGAAAGAGAGCAAGAGGAAGGCCTAAGAGTAGGTTGATGGATGTATTAAAGAAGAAGAAGATTGATTTTGATTTTGAAAAAATACATTTATTTGCCGCTATTATTTACATTCTTTTCCTAACACACAGATTGGCAAGAGCAATTAAATAAATAGATAAAAAAATAAAAAAACTTTTACATCAAAACATCCCTAAAACATAGCGCCTCCTCATTCACGTCGCACAGTGCCCCGTTAACAGTCCACATCTCACAAAACCTATCCAAATCTCCTGCTCTCTTGTAAAAACTAAAATCAATAAAGAGTCTGGACTTTATCAACTTTTTACACAGAACCGTGGGATCGATTTCTGCCCCATCGTCAACTTTCCTTTTTCGGGGCAACCACACACCCATCTTAGCCTGGCTCAAAACAAAGTTTAAAACCCGTCTTTCCTTCTTGATCTGGCCCTTGTGGTTAAAACCATAAATGAAAGCGTGCTTGTTAAAAACTACTTTACATTGAGTAAAAACCCTATCAACCAAATCAAAAACAGATTGCAAACACTCGCACTGATAGAAACAGTGAAATACTGTTTCCCTGTGTCCACAGAAGGGGCAGGTATCCGCAACGGCTGGATTTATCGCGGATATATAGGAGTTCACGGCCACGATGCCGTGGAGGATCCGCCACTGAACATCGCCGTGTTTCTTGACCACTGGGGCCTTGTATAAGGTGCCCCAAGCTGGCTTCAGTTTATCGTCTATAACTCTCCTCCATGGAGTGTCCAAGCGTCCGTTAAGTTTGTTTTTGTGTAAGGTCTTGACCATTGTTCGGTAAAATTGTTTTCCGGGCGCGGTTCCCAACGGAACTGCTGGAATGTTCTCCAGCAGGGGACCGCCACAGTCACCCAAGTCTGGGAGCAGGCCGATGTGGGGGAAGCCGTCCTCCGGGTTTGGAGTTAGGGAACGAGTGCTCATGTCCAGCCAGTCTTCTTTTCCAGTGGTTCAGCAGCTGGTTGACGACCCTCAAGGAATGTAGCCCCAGAATGGAGGCCAGCGGAGCGGGGTCCTCGAGACTAGGACCGGTCAGCTCTACCACTCTGCCAAGCGTTGCGACCCCTGCAGCTTGAAGGGTCTTGGACAGAGTCGCTACCCCCCCAGCTAGGGTAGTCCAGTAGGGTTCCCTGTAGGACAGGTTCTTGCATGAGCCAGTACAGTGAGTCAGCCTGCTCCGCCCGCTGTTTTTTCAGGAAGTTCCAGACTTTGAAAGCACTCCGATAAAAACAAGGCAGAGAAGCTGTGCTCATGCGAGACAAGTCCATTAAAAACAAACTAAAATCCAGCCCACATAAACCTAAACGCTGCAGGGTGCATCGGGCTAATGGTCTCAACAGAACATCCTTGGGGCCAGTCAGGAGCCTTTGTATAAACTGGAGTCTAACCGCAGCGCCCCTGCTGGCCAAATGCACCAAGCCCTGCCCCCCCCCTCTTCTTTAGGGAGGAAAAGGATGCTCTGTGGAACCCAGTGCCCCCCCCCCCCCCAAAAAGAAATCAATTAAAATGCGCTGCAACTCTTCCAGGAGAGAGGCTGGAGGGTCCAAGACCATTAGTTTGTGCCACAAGGAAGACGAAACTAAGTTGCTGACGATGAGGGTTCTGCCCCTGTAAGACATTTTTGGCAGCAACCATTTCCACCGTTTTAACCTCCCCCTCACCGTCTCCAACACATTATCCCAGTTTTTCTTTTTGTAGGTGTCATCCCCCAAAAAGATGCCCAGATATTTAAAACCCCCAATTTTCCATTCCAGTTCGCCCGGCAATTTCAGCTTGTCCTTCAGCCCCTCTCCCACCATGAGAGCCTCGCTCTCCCCCCAGTTCACTCGCGAAGATGAAATAAAACCAAACTCTGTCACAACTGTTCTTAAAGTATCAATGTCCTCTTGTGACTTAGTTAAACACTACGACATCATCGGCATAGGCAGACAGTTTGAAAGACATACAACACTGGGGGATTTACACACCGTTTAAAGTTTCCCTTAACTTGTCGAGCAGAGGCTCTATGGACAGAGAATAAAGCATCCCAGAGAGAGAGCAGCCCTGCCTCACCCCTCTCCGGACGTCGAAGGGGGCACTCAGACCACCATTTATTTTAAGAACACTCTCAATATCACAATAAAACACCCGGATCATGGCTATGAAGTCAGGGCCGAAACCAAAGGCACCCATGGTTTGCCACAGGTACTGGTGTTCAACCCTGTCAAAAGCCTTTTCCTGGTCTATGGAAATGAGACCAGTCCCAATAGCCAAGGAATTGCAGAGTTCCAAATAATCCCGAATTAAATTGACATTATCACTAATGAGCCTGCCCGGCACGCAATAGGTCTGATCAGGGTGGATGATGGACAACATCACCCCTCGCAGCCTAAGGGCCAGCGCTTTGGACAAGATTTTGTAAACGGAGCACAGCAAGGACACAGGCCTCCAGTTCTTAATGTCCTGCAGGTTTCCCTTCTTTGGTAGCAGGGTGATGATGGCCCTCCTGCAGCTCAACGAGAGTTTCCTATTTTTGATGCTGTCGTTCATCACGGCAAGTAAGTCTGGTCCGACAATCGGCCAGAAGGACTTGTAAAAATCCACCGAAAGGCCGTCAATGCCAGGAGCCTTGCCACACTGCAGGCTCCCCAGGGCAGCTTCCAGCTCCTCGAGCCTCACCGGTGCTGCCAACTGGGGGATTTGCTCCTGGCTCACCTGAGGGAGACCGCTTAAAAATTTGCTGTGTGTCTCTGGATTACTTGACCACTCATTCCTATAAAGGTCTCTGTAGAAATCGGCAGCATATTTCCTAATCCCAGAAGAATCTGAGACTTCAGAACGGCTACCCGTGCGTAAGCAATGAATGATCTTCCTTTGTCCATTTTTCTTCTCAAGCCCAAAGAAAAACTGAGAGGGGGCATCCATCTGCGAGATGTTCATAAAACGCGACCTGACCAGCGCCCCCTGTGCAGAAACCCCGAGCAGACTGGCAAGCGCCGACTGTTTGGACTTGAGGGAGTCTAAAAGCCCTCGATTTCCAGTAGAAGCAGTTTAAGACTGTAACTCCTCTACCTGTCTCTCCAGACCCCTTACAGTCCGGGTCAACTCACCCGTGGCAAAGCGAGTGAAATTCTGGCACAGTTGTCTGGTCTGAGTTTTTCCGTAATCCCACCATTGCTGGATGGTGGGAAAATTGGGTCTGCTCTCTCTGTGGGAAAACCAATTAAACTTAAAAGCTGTTTTAAAAGCCTGATTATTCAAAAGAGCTGTGTTAAAATGCCAATAGGCGCTACGTAAGCGAATGTTCTGAATAAAAACGGAACAAGACACAAGAAAATGATCGCTAAAACCAACAGGCCGAATCGAGCACCTTTTAAAAATATTCAAAAGGTGACTAAAACAGTAAAAGCGATCAAGTCAGGCGAGGGATAAATAATTCTCATAGCTATGGCTCCATGTGTACTGTCGTGTGTTATGATGAAAAACTCTCCATAGGTCAGACAGCTCGTGGTCTTTAATGAGCTGCCTGAGTCTGTCAGACGTCCCAGGGTGTGGCTCAGGATGATTCCTGTCCAGAGCGGGATTTTCAGTGCAATTAAAATCACCGCCTAAAAACATGTAATCACCACGACATGCTTTAAGAGCATCACCTAACTTATTCAAAAACGTGATCCTCGCCAACCCTCTGGTTGGAGCATAGGCGTTTAAAAATACTAATTTAACATTTTCATAGAAAGCTATAACTTTTAGTAAAAAACCTGGAATAATTTCCTCAACACTAAAGGAAGCCGGCAAAAAATTATGAGCCAATAAAATCCCAACTCCACCACTGGCACTGGAACCATGGCTCAGAATTACCTCCCCCTTAAAATCTATTTTCCACTCGCAGACATTGTTGTCAGTGCTATGCGTTTCTTGAAGAAACAACACATTTAGTCTATTCAATTCCATCATCTGAAAAAGAGCAGCTCTTTTGAAATCAGCCCGGGCACCATTTTACGTTCAAAGTTCCCATATTAAAATCACACATAAATGGAAAAATAAAAATCGACCCATTAGGACGACACAGCAATGACAAAAAAAACAATAAAAGGAGATTAATCACCAATTTCATCATTTTTGAAGTCATCTTTGGCTTTTGCTATGCTCTTTCTGAGCAGATAAATTTCTTGGTCGCTGAGCACTTCCCCAAGCCTTCGTGAAAGAGGCTTTGCGGACTTAATAAAGTCTGAGATCAGGAAAATGCTCGGATACGGCGGTTTGCCGTACTCCTTTTGTATCTTCAAGAAACCTCCTAATCATTTCGACAGAGTAAGGTACATCATTGTCATCTTGTGTCAAGTCACATTCACTTTCAGCCGTTTTTCTATTTTTAACTATACCTTTCACAGGCACAGAAAGTTTTCGCTTTTGACACTTTTAATGTGTCATCATCAGACATTGCCTCATCACCCGCATCAGCCATGTTTTCATTCACAATAACATTATCACACGGTCTTAGAATGATGGCGTTTGCTCCCCCTTTTTCTTTTATCGATTCCTGTATTTCGTTATCGGTTTGTGGCAGTGGTGGGCCACAGCCGGCTCCCATCGACTCCTCCGCGGCCCCACCCACCACCGGCACCATATCAGCCGAATCCGCCAACCCCGCCGGCACCGGGGCGATGGAAGCCGACGGACCGGCCAACACCGGAGCCTACGGCGCAGTCGAATCCGCCGGCTCCGTGGGCTGCGGCACCCCTTCGGCCACCGCCGCACCCTCGGACGCCCTCCGCTCCGGACAGGAGCGAACTAGGTGCCCTTCAGCACCGCACCCAAAACACTTCATGTGTTCGGTGGAAACAAACACCATGTACGGAAAGTTATCGACTTTGAAAGTACATGTCAGGTTCAGCTCGCCTGCCGTGTCTTTAAGCACCATGTGCACCTGTCTCTGGTGACACACAACATGCTTAAGCTGCGGTGACTTGCAGCCCAAAGACACCATTTTTATCGGCGAAACGAGTTGACCAAATCTCGACAGTTCTTTGGCCAGTACCTCGTTTTTAATGAACGGCGGAGCATTCGAGATCGTTACCTTCCTTGCAGGGCTCACAAGGGGGAGAACGGGAGTGAAAGTGTCGCTAATCACAACACCACTTTCGACCACCTGGCCTACCTTGTTAGTGTCATCAAGGAAGATAACGATCGCTCCATTCATTCGAGACGCAGACTTGATACTGCTGTATCCCACCACCTTTCCAACGGCCAGTCCTGCCTCCTCCACCGAGCAGCCCACTGCCGGCAACAGTTCAACTGCGTGCCGGCGAGTGAGACGCTCGAACTCGGCAGCGGGCGTTTCTGCCACCGGCATGTTGCCTACCGGCGACGCCGGTCCACCACCGAAAAAATACAGACACTAACCACTAAGTTTTTACAAAAAAAAACTACAGGATAAAGAAAAAACTATTACACATAAATATAAAAAAAATATGAAAAAAGTACCTAGAAAAAACACCAAAAAACGCTCAAAATTCCGCAATTCTCCTCCCTCTGTCCCTCCCACTCCTCACAGAAAAAGAGGAAGAAGAAGAAGAAGAAGAAGATTCCCGATGACGGCCACCAGGGGTGTGGAATTCAGGTCCAGACAGTAAAAAACCCACCACAGTTTAGCTCTAGCCACAGGTGCTCATTTCCTACAGGTAAACGAGCGCAACATTAGAAATGGAGCAAAAACATAGCGTCTCATTCACAAAGCCCGCACAGATGGTGAAATTCATTATTAACCGCACTGCCAAGTAAAATGTGTCTCGTTACGCCAGTGGTATGTGTGTATATTTAAATGAGGTAATATGAATATTGGGCACAGAAATTGCCCACTTCAATGCAAATGATCCTCGTTGATAAACACCGGCGCACCACCACGCAGTTTGAGTGACGTAAATAATATCTATTGAAGGCTAGTGTAAACTTGGTGCTATCAGTGGAAGCCTGTTCTTGACAGCATTTTGCGATGTAGGCCTACAAAACATGAAATAGGCCAGTAATTTGACGATCTTGGGTGGTTTGTAGGGGCATTTTGCGATGAAGGCCTACAAGAAATGAGATTTTCCCACCAGTGATTGCTAATCTCTGTTATGCTCATATACAAATCCATGTGCACATCTTGATTACAGTATTTCATCTTTCTTTCGACTGCTATTATTCTGTCATGGTGTTCTTGCCATTTGTGGTAAATCAGGTGCAAACTGTACTGAACTTTCAAACTTTGTGTGCATGTTTGCACTGGTGTATAATTAGAGCAATATCCTTTGTGAACATGATGATAACTCATTCACTGCCATTGATGGCTATAGACGTCAAAAATTCATTTGAACTATTCACATTTAACATTTTTTCAAGAGTATGAAAACCTAGAAAAAAAATACTGTACATTTAGAAAAAATACACACATTTTTGATTAATCTTAAATTAACTATTTAAATCATGCAGTTAATTACGATCAAAAATTTAAATCGCATGACACAATTTAAAAAAAGAAAAGGAAAGATTGCTTACAATTATTTTATTGTAATTAATCACATGATTTAACTAGTTAACTAATGATTAATCACAAATTGTATATCTGTTCTAAATGTACAATTACAAAATTCTAGCTTTTCATACTCTTGTCAACAAAAGTGGAAAAAAATGTTCAACTCATAGTCTATAACCGTCAATGGCAGTGAATGAGATAAGGGAGAGCAAAATACGGGTGCAAATGACGCACAATTTATGGCGCTACCAGCGCATTCTTAGTGGATGTGGCCCTGAGTGTGTGTGTGTTCGGAGAGGCAGGGTGCGCTCCTCTTAGCGTCATTTCTGAACGCAACCAATGCTATAAACCAATCACCAACTCATGCTGGGCCTATTTCCATCCATACTGCCTTTTTGAAGGAGGCACTGGAGCGTATTTCTGAATGCATCCACGACTCTGGAACAGATACCCCGGCAAATCCAAGCTCCACTGTTCTTGTTTTTTTTTTTTGTAAGCAACGTACTTCAGGGCTCTGTCAAGTCACCTTTTGTTTTTATTCTTGTGTGAAGGACATGGAGCAAAAGGCATTCAGGAGACCCCAGTGACCTACAGTAACATTAGAATAACATGACCACCAAAATCCACCAATAGGAGTTATGTAGCTGAACCCACATTACAACATCTAGGGAAGAAAAAATAAATCCTATACATTTTTTGGGAGACAGGTGGAAATATAATTTTAACTCATTCACTGCCATTGACATTGCTATAGACGTCAAAAATTCATTTGAATTATTTTTATTAGTTTAAAAAAAAATCCACTTTTGTTAACAAGAGTATGAAAACCTAGATTAAAAAAATATATATATTGTACATTTAGAACAGATATAATATGTGTGATTAATCTACTATGAAGTCATGCGATTAATTACAATTAAAAAATGTAATCGCCTGACGCAATTTACAGATTATTAAAAATTCAGGGCGTCGGGCGATTCAAATTTGTAATAGTAATTAATCACATGACTTCAATAGTTAACTCATGATTAATCACAAATTTTATATCTGTTCTAAATGTACAATAAAAAATCGAGGTTTTCAAACTCTAGAAATAGTTCAAATGAATTTTTGACGTCTATAGCCGTCAATGGCAGTGAATGAGTTAATAATCAAGACGTGAGGAGACAGCAGTATGAATGATTATCTACTTCAGAAGGAGAAAGGTGGAAAAAGCAGGAATGAGTTACAGCTTATCATGCTATTTCATCTGTGCATGTTACGTCACACTCGTTTATGTCACTGCATGGAATGTAATCAGCACATGTAAAGCTAGAGTCATCACTCTACGATTGAAGTCTTTTTCAGCCTGTGTCGTAGCTGGGCCGACCCATTTTTGAATCAGGGCTGATTCCAAGTCTCGCCGGGCAACGTTAGTCAGGTAGGAAAACCATTGGCAGCTCCCGACAGGTTGTACGACTGTCGGTTGAATTTCTGGCATGTCAAAAATTCATTCAGCCGCAACAGTGGTCTCGCACAGTGAAGTATGAAACTCAAGTTATGCAGAGATTTGAGTGTCTGTTTGCGCATCTTATGTAGTAATTTGGGTCCACAGGCCGTCTTAATCATAAAAATACATTTATTCAAACTACTCAACGACTCTTTACAGTGCAGGCACCTCATTACAATGAGTAAGAAACAAGTTCACATTGTGAAATATTATCAACAGTTCTGAAAAGGTTTGCAAAAGACAGCAGTCATGGATTTGTTGAGAGAGGCCGTGGGGGGTGATGACGTAGTGATGAAGCTTGTAGGTGCATATTGGTGCGAGCTATACATTGCTATTGTACAAAGTATTGTTTGCAGTAGTCTATTCTAGATGTTAAAAATGTATGGATCTACGTTTCAGCAGCTGAGAACGAGAACAATGGACAGAGCGATTACATGAGCGATATCTTTGATTTGGAAAAAGCTTTTCTGATGATTTGTGTGACGTGTTTTTCAGTTGATGTTTTTTTATGTTGTCATCATAACAGCGGAGTCTTGGGGCTGTGATCACATATAATATTTTCGCTAGGGAACATGTAGAGTACAAACAGCAGGGGACCAAGCACCAAACCATTGGGACACCTTGGGAAACGGGCAAAAGTGAGATAGAGTAGTTACAGTATTGATATGGATCGATATAGAACTGTTGACAGTTGGTGATTTAGAAAAATAAGAAAAAATAAAAAAATATTCAGCAGAGGTCAGTAACAGAGACGTTAAGAGAGTCACAGAGTGCAAACTGTTGTGGTTAATAGCATCCAGCAGAGGAGGGCATTCCGTCATTACTGACGGAGTTACTGACGGACTGTCTGTCGGTTTGTCTCTGATGGGACATTTCAGTTACAACTGGAGAGATGGAGACAGTTTTTTATGAGAGCTGCCACTATTGGCCAGAACAAAAGATTGAGGTTTTAAGTCCAGCCAATAAGACAAGATCAGAGGGATTATAAAATATAGGAAGTTGTTTGTAGCCCATTATTGTACATGCAAAAGCAACCATAAAAAAAAGTCCAAGCACCAAAAAATTTGAGAGATTTTAAATGGTTTGATCCGTTCCATCCTTTCCACCTCTTCTTGACTAAGCCTGCAAGAAGTGCACAGTCTTTGTCCCATGGAGTAGTATGAGTCAGTAACTCAACCTAGGAGAGAGGCTATTGTCTCTCTGTGTAAAGCACATTGAGTTGCCTTGTGTAGGAAATGTGCTATACAAATACATTTGCCTTGCCTTGCCTAAAATAACTAAAGGACCAGGAATAAACACGAAAGAAAAAATAAAATTCACTTGCTTCAGGCTAATCTTCATCTGTAACGATGGTTGTAAGATCTATATATTTCAATTATTTAGAAAAAAATATGTGAGTCGTTCATGCTTGATTTTTTACACACACGGTACCCCACTGCTAATGAAAGAGAAAAATATTTTAGAAGACACAAATCAATAAATAAATAATGGACATTAAACAATAAAAATCAGGCAATGCTTTTGAATTGGGTTCAATATAATTATAATAAAAATGTCATACAAGTAGCTCTCGTCTGTTGCAGGAAATTAATGCATACAGTATAAATGGCAGTTTAACTAACGTTTCTAAAATTGTGATAAATAGACATGTTCGATTCTTAAATAAAGTTGAAATAATTGTAAAACAGGTTGCCAATTTCTACTGACATAAACCTGTCCACTGAGACAAAGGAACATATTTGGATGGTCATTAGTATCTTGTGTTCTTGAAAGGATAAATGGATGAGGAAAGAAATTATCATGCAGCTCTTGCCTTTGCTTGCCTTTATTAAGCAATTACAGATACACACTTCTCCCTACCTGAGCCACAAGGTACTACCAATCAATTGATGCACTGACAACCAATCAAACAAATGAGCTGAAGTCAACGCTGCATGGCTGCTTCCTTAAAGTCACATTCCTATTAAATGAATTCCACATGACAATGAACACAAAACAACACAGTCATTGATTAAAGCATTCAATTTACTGGCATGTGTATTGATTCTGAAAATAACTGTTGTAGCCCGTCGATACTTTACTGAAATTAAGTCTCATAAAAAAAAAGGGGGAGGAAAAATCCAAACTACTGACCTTGTCATGCAAACTATTGCTCTCTTGTTAGCGAAAAGTCTGGAGAAAGTAATGCTGGAGAAAAACATGGCGTGAAAGGAAAGGTGACCACAAACACATTTATGTGGAATAAGTTCCTCCAACTCACCTCATTTAACTGATTAGGATCGTTTTCAGACTCTTTTCTTTTTCTTCATTTTTCCTGACTATAAAGTATTGTTTTTTTAATTACTCTACAAATGAGTAAACCTGCTATTTTAAACAAAATGATTCAAACTCTTAAATTCGGATATTCTTTTCAAGAATTGAAACAACTGGGAGTTCGAATCCTTCCCCATGGAGCATTTTTCCTTTACCAGGGAAAAGAGCCACATGAGTGTGTTTAACGTTTCAGAAAGCGATTTTCGCTATCTTTGCTGTGGGTGTTTCTCTTGTCACTGGCAGTATAATACATCAGAAGTCAGCTTATATACCGCAGGTGTGCTATAATAGGCTACAGATCTTCAGCGTCTTATACAAGGATTAGAGTTGTTTTGATCAAGTAAGCTTTGGGAACCTCCATGGATAATATTCTGCAGATGCATGCCCTTTGCTTACCTCTCAAGATTTGAAGTTGAATGACTCGTGTAATATTATGATATTGGTATATATGTTGTATGCGGGTAGAGAAGCTGAAGAAAAGTAAATATTGGCAAGAGCAATTGTTGTTTACGACACTTAGAAAATACAACAATCAGGTAGAGCACCATTTGGAAAAAAAATCTCTTTACTGAGTTAGATCTCGGTTTTAGCATTTGAAAATCACCTCTTGAGCTGTCATACTTGATCATTTATACATTATTTTGTACATACAATGTGTTCGACATCACTTATGTACTCAGCCAGACTAAAGTTTAAAATTGTAACAGCCAAATGTTTGGGAAAATACATATTCAGGAGAACTATTTATGACAAACTAATTAAAAGCGTAGTATGATCTATTGGAGTAAAACATATTCAATGTCATCAGCACAACCCTATCTGGGTTATGAGTTTCATTTGAATGTGTATTCTGCACCAAGTGTGAGGTTGGTATGCATCATTGAACTGTTTAACACAAGTTTTGTGGTAATGATGTATAGACACTCTTGTACTGCGACCCATGCATGCATGGTGACCTTTTGTAATTATTCCCTGATCTAATATGATTGTTGGCACTCCAGGTGCTGGAAATATGGTGCTCAGAGGAGCATATAATTTTAAAACTCCAAATTACTTGCACGTTCAACAGCTTAGGAAAGACCATCTGTCACAACTTCCAATGTCGCAAAGAGCTAGTTCAATGTTAGTCACCTCTTCTTTGTGTTTTAGTGTGAACATTAAAGGGTTGTTAAAGAACAATCCATCTATGTCCAGGCCCACTGGTAAATCCCACCACCAACCAATCCAGGCAATCTATCAGTGATTGGGCACAAAATGCAATGAATCCACTGTCATGCTTTTGTAGTGTAATTCTGTTGCTGGTTGTGCAAGGTCTTATATCTATAAAGCACTTTAAAACAACCACTGCTGTTTTTTAAGATGGACCCCAGGGGCAGCAGATACAATGAAAACAGCAGTGGCCCCAGAATTGATCCCTGTGGCACACCATATGTTCCCTTACACATGTTAATTCATATTGCACATATTTGCCTGACCACTTTCTTTTTTTTAAATAAAATAGTATGAAGGGATTACAATAATAAAGACATCACAATATAGAACGCACCAAATTCCTTGCAGCACAGCAAGCAATGTGGCATGATCACCTGTAGCCAATGACGGGCTATCAAGGCATATCATCACAAATTGTTTGAGTTGGGTGTGTGTCTTGACCTCGGCCAAACCCCTGAGACTGACTCACCCAATTCCTGCGGTTTGATCGACACGAGGTTGAGAACATTGATTTATCTACATGAAAGACAGCAGAATTTAAGTGCACCATATGGCATTAGACCATATACAAATATTATATTACCATGGCCAGTATGATTAGACACAATGCAGTACCATCTCCAGGTGCAGTGGGAGGTAGGTTTCTAGATTTTTTGTCACATGCACCCCAAAGTATAAAAACAGCAGCCCCATTAAGCAGATCCTGCAAATACTTTAAGTAGTATCACAATCTCCAGGCTCACAACAAGGAAAAACATTCTAACCCGTGCGATGTTTAAACGATAGATGTAGAAGGATCCTGCACACTCAAGTCCTTTGTGGCCACTTTGTCACACCACTCAACTTGATAAGTAGCTGTAGTAAAATTACATTTCCACTTGGGGATTATTACGGTTTGAAAACAGAAAGAGTATGAACTGAAAAAGTCATTATGTAAGAGTACTTAAATATCTTAATTTATTAATTGTTGTTCTTAATGCTTTAACGGTACTATTTTATTGTTATATTATAATATATTTCCAAATATCATCATTGTTGGTGTCCTTTTTGGGGTTCAGCTAATGCTGGAAAATGCACTGCATATTGAGACTTGGTAGCTGAGGCAATATCTTTTAATACTTTCAGTGCTTGGAAATAGTTTCTTGCTCACAGGAGTGCTGATCCTTGCTAGCATTGTGAACATCCATTGTGGATATATTGCCACCAAGCTTTGTTAATTTTTAAAATACTCGTATTTTCCAGCTACTGAGGACTCTCAAACTGACATATTTCCAAAATGAAAGTTTCATCATCCCTGCTCTTGTTCCTAACAGTTTTTCATGGTAAATATGTGGCTTTAATGTAGTAGTGTATAAATTGCAGGCCTATGTAATGTTTTCTTTAGGCTTACACCCTCTCATCTGGCAGCTGTGTGCCGAAAGAATAAGTATTATGTGACCTGAATTATCACGTTAGTAGGACACATTAGCATTTTTACTGGATTTTTCTTTTGACCTTATCTGGAATTACTTAAAAATGGTTGGCAATTGATGTATAAACCACTTAAGAAGAATATATGTCTCTCTAAGTAAGAAGCACAAAGAAACATATATACCCTGGCAGTAAATGGCTTTTAAAATGTATCATTTTAGCATGTTGAAAAATTGTGCAGCAGCATTTTGACCCATATATTTTATGAATGGTGTAGTGCCATTAAATGAAGTAGGCGATTAATGGGTTGAGAAGAGGCTCCTTGGGTTTCTTGCCGGTTGCTAATGATGCTGGAGTAGTAGTGGTTTTTGGGGGGTGGGGTGGGGGGGTCATATGAAAAGTCTTCTTTGTATAATTTAACATAGTCGTGGTCAGCCTCCAAGGTGGACTGTGAGATCGTAGATAGAGTCACTCCAGTTTGGGGGCAAACCAGGGCCCAGATGAGTGAAGGAAATAGTTCTGGCTCTGAAGGGGTCAAGCGAGTCGAAATTGAAGGATAGTGCTGTATTGTCATGGGCTAGAGTCCATCACCTGTGATGTCAGGAGGTTTTGAATCCAGCTGTCAAGCTAGGTTAGTCAGGGCAGATCCATTTACTGACTTAGTGTTCCAGAACATAATAGTGTTATTTGAAAAGGATGGCGCTGTTTTTACTGGATTTTTGCAAAGAGCATACAAAAAACATTGCCAAACAATTAAGAATTCCATACCAGATTAACAACAGCCGTAATAGGTGCCGTTAACCTACTGGCTGGGGTGAAAATTCAGCTACTGTGGGTCAAAGAAGAAGGGGTGGAAAGTGGGTTCAAAGGCAGCGACAAGATGAAAGAAAGCACAGAGCCTAGACGTGAAAGTGGGAACTTTAAATGTTGGAACTATGACAGGAAAAGTAGTTGTTGTGTTGATTAGGAAAAAGGCCAAAGGCTCCGGTTCACCTGCTCCTAATTTTAATGCACCACACACACACACTTGTATATACACTGGGTGGGGTCACATTCACGGTTTAGGGGTAGAGTTCGCCAGTCCGCGAGCTGGCGGACTCAGTAACAGGGGTTAATTTTCACAAAGAACGCTGGGGTGACGACCGGGGCCTTCCCCCGCTGGGCCTGGGGTTCGGGGGTGTCGGCCGCCCTCCGGTGCCCCCATCTCCCCCTTCTGCCCCCGGTGTTCCGTCCTTCCACACGGCGGGGGGTGGGGTGGGCGCGGCTGCCCTCTCCGCTCCGCTGTCCGGCCCCTCTTCGGCGCCGGTGCCTGGGTGCGGGTGGTCCCCGGGGGCTGGGGGTCGGGGGTTGGGGGGCTGCCGGTTGGTCGGGGTGGGGTCTGGGGGGGGGGGCGGCTTTGTTGGGGGGGGCGGTGGTGGGGGTTGCGGGGTGGGGGGGTGGGGGGTGTCTGGGGGATTGGGGGCGGCTGGGGCTGGGTTGGGGTGGGTGGCGGGGGTGGATGAGGGGCGGGGGGTTGTGGGGGGGGCGGGGATTGGGGGCCGGTGGGGTGCCTGGTGGGCCTGCAGTGCCCCGTCCTGCTGCATTGGGCCGGGGGCGCGGGCCGTGTTGGGGCGGGGGGCGCTCCTGCTCCTGGGTTTGCTCTCCGGCCGGTGGCCCTGGTGGGGCCCGGGGGTCGTCCTTTGGCGCTGCCGCGGCCTGGGGGGCCCTGAGGTGTTGCGCTTGCTCTGTTCCGGCGGGGGTCGACGGCTCCCCTCTTTGGTGGAGATTTTCATGCATGCCAGATCCACCACACCAGCATCTACCGAAACTCAGACACAATCTGTTTCCTCCTCAGGTTATTGAATCGGTGGAGGCTGGTGTCTCGGATCTCACGCGGCTTCGTCTGTCCTTCCTTCCTTTTCTCGGTCTCTCCGTTGGTCTCTTGAGGCCTCCCTGATTTTATGTTTTTTGGATTTGTTGGGGTCTGGATGTTTCTTGGGCTGGGGAGGAGTTCTGGTGGGGGGTGTCTGGTCGGTGCTGGATTTCACCTTCCTTGGTTTTCTTCGGTCCCCTCGGGTCTCCTGGTGTTCGATTTAGGTGAACGGTATGAGATTTTTTTTCTAATAGGTTTTCTGGTGAGCTAACAAATACACACACGCACGCACGCACGCACGCACGCACGCACATACACATACTCACCCACACACACAAAAAAAAATAATGTATGTATGTATGTATGTATATATGTATATATGTATGTATATATGTGTATATATATATATATATATAAAAAAAAAAAAAAAAAAGTAATGATGATGACATTTCCGAATGAACAATACTGAGCTCTTAAAAAAAAAAAAAAAAAAAAAAAGGAAAAAGGCCAAAAGCTATCTAAATATTTCGAAATATTCTGAAACATTTAAAAATAAAACAATCAATATGCGAATGTGCAGGTGCGGATTTGCGAGTATGAGGGGGTTCACTGTACAGTTATTGTCACCAATGTACAACATGAAATGTTAATACCACCTAGCGGCGGAATAATTGTCTGCTTATTTAGCATAATAGAAATCAATGACAGATTTTATTTAAGTTCCTGCTAATTATATATCAATATTGTTCAAAGATGTTTATGAATTACTATAAAATTACTGTATCAATTAACTAAAATATAAAACAATATTTGAGTGAGTTAAATATATTTGTTCACTTTCCTGTTCAGAAAAATCTGAAAAATAAAATTATTTATTGCACATGTACAACATAAGAAATGTGATTACCCAAATCACAAGATAACTATGGAACACGTGATTAATCACGATAAAAAAAGAAAACGAAAATAAATAATCGACTGACAGCCCTATGGACAAGGCTGGCTTGTAAATACAGTATCGCTTTATAAAGTCGCAAGAAATAAAAAAGTTAATTTAGAACCCATCCTGTCAACTGAACCACCTGATTTACTACTTCATAATAATACAAAATAATACAGTATATTAGACTTCATAGCAATGGTTATTTTTATTTATTTTTTTAGGCTACTTTAAACCAGTTCTGTTGGGGGAGTATGTGGCATGTATAATGTGCATGCTTGCTGTCGGTACATCCCTTCTTCCATGTTGGCTTTTGAAAATATTCCAATTTAAAAGGACAAGCAGATCTTTAAAGGGGACCCATTTGTATTCCATGCCACTCTGTCCCACTGTCTCGATACACGTGACCGAACACAAGTTAACGAAGAAGAATAAGCAAGGAGGGAGGATTGCAGAAAAAGGGAGGGAGTGTATGCAAGAGAGGACGGATGAATGTTGCAGCAGAAAACTGACAGACCAGGCAGTTATTTAAGCAGAGGCTGCTGTTGTAGCAGGGATGGCACAGGAGCAGCGACAGAAGCAGCAGCAGCAACAGCAATACTACTCAGTCACTTAAGTGTTTACACCACTGCTGAAGAGAATGTGGACAAGAGTTGGAATCAGTGAAGTCTGGAATTTTGTATTGTTGAGCTCTTCAGCTTTGCCATGCAATATATAATTTCTTTGTTGCTTCCTGACAGTTTTAAAGGAACTTTCATGCCAAAGGAAACGTGGCTTGAATGGAAATGAGCAGTAGTCGGACATTAGTACCAGAAGATGAGGGAGAAGACTCAAGAGACAGTGTGCTCATCATGTGAACGTGCTGTGGATACAAGCCGTGTGCCATCCAGTAGGAAGTAGCCACAGGAATACATGAACAAGTGACGAGCTGTTGGCCTCCCTTCGCTTTTCATGTGCTTCATATGCATGTCTCACTTTTGGATATTCAAACAAGTACACGAAATCTGCAGGATTTCCAGTTGGGTTGAACATGGACGTGACACTGGGATATCACATACACTGGTGAGTAATTCAAATCTTCAACTTTTAGAGCCTGCTGGACTTTACTTTCGGTATGACTGGCATTATTTGTCTTCTCGCTAAAAATTACTTTCACACTGATTTAAACCTGTGTGTTATGATTCATAGAACTGAAATATAAAATCAGGAGGACATGCTGGAAATGTTGTTGCTTGGTTACTGCTCTTTGCTGTCTCCTTAATTATGCTACTGTCAAAAATAACATGATTCACTGTGTTGGCACATCACGACAAGTTCAATAGCTTTGGTGGGAGAGTGATGTTTATCTGATGCCTTGCCCGTCAGAGTTCTCTATTGTTTATGGCTGGACAGAATTTCACATCCTCATATCAGCAAGTTGGAACAGTTGTTTGTGCACCTGTTGCAGTCAAATAGTGATCAAAGTATATATGAACATACTGTGTATTAGCATTTGAAAAATGATCACAAGCTAAAGAGATGCATTCTAAACGTCCAAAAGTTTAAAAACTTTGTGAGCTTCACCCTGGAAAGCGCTATTTTTATAGGCGGGCACACATGCGCTTGGTGTAAAAACTGGCACGTGTATATTTTTGTGCCGGGGCAAGTCTAGTTTACCGTGTTTGGGAATTTGTCGGACCACCTACACCATGCAGGGCAGTTTGACGGACCGAGTGTGTTTTCTATTACTTGACTTGACTTTAGACAAAGTAAAAGCAGGTCTAATTTGTGGCGTAGGTCAGTAACGCGATTTTTGGTGGATTTAACCGAGCTGCGGGGAGACAGATTCTGAACTCTGGATTTGTTTGCTGGATGTCAGTGTTTCTAACTCATAAATATATTAATAATCAAATACTGTGAATACTGTGTGCATCGAATACTCTGTATCACTGTAGAAATCATTTTGTTGAATTGACCACATCATTATCATCACCATCTTTATTATTTTTATTTTAAACACCACCCTGGGCTGCTTCATATCTTTGGTTGGTTGTGGGGGTTGTCACACACGGATGCATAAGGGCATGTAGACTGCTCACCTTTCCTGCGCTGAATTTAAAGTGAATGAGGGGAGCCGCTTCCATTGGTTGGGAAAGAAGCGGCTGTGTTCACTCGCACAATGGTGCAAATGTGGTCTTTCTAGTTACATGTGTACAAAAATACCACACGTAGAAAAACTTGGAACTAGGCACAAAAATAGGGCCCTTAACTCTGGAGAACCCAAGATTCCATTTTCTTCTTTGGAAAATTATGAACTATGCATTAAATGACTGCTATAAGTCCACTGAACACCAAAATATCGAGTTTTTCAATTTTAACCCTTTATTCTCTAATTTAGGATTTGGGCCAAATTGTACCCATTGTTATGCAAACAATTTTGAATTTAGGAAAATAACCAATTAAATAGACAGCTACATTGAACAAAGTGTTTTGCTTTATTTATTGCATGTTAGAACTGGATTTAAAATGTGCAAACACACGTTGGCCAATGGAAACATGGGACAAAATCACTGCTGAACTGCAGAAGTGGCACTCTGGACTTTTAAAGTTAAATGTGTCACACACACACACACAAAAAGTTTGTTATTTGGGTAGCAAAATTAACAGGGGCCAAATTTGACCCCGCGGGTTCTCCAGTTTAATATTAAAGCTGCTGAATGCAGAGCATTTTATATTGGACTCGCTCAGCTAAGGTGTTAATCTGGTAATCTAAAGATGTTTCAGTCTTTAATGGTCAAATAAAAAGGCTATTATAAAGATGTTTTGGGGCAAATTGTTACAAAGAGCAGCTTTAAGTCAATTATTTTAAATAATAGCCATAGAAGTTAAAAGCAGATGATGGTCAGTGATGTCAGAGGTGACTAGGCCGCTGGTGATTTGATTTTCCGTAATTTTAGTAAAGGTGTCATCAATAATTTTGACACTGTGTGATTTGATTCTGGTTGGTGTGGTTATTGTTGGGTAAAGAGACTAACTGTACATTGTGTCACTTAAGTCATCAATGATTTTAGTTAAATTGGGTTTAACAAGTCAATGTTGAAATTGCCAGCAACTAAATCATGTTTTTTTTCTTCTTGATTCACTGTGGGGAACAATTAAGCCATCTATTCAAATTGATATACTAGAAAATGCATACCATTATGAGTTTATAATCATGCTTATGTGTTGGCAGTAATAATAAAGGGTTTAGTAAAATCCCAAATTTGTCAGAATCAATTTCTGTAATTATTTATGTTCATGATAGTCAATGTTTACAGTTACATTTGTTTTGTTATTCATTGATGAAGATCATATTTTTTGGTGTATTGTTGTGGTGTGGGGAGTCTCATGTAACCTTGACACCATTTGGTGTAGTGCGGTCAGCTGTATTTGTCAAGTTCTTCTATTCTCTACCACTACAACCTTAGCCTCCTCAAGAGTACCACTCAGGTTTTTGAAAATCTTAGTTTTATACCTATATGTTTTGGATGTTGTGTTGCTTTTTGAGCTGTCTTGGCTTTCTAGCGATACCAGCATTGAATTTGTGAGGAGTTTATTTATAAAAAATATCTGTGCCTTTCAGTTTGCGATCTTGATTCAAAAGTGCCATCTTGTTTCTTCTATTGGTAAACCTTATTATTACAGCAGGCTGTCTGGCTTTTCATGGGCAGTGGGTGACACCTCAATGTGCTCCAGAGTCATTTCTATCCCCCTTGCGGGTTTGCCATTCACTGGGCTCGCTGCCATTTCACACGATTGCGGCTTGATTTTGATGCCATTAAGAAGTCCAGGGAGTGTTTCATTTTCTTTTCTTTTTTTTTTGTCCTTTTGTGTCGAGCAGTCTGCTGTTGCGCTCTGTTCACAGGCTTGTTTGCTCGTTAGTTCGACGCCGTGTGCAACAGTAGGATTCAGTTGGGAAAATGCTTGATTGTGACTTTGATCGCAAGAGAAGAAAAAAAAAAAAGCTCCACTATTGCTCGATTGTCAGTATGTATGAGTGCCTTCTCAAAAGCTCATTCTCTCACCTTGGTGGCCTTCACCTGACACCTGTAATTTTCACATGAAAATAGTCTGAGCATCTAGTGTACTGTACACTGTTTCTTGTGTCCTCCATTTGATGAGGATACAGGACAGGTGGTGTGCGGTTTGTATCGAGCACGATCAAACTTCTTTGTCACTTTTGAGATTAGAGGTTGCATATTGCATTTAAACACAGTATAGATTACAAAGCCATCTGTTTGTAGTGCATTCAGAGATGGAGGACAAGTTGTGTATCCCTTAGAACACACCACGTGTAGGAGGAGTGTGTCCATGATTTGTTGTTCTACTTAGGAGTTCTGACTTGATTATGAAAGGCTGATATAAGACGTTAACCCGTACATAATAAATCACACAATCACATCATGCATCAGAGTCTAGGGGGAATAAACATACTTCATTAGTTCAACTCTTAACTTTTGAGGAGTAGCTGAATGGTCCCTTAATTTGCCACCATTGACACTGCCTATAATTTGCAGTAATTGCATTGATTGCAGCTTCTTCTTTTTTTTTTTTTTTACCTTGTATGCTCTCACAAACTATGGAATAAATTACTCAGTATTGATTATAGTTTGTTTTCCTTTGTCTTCGTCTGATACATAAACTGCTTTCCAACCCAGAAATCCAGCAGGGAGGTGAGCATGCCAGCTTCGAACAATAGACGGCGAGCCAAGCTTTTGAAGCTAAATCCAGCACAAATCCCACACTGAAAACATCAAGTTCATAACAAGCATATGTGCTTGCTGTAGTATTGAGCAAGGAAAACAATAGGCACAACATAAAAAACAATAAAGAGGTAAGTAAGTAAGTCACAAGGGCCTTTTATCTACCAGGGTTCTCTGGTCCATGCACCTGCTGTAACAGCAAACAAAATGTTGTGGATTTGCTTTCTTTGATTAGGTTACAATTTATTTTTAATTCGGTCAACGAGGCTTCCCAAAACAGCAAATTCGTAGAAACCAATTTGCATATTCCCTTGAGCAGTTCTGTTGCCCAGTGTTTCCATATGAATTTGTTGCTTGAGTTACCCATTCTCAAGAACCATATTTATTTTCTCCAAATAAGCAGTAAAACTAGCAACTTTTCAGTTTAAGAGTGTTGCTGTAGCACATATTATAATGAGTCTGAGGTTTTCATCCCAGGAAAAAGTTCCCCGCGGGGAAAACAAAGTATATTGTATCGTATCGTATTTGACAGAGAGCTGTAGTGGGCCTGCCATCACTTTTGGCTGTACACTCTGAGATAAACTACACAGATTTCAGTAGAACCGCTGTGACCATGATGACGGCTTCAAGACCGATAACAGGTAGTTTTACCAGGCCACGTTTGATTCCGTATTTCGTACTTGCTTCATTGTCCGACAGCAGAAACAGAAAATATGGCGATGAGAAAAACTTTCAGCTCTATTAGAATATTTTGTAAGTGCATAGAGAATACATCTCCAATTTTTCCATGCAGTTTTTAGCTATTGTTACGCCCCTGGGCTAGTCAGCCTGGCTGTGGCAGTGCCATGGGTGCTAGCATGGTGTATGGCCTCTCTCCATCCCATCAGCAGCTCTATTAGTCAATCGGCTGTTTTCATCGCCATGATTTAATTAGCAATGAAAGTTATTTGGATGTCAACATCCAAGTGAGACCTTATATTAGTGTTGTGACTTTCACGAACGAGTCATTCTTTTGAACGGTTCTTTTGGTTAAGATAAGAGAGAGAGCCGTTCCTTTGAGCCAATTTGCTATGGTATTTGGTAAGATTTAAGCAGTATGGTTAAATGTATAAAATACAAGGTGCAAAAAATAACATTTCTTCAAAGCTCAAACGAGGAATTTATTTGTTTAAGTTGTGATAACTTGGCTCTTACTGTAGCAAATGAAAAACTCTTGGAGCCTCATTTATCAAAGCGTGTACAAAAGTACAAAAAAATGTGTATTTATCAAGTGTGTGGACACCTGTTGAATGCACATCAGTATGTAAAGTCAGTCTGGCTTTTTCAAGGTAACTGGTAACAGTGGTTGTGGGAAGTTTGTGGCCCCTGTTATACAAATAGTTGGGAAAGAAAAAGAAAATTACTTCTACTTTTTTTTATTTTTTGGTGAACTGCTGATAAATAAGTTAATCACACAGTAATGCACTTACACAAAAGCACTAACAGCCATTACTTTTTTATCACTTGATGTTGATGAGGCCTCCAACTGTTGGCATAAATGTACACGGTGCTTGCAGTAATTTGCTCTGTCCAGAACCATTATGGAGATTCAGGCCCTGGCGCGGTCTTTTATACTTCAACAGCATTAGACGTTTCTAACAATGGCCGAAGTGCTAATTCTGAATGCAAACCAAATGAGACAGTTAGAATCACAGCAGTCTAGTAGGACAGGTCGCCTCTCTGCTCAACCATGAAAAAGGTCTCTTCCCTAGGCATCTTTTGTGCTTGCTACCATCTGGAGTAGTCATTTAGGCCCGTAGTCTTGCATGTAAGTAAGAGAGAAAAGGCGCACAGCTGTGTGCTTTTCTGCCTAAAAGGCTTCTCACAGTGACTTAAGTCTGTCATTTAAATTCCTAAACTCTGGGTGGGGCAATCCAAAAATGTGACTGGCCCTTGTCAAAACTGATTTCCACATTATCTCCCATTGTTTTAAGCACTTATATTCCTATGTGCTGCTGAAGCTGTATCAAATTAAGGACACTTTAAGTTATATAATATATGCCACATGTACTAATAATATTGAAAACTATCAAGTGTATTTAAACTGGAACTGTCAAAAAGTTGTTTTATTTTTATTTTCATTATTTCTTTTTTTTTTATTTAACAAAAGATGTATGCAAAATGCTTATTGGGATACGCCTGTACTATTAGCCTGATACTGTGTCAAAAAAATAAATAAATATATATATATATATATATATATATTTTTTTTTTTTTTTAAAGAGGTTGCTATACACCTTTTACTCTAAAATGAAAAGCAATAGTCATCATAGTTGTCTAACTTCATCTGCACCGATGCCCCCTTCCAAGTACCGGTACATCAACTGCAGAGACCGTGGATGCATACTTTTTCCTCCAGTGGAGTTAAATTAAGCGGAGGTGCTAGTGGGCCACTTCCAGTCCCTTGTGCGTGCTTGTGGTACATGTAGATTATGTTTTTCATAGAGATATGTAAGTCTCTCCATTTCTGCTTTTAGCTTAGTGACCGTATGTGTACACTTTTCCATGGCAGTGGCATCTTTGACACTACTGACACAGTTGGGCAAGGCAGTGTTATTTACTGTATATACTGCATTTCAAACACAAGGTACGTCAATGTGCCTTACATGATTAAAAGTACAACATTGAAAAACATTTAAAAATAAAAACCAAAGACGTGTAAAATAAAAGTACAGACATAAAATCTTGTTTAATAAAACTAGAGAATGCAATTTCTCGAGAAATTGCGTTTGAAGGCTGAAAGATTGAATTAAAAAAATGAAATAATGTGGAATGTTTTTGAATGAAATGGAATGATATTGAAAAAAGTGGAATGATATACAATAGCCTGGAATGAGCAGATGTTGGAATGTAACTCTGAATAGGTCAATACATGTGGAAATGGGAGGTGAATATGTAAAAACTGTGAATTATTGATAAACTGAACAGTTTAAAGTTGGAAAGGTTTGAAATGGTCCAACAATATAAAAAAAAAATTGAAATGTGTGTGTGTGCTTTTATTTTTGAAATTTTGACAAACAACACTGTGTGTGGTAAGGAATAGGCTGAATAGTGAAAAAAAGTTGGAACAGTTTGAATTGGTCAAAAAATATGGAAGTTAGAGGATTAAAACAAAGATATTCTTAGTTTTGGCTTTTATTTTAAAATTTTGAAAAAGCACATTTGCGGCAAGGATAAACTGAATCATTAACAGGGTCCTTATGCTATTTTAAGCTCCTCCACTGTTAACTATAGGCATACATATAATTCTAATACCTTTAGCACAATGGCGACCTAATTTCTTATGAAATATGAGTTATTTTGGTGACTATTTATAAACCCGGAAGTAACCCTAACCCTTGGCTCACTAAAACCCCACCTCTCCGCATGTGGCTGCCGCACCCCTCATGACGTCAGTTCTGCGTGTACCGCCAAACAAAACTCTTTAGTTTGGTAGTCCGGAGTTTGGGATGCTGACCGCTGGCCTAGTGCCACCAATGCCTAAGACACCCTGCGATCCAGCATAACAGCAAATCTGGCCATGCCATTTTCTGGGATATATATCTTGTTCAAACCATTCCAAGGATTTAATCTGACATTCATTCAGCCACTCCCATTACAGTCACTGAAATGCTTCATGATTAGAAAGAAATTCATTTTTCAATCGACGACAGCAAACAGCTTGAAACATATGGAGGGAAAATAGCAAACCAGTGTTGCTGGCAGTTCAGCAGTGATTATTAAGTTACACCTGTTTGGCTGGCTGGCAAGGCGACTCAGGGTCCTGCTGAATAGCAGCAGGCTAATGAAGGTCTCCTCAGTTTAATTGTTTGAGCTATAAATAGTGACACTTTGTGGAATACTGGCAGTAGTATTGTCTAGTTTATAGTACAACTTTGCAATCAGGTTATTTAGCATTTGCACTGCATGTTGTTCGAAAACTGTACAAACATTGCCAACACAACAAAATCATGAATTTCAAATTTTTAAATAAAATATAATGAATATTGTGGATTTTAATGTTATACAGACAAAAATGATAGGCCAAGTCATCTGCCGTGCAACATATTTACATTCCTTATTTTGTCCACTGTAGCCTACAGAACAGTTTATTTTATGCACTTTACTCTATAACAAACACTTAAATGAACAATATTCATTGTTATTCATATTCATATTGTTTTTAAATCATGTTCTCAGAATCTGTTTTACTCTTCTAACATCTAGCGTTACTCTTTAAATACACAATCTTTCACTATCATACTGTTCTCTTAACTATTAATGCTCAAATATATTTTCTATTGGTTACCAAAAAAATAAGTAGTTCCTCTTTAATAAAAAAAATTATAGTTTTCCTTCCTGAAGAGTCCTCCCTTTCAGCACAAGGCAGTCAGACAAAGTCATTAAAAAAGGTGTGATAAGGTAGTCGACTATTTGATCTTAATCCCATTCAGTGTTCTACCCCCCAGGATGTCCTCGGATCATTGTATTTTTTAGTGAGTAAGTGTTGGGGGTAGGAGTGGAACTTTCCACAATTTAATCATAGAGCTTGTCAAAATTTTCAGTGTGGTAAAAAAAAAAAAAAGTATACAAACCGCAGACAAATAAGAGGGACATAATCTTGATCTAGACTGTCATCAAAGTCCGAGTCAAATTCATCAGTCTCATCTTCTTCAGAGGTAGACACTAATAGCGTATTTCCACTGGAGCCCAGCACAGCATCGTGCAAAGCCAGTACGGTGTTGGCGAGCGTTTCCATTACAGCTGACCGTGTTGTCCACTTGAGTTGAGTGCTGATTTATAAAAAATAAAAAATAAAAATGGTATTTTGAGTGACTGTTTGAGGAGCCCCAGACAACAATATTCATAATGATTGAATAATATGTCAGAGTAGATAAGGGGTGATGTGTGTTGATGGTGGGACAGAGGTGTTTAAGGTGGACGTGTGAGTGCATCAAGGATCAACTTTAAACCCCTTCCTCTTTGCAAATCGGATAGCCTGACAAACTACGTAGATTGAAATCCCCAATGGAGCATAATGTTCACAGAGGACATTATAAACAAAGGGAGCAGTCGAAAGAACATTTGGAGAGGTGGAGGCATTTACTGGAAGGGAGAAAAAGGAGAATTAGCTGAAGTACAGAATATATGTGCATTAATGAGAGGGGTGGAAGGTGATGAATGCGGCTGCAGGGAGTAGACGGGTGGAGGAAAATGCAGGTGTGTTCCAGTGGGGATCGAACGTTTGGGCATAGCATTCCCTTGCCTTGTGTAGGTCAATTATTTTCAGTTTCAGTGTTAAGATGTTCATGTAGGTTTTTCCTGACATTTTTTGTTTTGTTTTATAGTCTTCACTGATCGTTAGGGCAAGGCCAGATTCTTCTAAATGAACACCCGCCTCTGCTAGGCTGAAGGGGATGGCTTCTAAAACAGTGGCCAGGTCAGCTATGATGTCCGGCTTAGAGACAATGCTACTGAAGCGACATCAGGAAGCAGAGCTGGCAGTTTCAGGAATGAAGATGAGGTTATCTTTAGGAGTGACTAGGTTGGACAGGATTGATAATCTGAGTTAGTCACGGTTATCTGTTTTGGAGACATTAAGTTAGAGAGACCATCCAGGGGTTATTGGGACAATGGATGAAGAAGAAGGATTGAGCTGCCAAACAAGAAAGCAAACAGGGCAGCCATGGCCAAGTGGCTAAGATCGTCACCTACCACTGTGGGGGCCCAAGTTCAAGACCACAGCTGCTGTGTCCTTCAGCAATAGACAGATTCCGCCAATTGCTCTGCTGGCACAAGCCTCATACTCCAGTGTGTGCCACAGAAACAGTGTGTGTTCACTGTGATGGGTCAAATGCAGAGGTTAGATTTCATGTACGAGTACATGTGTGTGCATAGGGGAAAAAAAACAAGATGATTCTTCTTCTTCTGACGTAATGTGAATTGGTGCCTGGCTATGGGCACAGGCCCTCAAATCTGTTTTTGATTGTTTGGGAAGAAACATGCACATAGTAGCCTGCTGCAAGTTAATTTGTAAGTCTCTGGCTGTGCTCTCCCCCGCCTCCCTATTCATCCTTGCTCAAAGGACATCATTTTGTTGAATTATTGTTTTGTTGTTGATCGAATAAAAAATGAAAAGCGTCTAGAAAGAACAAACAAAAATAAGCAATTGTAACATAAATGGCCTTTGCAGCAAGTAACTAATGGAGGACCTCAACAGATTTCTGATGCACATTAATTCTTAGAAAACGTATAGTTGATCACATTTGTAGTTGTAAATCATTTTTGTGGCTGTGCCTGCTGCAGATTTAAAATGCATGATCCTTTATGCCAGTTACATCAAATTAACTGTGTGTATTTAATGAAAATGCAAATAGCAGAGAACACGACTAAAGGATGTTACGCCTTCATAGGCTGTTTTGTGTACAACTTGACCTTGAGCACTTCCCGACTATCTTTCTCTGAGGCTTTTGATGGCATATTAGGCATGCGATTTAAACAAGCGGGGCTGCATGAGACCAGATTGCATTCTGTTTGATCTTTTCCGCCACCCATTCTCTCTCAATGCAAGTCTACCTTCATCCTTCCTACACAAATGCAGTGTATGTCATACAGTGTCTTACAAAGAAATGCATTTGCTCCCACGATGACTAAGGACGTGTTAAAAAAATTAGTACAATAAAACAGTTCTTTCTGAGGACTGGTTCCAAGTAATTTGTTTGTTAGGTCTTTGTTTGATTGCTTTTGATTTTATGTGTCAGAAGTGCTAGTGGTATCGGTAATTGGTATCAGTCATTGGTGACTATTCAAGAGTTGAGTACTCATATTGGTATTGGCCTGAAAAAAAGTGGTTATCCAACATCTAGATAATAAGATACCTTACTAATGCAAAAATTTGAGTGGTATGGTATAATAAGGTGTCTGGATGTGATTGGATGATCACATTTCTCAATGTCACTGTATAAACAAGTCGTTATGTGTGGCATGTGCAAGTGAGGATGTCTGGGTTGTGCAAACTTATGTGTGGAAGCGCGGACAGCGAGTTGACGGAAACAGAACAAGAGCATAAAAGTTGTCTTTGATTACCTGAAGTCAACCGCAGTAAAAAAAAAAAAATAATAATAAAAAAAATAGTAATACAATCTGGTCGACCCGATTTACTTGACTTGAGAAGATTGAGGGTTTCATTTTCACTTTATCAATTATGGTACTATATCTTTTATTTTTGTTTGGTTTGGTTTCAAGTTAAGAAACATGCCACTCTCCCTCAGTTTTGTGAGTTGAAGTCTGCGAGTTGGCTGCATACTTAAGAGTTGCTGGCAGGCTGTGGGAGTCAGACAGATTAAAAAATTGCCTCTTCCTCCTCTTCAAATCCCTCTGTCAAACGCAAGAGTTTGCAAGAGTATCATGAAGAATAGGAAGCCAAATATCTTGGGCTTCTGTGTAGGTGGGAATAAATAGATGGAAAATCGCAAAGTGTGCCACAGGATATTTCCTGTCACCTGTGGAGGAATATGTGATGTTAAGTAAAGTGCCTCGGGAAACCTAAAAAACTTTAAATTAAATAATTACCTAAGCACAATATTTAAGAAGGCTTGAGCTGTCTGCCACCACACATATACTGTATTTAAAAAAAGAAAGCTACCAGCTATTTTGCTTGGGCCGATGCAGCATTGTAGTAATCATGAGTTTCTCTCTCAAAGCATGTTGGTTGACACACATCCTTTTCATCAACACACGCCCATGGTGATTAATTAAATAATCTTGTAATGCAGTAAAATGTTAAAGGAACAATTCAAAGGGCACTTAAGTTTGCATTCTATTTGCACCAGCTTTCAAAAGTACTTGGATTCTTAGTGAAGAGAAGGTAAACCATTTCCTTTCAACAGATTGACGTGAACATCAGACCAGTGGAAAATAAAGCAGCAATATGCAGCCAGCCGAAATGTCAGCAACAGGCAGTAACAGAATATTCTCATATCAGCACCGTTCCGACTGGACACTGTAATAGGACTGTGACATAAAAACCAAACTAAAAAAAAACTAAAAAATCAGACGAAAAGCAATGCTTTGGCATTGCTTATTGTCCTGATCATTGAATATCAAGCACAAAAGATGAACTAACAATATTTAAATGTTCAGCCATTCGTACTCATTACTCATGTGATGCAAACATTAGCAACTTAATGGCACTTAAATAATACATTATTTTAATCAATGATTTCAAAGAGCAGATTCTGTTTGTGTTTGGTTTGTATGTTTCCTACAATGTTTTTTTGTAGTGTGTCTTTTTTTGTGTAAAGTTAAGGACACGTGCAAAAGCACCACCAAGAGAGTGTAATATTCATTTGACAGTGATGAATTGCTTCCTTAAAAGTATGAATAGCTTGACTCCACAGATCAGTGGTAGGCCTACATCCTTGGCGTATATGAGGTTTAATCATGCAGTTCTTAATTACAGAGACAGACCTAATTGCAGCTAATCATTTAATGGGAATACATAAATAAAGTGTTCCCTAAACAACATTAGACAAGGTCTATATGCATGTGATTTTGGCTAACAAGTGAAAATGGAACAGGTCTTAAAACATTCAACAAAACAACCATTCCAACAATTTACCCTACATGATGAGTTGGTAAACTTAACCCAACAGGTTGTTTAGTTTAATATTTTAACCAAATTGCTCAGTCAAGGTTGTTTCAACTACCATACATATATATATTTTTTGCAATTTATCCGTGCAAAATTAATTTTAATATATTACAGCAAATCGCTAAGAATATTGATTGCATTAGATTACAAATACCTATAGACATGTTCAATTGCACACCTCTAACAAAACATACTCAGGATTTGGTCTCTGAAAGCATGAATTACGCAATAAACAACACTAGAATCTTCAATTAATGTCATGCAAAATATCTTTAAAATCACCTTTACATCAACAACAAGAAATGTATGTCAGTGTCAGACAAAACAATTACCAGCAACAGTGTGAAACAACTAACAAGTAACAGTATCAGTGTGAAATAAGTAACAGTTAACAGTAACATTAAATGGAGCTAATAGACTGCAAACGCTGTAAACCGTTAGCTCAATTTACCAGCACATATTCTACTTTCAAGAAATGTTACCATGTTGCACCTAACTCATTGGCATTTTATAGACCTCTAAATCAGTTGGCACTGCTTTGTAAATTGGACATAGTGCTTGTCTCAGTGTGTTGGCCTCATGAAGATAGCCCACCATGTTTGTCCCAGGCTGAAAAAGAAACAAATAAAGTAATGCAGGAGATAAAGTGAGAGAGTACGAGTAGGACCAAATGTGACACCCAGCTATTTCACCATCCTATCTGGCCAAGGCCAGAAAATGGGTTAGGTGGTCAGATAGGTTAGATAGCTGAAAATGCTTTATAGATTTTAAAGCTTTATTTAGAGTCCACCTCATATAAATTAGTATCATAAGTATACTAGTAGAACAAACCTGGGTATGCGTGTATGTGAATGCAACTATGTGTGCATACATCCTTGTGCCCAGGAATAAAGTACTAGAGGACCTAAACCGAGTTGACTGGCAATTTATCTGGTAAGGTAGTGGAACTGAATCAAATACAAACACAGTGAAGTATGTGTCAGTGAACGAGCGAGAAAAAAACAACAGAAAAGCTGTAGCAGTGTTTGTGTTGATATCATGTAAATGGCTAGCTACATTGTTAGTTAAACTTGCCAAGGAGTTTTGCCAATTAAATATGGTATTTCCATAGCGAAACATAGACAACGTGAATTTTATACATAGTGTGCACAACATCAAAAATGTACCTTCCCAACAGGATAAGTTCTCCCAGTGGTAATTGGTGCCCTCACGGACTGGACTGGTTCGATGTAAAGATTTAAAACAATCCATCTTCTTAGTCAATTCCAAAAAGGCTAAGCAATAACGGGTAAAACATTTCATAACCCAGCAACTGAGTTAGATCAAATAACCCATCTTGGATTGAAGGATTTTGACCTAGCTGATAAATAACCCAAAATGGGTAAACTATTTCATGACCCCTCACATGAATAGATAAAACAACCCTATATTTTCTTTTTACTGGGTATAATTTAGCTGCAAGTTAAGCCATATTAGGACTATACATCTCAGCTCAACTTTATAGAGCACTTTCAAAACAACCATAACTTCAGTTTTTTTTCTCTCTCTCTCGTTCAAATTGAAAAAGTCCAGTGTCAGCCAGGGCATTGTTGTTTCCTCCAGAAAGGATGATAATGGCCTTAAGGAGAAAGCATCCTTTTAGCTTAGTGGGACATTGATCTGACAGTCATCCATACAGAAGTGAAGATAATACCATGCTTTCTAATGAAAGCAACAGGAGCCTCAAAAAATGAACCCTGTGGAGCACCATACAACAGTGGTTCAGAGTGGGACTCAGAACAACCAAGCCTAACACAAAAAGCCCAAGCAGGATCTAAACCACTCCAGAGCGCTACCACTGATGCCCACCTGGTGCTCCAAACGAGCCAACAGAATACTGTGATGATATACAGTATCAAACGCTACATTCAGATCCATTAGAACAAGGCATGCATAGTAACCAGCCTCTTTAGCCAGCAGGATATTATTAAAAACTCGTAACAAGGCTGCTTCTTCTATGCAACATCTTAAAATCTGACTGGAAAACTTTGATGACGTTATATTTATCCAAAACAGATTTCAACTGAGTGTGTACCAAACTGGAAACACACACACTCAGTGTGTACCAAACTGGAAACACACACACTCAGTTGAATTTTTCAATCAAAGGCATCTTGAAATTGGGTCTAAAATTCAATAGCACCCCATGATCAAGACCAGGTTTCTTAAGCAAGGGTTAGTTACACCACTAGAAAATGTAGCCGCAAGGGGGCACAGGCCAGTGTCTTCTTGTGCCAGTCCCAAGCCCGGATAATTACAGAGGGTTGTGTCAGGAAGGGCATCCGATGTAAAAACTTTGGCCAAATCAAACATGCGAATCAAATGTATGACTTCTATACCAAATCGGTCGAGGCCCAGGTTAACAATGACCGCCATCGGTGCTGTTGACCTACAGGGTGCCGGTGGAAACTGGACTACTGTTGATCAAAGAAGGAGAGGAGGTAGGTGTGTTCGTAGGAGGAAATATAAGAGGAACACCAATAGTCTAGGATTGAGAGTAGGGACTTTGAATATTGGAACTATGACAGGATAAGGTAGGGAGCTGGTTGACATGATGCAGAGGAGGAAGATGGACGGATATATTGTGTGTTCAGGAGACCAGGTGGAGAGGGAGTAAAGCTAGAAGTTAAGGAGCAGGGTTCAAGTTATTCTATCATGGCGTAGATAGGAAGAGAAATGGAGTAGGAGTTATCGTGAAGGAGGAGTTTGTTAGGAACGTTCTGGAGGTAAAAAGAGTGTCAAATAGAGTGATGAGCCTGAAGCTAGGAATCAAAGGTGTGATGATCAATGTTGTTGATGCAGAGCATCCCTAGAAGTGAAAGAGTTGTCATTGGTGCAGACTTCAATGGACACATTGGTGCAGGAAACAGAGGTGATGATGGGCAAGCTTATTATCTAAGAGAGGAACGCAGAAGGACAGATGGTGATTGACTTTGCAAAAAGAATGGAAATGGCTGTCGTGAATACTTTCTTCCAGAAAAGGCAGGAACATAGGGTGACCTACAAGAGTGGAATTAGGAGTACACAGGTAGACTACATCTTGTGTAGATGGTGTAATCTGAAGGAGATCAGCGGCTGCAAAGTAGTGGTAGGTCAGAGTGTAGCCAGACAGCATAGGATGGTAGTGTGTAGGATCCAGAGGATGGGTGGGTGATAAGGAGGAGGGAGTGGGTAGGAAGACAAAGACGGCAAAGGCAGAACAGAGGACGAAATGGTGGAAGCTGAAAAAGGATTGTTGTATGACTTTTAGGAAGGAGTTGAGACAGGTTCCGCATGGTCAGGAGATGCTTCCAGATGACTGGAAAACTACAGCAAATGTGATCAGGGAGACAGGTAGGACAGTCCTTGTTGTGTCATCTGGAAGGAAAGTAGATAAGGAGACTTGGTGGTGGATTGAGGAGGTGCAGAAGTGGATCCAGAGCTTAGCTAAGAAGAAGTGGGACACTGAGCGGACTGAAGAAAGTAGACAGGAGTACAGGAAAATGCAGCGTAAGGTAAAAGTAGAAGTGGCAAAGGCCAAACAAGGGGCTTACGATGACTTGAATGCTAGGTTGGATAGTAAGGAGAGAGAGACTAATCTATACAGGTTGGCAAGCCAAAGAGACAGAGATGGGAAGGATGTGAAACAGGTTAGGGTAATAAAGGATAGGGATGAAAGTGTGTTGACAGATGCCAGTAGTGTGATGGGAAGATGGAAAGAGTACTTCGAAGAGTTGATGAATGAGAAAAATGAGAGAGAACGAAGAGTAGACGAGGTGACTGTTGGGGACCAGGAAGTAGCAAAGATTAGTAAGGATGAAGTGTGGAAAGGCACTTGGTCCTGATAATATACCTGTGGAGGTATGGAAGTGTCTAGGAGGGGTAGCAGTAGAATTTCTGACTGGGTTGTTCAACAGGATCGTAGATAGTGAGAAGATGCCTGAGGAATGGAGGAGAAGTGTGCTGGTGCCCATTTTTAAGAACAAGGGAGACATGCAGAGTTGTGGCAACTACAGAGGAATAAAGCTAATGAGCCACACAATGAAGCTATGGGAAAGAGTAGTTGAAGCTAGACTGAGGGCATAGGTGAGCATTTGTGAGCAGCAGTATGGTTTCATGCCAAAAAAAGAGTACCACAGATGTAGTAATTGCTTTGAGAATGTTGATAGGGAAGTACAGAGAAGGTCAAAAGGAGCTGCATTGTGTCGTTGTAGATCTGGAGAAACCTTATGACAGGGTGCCCAGAAAGGAACTGTGGTTTTGTATGAAGAAGTCTGGAGTAGCAGAGAAGTATGTTCAAGTGGTGCAGGACATGTATGATGACTGTGAGACAGTGGGGAGGTGTGCTGTAGGTGTGACGGAGGAGTTCAAAGTGGAGGTGGGACTACATTAGAGATCAGCTCTGAGCCCCTTCTTGTTTTCTATTGTAATGGACAGGACGACAGATTAGGTTAGACAGGAATCTCCATTGACTATGATGTTTGCAGATGACATTGTGATCTGTAGTGAGAGCAGGGAACAGTTGGAGGAGAAGCTAGAGGCGTGGAGGTTTGCCCTGGAAAGGAGGGGAATGAAGGTTAGTCGTAGCAACGGAGTATCTATGTGTGAATGAGACCCAAGTGGGAGAGTGAGGTTACAGGGAGAAGAGACCAAGAAGGTGGAGTTTAAGAATTTAGAGTCAACAGTCCAGAGCAATGGAGAGTGTGGAAAATAAGTGATGAAGCGTGTGCAGGCAGGCTGGAACGGGTGGAGAAAAGTGTCATGTGTGATAAAAGAGTTTCAGCTAAAATGAAAAGAAAGGTTTATAAAACTGTGGTGAGACCAGCGATGTTGTTTGGTCTGGAGACAGTGCCACTGAGGAAAAGACAGGAGGCAGAGCTGGAGGTGGCAGAGATGAAGATGCTGAGGTTCTCTTTGGGAGTGACCAGGATGGATAGAATCAGGAATCAGTACATCAGAGGGAAAGCACATGTTAGAGGTTTTGGAGATAAAGTCAGAAAAGCCAGACTGGGATGGTTTGGACATGTCCAGAGGAGAGATAGTCTGTATATTGGCAGAAGGATGTTTATAAATAGCAAATACCAGGCAGAAGATCTAGAGGAAGACCAAAGAGGAGGTTTTTGGATGTACTTAAACAGGACATGAAGGTAGTTGGTGTGAGAGCACAGGATGCAGAGAACAGGGTTAGTTGAAGGCAACTGATTCGCTGTGGCGATCCCTGAAGGGAAAAGCCGAAAGGAAAAGAAGAAGAAGTTACACCACTAGAAATTTGACAGCTCCATTTAGGCGCGGCAGATTTAAATTTATTATACATGTCATTATTATTATTATTATTATGAAATTATATTTATTATATGATTTTTTATTTTTATTTTTTAATCACGAATGGCATGAGTAAAACCAGTCACCCGTAATGGATCTGTTTTTCCTGACAGCTTTACGAACTGAAAACGAGGATTAGTGTGTGGCACAATGAGATGGAAATATTGAAAAATATTTTTGTTTATCAGTCAGCCAAGGCTGCCACAATAAAGGCTTTCTGTTGTATACGATACTTCGGCATGCCCTACCCCTGATTGCACTCTCCCCTGTTGTTCCTTTTTGACAGAGAGCTTGACGGATAGATCACAAAGATGCACAATCATTGTATGGTCGGGAGTAGGATGGAGTGCACCCATTATTCTAAAGCAAAGCTGTCTGGCAGGGAAAGGCCTACGTGCCACATGGTGCCGTGATAGATGGGACCATTAATCAATGCAGGATGAAGCACTGAGATTGATGTACAGAAATTCAAATGCTCAAGCAGCATTTGGAAGATTAAGGCTAGGTGGACAAGGTTAGGTGGGTACCTTGCTGTGGTGGTTAGCAGGTGTGCTGCTGAAGCCCAGAGGTGAGAAAGAATGGGTGTATATTGGAAATACTTTGCCCTGTCACTATGTTGCTTTTAATGTTCTTTTCCCACAAGGCTCTCATGTTTCACATCGAATCAGATGTCCTACATTTGTCATTGTCTCAATGTCTTTTTTCCTTCAGGGTGGTTTGGTCTCTGCAGGTGTCCATTAAATGTCTCATGGTTCAAGTAAAGACTGCTAATAACATCATTCTACATTCTTTCATTCAATTTAATTTTAGAAGGTAATACAGGAATCTTTAACATAAAAAAAAAACATCCATCCATTTTCTATACTGCTTGTCCTCATTAAGGTCATGGATTGGAAAAAAAAAAACTGCAACTTTTTACCGTTTTGTAAATGCACAATATTTTCTTCCTCTGTTTGTTTTTGCCATTTCAATAATTTCCTTGCATTTACACTTTAGAAATAGAAAATTACTTTCATCAGTATTTAAATTTTAATTTGGTGGATCTCATCAAGTCTGTTTAGGAGTAATGGGCAATACCAGACAATTTTGATACAATACCAATTACTACATGGAAACAATACTGTTTCGGTTGGACACTCACACTTTATGCATTTTTCACCTTTTTTGGTAGCCTGTCAGATGGTGCAAACTTTTGCAAAACAGGCATAAAGTAACTAAATAAGTCCAAGCAATCAGGTAAAAAAGATATGAACACAAATATTTAAGCAGTAACGTACTGTAAACCATGGAACAAACTACAATGCAGACTCATAACAAAGTGATAATACGCAGCAGGAAATCATACACATTAAAAATGATTGTGAGATTTCAGTTAATTTATGATCAAATGGGATTTGGCTTTTGGCTTTTAAATTGGCACCATTCTAAACAATGGAGTGTTGAGACAGGTGATTTACCAAAAGTTAGTGATAGTGAAGTGGCATTGCCTTAAAAGAAGTATAATTCTGATGGTGTCTAAGCACTTTTTGAGGACAACAAAATGTCATTAAGGGGTTCTGTTTGAGTGACAACTTTTGCTGGAAGCAGTTCGGTACGGCGTCCATTTTCATCAATGGAAAAACAAGGCTTGTCCTATATGAAAATAATTCAGAGATCTAAGATAAGATTGTGCCTACATCCCATAGTTTCCAAGATGAACGCTCACACTCATAAGTGGCATTCCAAAGATTACCTCAATAATTTTGGAGTAGAAAGAATGAAGTGGCCTGCCAATTGTGTTGACTTCAACCCAACTGAACCCTCTTGGGATCATCTTGGGCATGCTGCTTATGATAGCATAACATAACCATGTAGGCTGTTTTCCAGTTTACCAAATAATAATAAACACAAGTCAGTAGCAGCACCTAAATTAGCTAAGTGTCATAGGCAGTGAAGATTTGGCAGTTCACTTGGGAGTTGACATGGTCACAACAAATACTCAACAAAGTTGTGCTGTTCATCTCACTATTGTAGAACATGTTTGTTTGTTTGTTTTTTAATATAAATGCTGACTCATTTAAAGGTGAAATAAGAGACTTTCCCAATGGTATAACATTCCTAACATATATCCAAATATTTTCTTTTTGTGTTGATGTAGTAATATAACGTATTGTTCCCAACCAAACAAATAAGTCAAAAAAGTGAGAAAGTTGATAGACTATAGTATCTCGCAAAAGTGAGTACACTGCTCACATTTCTGCTTATATTTAATTATACCTTTTCATGGGACAACACTGATGAAATGACTCCATTAAAAGTAGTCATTCTACCGTACATCTTATATAACAATGTAGATTTATTGTTCCCTTAAAACAACTCAATTTACATCAATTTATGGCTAAACCCTGAGTACACCCCTAAGTACAAATGTCCAAAGTGTTAATATTGCTGCCTTGACTCTCTTGGTCACTGAGTTCACCTGCGCTTCACACGTTGGCACAGGAATCATCCTACGCCTTCATGATAACATCACGCAAATGGCGGATATTCAAGACCATATGCTCCTCCACCTTCCATATGAGGACGCCCCAGAGTTAGGGTTTGACCAGTCCATCACCTTTACCCTCCACCTCTTCAGCAGGGCAGTGGTCATCTTAGAGGTGTGTTTGGGCTCAATAAAATGTTGGAAAATGCAGCCCAGTTTCTGGAGGGAAGGGATCATGCTCTGATTCAGTATTCTGATTCCCCCAATGAAATTGTAGCTCTAAAATCACGCCAGCACTCATCAATCCTTGATCATGACACTCTCACCACCGTGCTTGATAGAAGGCAAACACACACTTCACCTCACCTTGTTGCCGTCACACATGCTTGACACCATCTGAACCAAACACATTTATCTTGGTCTAATCAGACCCACACAACATGGTTCCTGTAATCCATGTCCTTAGTCTGCTTGTCTTCAGCAAGCTGTTTGCCGGCTTTCTTGTGAATCCTCTTTTGAAGAAGCTTACTTCTAGGACGACAGCCATGCAGAACAATTTGATGCAGGGTGTGGCATAAGGTCTGAGCACTGACAGGTTCACGTCCCAACCCTTCAACCCTTGCTGCAATGCCGGGTGCACTCATATGCCTATCTTCCAAAGGCAGCCACTGAATATGACGCTGAGCATGTTTACTTCAACTTCTTTGGTCGACTGTGGCATTAAGGCTTGAGTAGAACCCGTCCTAATAAACTGCTGGACTGAATTGGCCACTGCAACAGTTCTTTTTATCGGATCGTCAGAGTTCTTTGCCATGATGTGTCATGGTGAATTTTTAATGACCCGTATGAGAGAGTGTGAGAGATGTGATACCAAATATGACACAATTGTTCCCTGTTCACACCTGAAACCTTGTAACACTAATGAGTCAAAATGACACTGGTGAGGGAAAATGACTAACTTTGTCTCAATTTAGATATGTTCACTATATATTATGTAGAGTAAATTTGACTCTATTTAGAATGGGACCAAATAGACTCAGTTTTAGAGTAATATTTACACGTAGAAGAGAGTAAAATAAAGAATAATTAAAAAAAAGTCAGTCAAGGGTTGTGGAATGAACTCATGACCTTCAGCTTGGGAGACAGCCGATCTACTCCCTGAGCCATGCAGCTCCTGCTGTGTGTTAGTATCTCTTGGATGTAAGCAAACAGTACAAGTGGCATAGCTCAAGTGGTAGTGTGGCAATCTCTCAAGCTGAAGGTTGTGAGTTTGTTCCTCAACCCTTGAGTGACTTGTATTTATTTATTTTTCAATTATTTATTTTACTCGCTTTCAGGTGTAAATATTACTATAAAACTGAGTCTATTTGGTCCCACTCTAAATGTAGTCAAATTTACTCTACATAATTTACTGTGTAGATGTGAATGCCTTTATTCTGATTTGAGGGAAACATAAATTCACACTGTTAAATAAGATGCACACTGGTTACTTTTCATTGAGTCAAAGTGTCATTTATTCAGGGTTCTCCCATGAAAAAAATGACACACTTTGCTTGTCAGGCTGTATAGCTTCAGCTTACTACCACTGCAATCACAACATAAAGGATTCATCTGAATGCTGCACTTATTGTAATCATTTCACCTCCGCAAGATGTGAGATCGAGTCCAGGCGTCGGCCTTCCTGGGTGGAGTTTGCATGTTCTCCCCATGCTTGTGTGGGTTTTCTCTGGGTGCTAATTGAACGCTCCAAAATATCCATAGGTGTGATTGTGAGTGTGGATGGGTGTTCGTCTCTCTGTGCCCTGCGATTGGCTGGCAACCAGTTGGGATAGGCTCCAGCGGCCCTTGTGAGGACAAGCGGTTAAGAAAATGGATGGATGGATGGATGTATTTATTTACCTGATACTAACCCCACTTACTCATATTATAATTATCCCAAAAAATATGTCCATACTTGACCTCAATAAGAGATTGTGCTGGAAAATTGTTAAATTCACATTGTTTGGATGATGTTGCAACTTTTTCATTATAACTAAACAAGTGTTTCTCCTGTCTGGTCTTTCCCCAAATTTACCAAGTTGATTGGCAATTGACATAAAAAGGTTTATTTTAGGCTGGTACGAACAAACATATCTGCTAAGTGGTGGTTATGTAATGCAAAGGCATTCAAAGGGACAAGCTTGTTATTCAAAATGACACACGTCCGTACCTAAACACGAAGCAGTCATTGGCTTTGATGATGTGAATTATATCACCAAACAACTAAAAAAGCCTTGCTTTATCATTTTTATATTGTTTCCATGACAAGGAAGACCTTCAGCAACACTAAACCCATCCACAGAAGCATCATCCTTGAGTATCTTGTGAGTCACTGAACACCTTGCTGGGGAACTATTATGTAAATTCCGTCACTTTAATGTTTTGACAATGACATGGAGCTGGGAGCATCAGCGAGTGATCAGATACGATATAAATATGCGTGACATCAGCCAATCAGAGCAGGTTTTCCTTCTCTTCTGAAGTTTGCAAGTTGAAGACTTAAACAGAAAGTAAAAGAAACTAGAAGTAAACAAGGACCAAACGCGCAGCTAAACAAGCTATGACTTGGCGTCATCTTCGCCAAGATGAAACCGTTTCGACAAGATGGTTCTTCCCCATCCTTTTTCAGGTGGTATCTCGTGAAGTAAGTGAAGACGTTGTGCAACGTAAGTACTCAAAAACAGTTAACACAACAATCCTCTCGAATCAATAGAACAAGCTAGTGGAGCAACATATGGAAAGCATGCACAGGCTGCCGACATACTATGAGCATTTTAGCCGCTACTAAGGAGATGTGCATCCACCAGACCCAAGCAGCAATCAATCATGTGAATTGCGAATGATTGCTGATCTGGGAAAACTTGTTTGAACCAGTCCGTGGTGCAAAAAAAGGTTGGGGTTGGGTCTTTAAGCTCTTTAATGTCTTACCTGTAACGCGAAAGAATAAAATGCCATAATGCCTAATGCTCAACTGCTCTAAAGTTATAAATGCACAATCAATACACTGCCGTATAATGTAAGTGAACAATTTGAAAAAAACAACAACTGTTGATTAAAAAAGAGGAAACCATTGAATCATTTTGTTTTTCATTATTAAGCGAAAAAACAAAAAATGTGTTGTTGTGTACTTTAAATTACTCTTTATCCAAGCAAAAATATATTTTATCCGAGTAATTGAGTACTCAATATAATTTTTCAGTTAATACTAAAATACTCGATAGTTGCAGCCCTACTGTATTCCTTAAAAGGAAATTGTACAACCACATATTTTGATTGGGACTTTTGTTTCCTGGCCACTGGATTATTTGTTTCATTTTGTTTATCTATTTAAAAAAATAATATTTTTTATTGTGTGCTCTATGCAAAATGACTTTCACTAGAAAATTGAAAGAATATAATTGCCATAAATGTCAAGCAATTTTAAGGAAATAATTGGGATATATAGTTTTTTTTATTTTTATCTATCATTGTTTTTGGGTGAAAATTGTATGTATCATAAGTACTACTGGTATTGGCACTTGGTATTGGTATTGGTGAGTACTGAAGATTAGAGTATCGGTCTAAAAAAATGGGATCGAACATCCCTAGCATTAAATTATTGTAAGTTGGTGACACATTTAGTAACAAAGGCAGGCATGCAGTGCTATTTTTAATATAATGTCCTATGTAAGAAACAATGGAGTTACAGTTAATTGACAATCAGTCATATTAAGATAATGTGGAAGCTCTTTATTTATAAGTTCAAACCAAACGGATGTGCGGGATTTGCAACAAACACGCGGCCCAAAATACCCCACAACCATGAACAGCCTAAACTGTATAGAAAGTGGATGGAAGGAATATTCACATTTAACAACTGTATGAATCATGAATTTGTGAGTTTTATAAAAAAAAAAATAATAATTATGTCACCTTGTCAATCATATGCAACCTAAAATGATTACTTACTTTAACTTAATCAGTGTTACAATTTTGCAACAAAGAAGGCTTCCCATTGTCCCTTTCTTTGGTAGGATTGTGATACTACTATACTATTATTTTATTGCTTAGACTACTACCGGTACTCTATTTAATACGTGCATAACATGATTCAAACAGCATATGACTGGACTGTGAGCAATTTTTCGTCAGGCTCCGCTGTGAACCGATTGTACGCTTTCATACAGTTTCTACTCAGACCAAATTGCTAATTGCTTTTCTTTCTTTCATCATTTGTCTCTCAGGTGGGAAAATAAACAATGTAGTGTGATTATGAAAAATTGCCAACTGAGTGAAAGGGAAAGGATGAGACCTCAGGGACTGTAAACCCAAACCCTTCCTCACTCTCTTTCAGTTAGTGAGAAAACCAAAGGGAGATGCCAAAAATTGCTTCTGTTCAATGCACTTCTATGCCTTTTATTGCTTCCTGTAATTGCTTCACAGAGGTAACTGTTCTTTTTCTTGTCTGGTTTTTCTTTTTCTTTTGTGCTCTGTCTGAAAATTTAACCTTGAAAACATGGGACAAACTACAGCGGAGTCATGGAATTATGTAAGCAGTGTCTGAAGATACTCTGAACCTAAAACCTTTTCCCCCAAATGAAAAAAAAAAAAAGGTTTCTGATGCTAATTGAATTGCTAAGATTAATATGCGACCTCTCTTGATTAGCCATTTTGTCTCTTACAGCCAGTTTTTGATGTGAAAATAATTCAGAGATGGGAAACATCTGAACTGACATTCTCTATTTGAGTAGAAGTATAATTACTTCTCTAAAAAACAAAACAACTTTGGTAAAAGTACTCACTCAAATAATTACTCAAGTAAAAGCAAAATAGCACAGGCTCTGAAATTTACTAAGTACACTAATGAACTAAGTCAAAAGTATTTTTACCGGATGTGTCCTCCTAATGGCAAGACTTGCCATATTTTAGCTGAGTAGATATCGACCAGTTGACTTTGTGAATGTGTCGAGTCCACAGCGTTGAATATCTTGCTCATGTTGCTGGTTCCTCAGTCTACTCCTCACTGACATGATTGGACCTTTTTTCATATTGTTAACTGTCTGCAGCATTTAGTACGTTAAAATTATCCTCCAAAGAGGCGGCGGGCATTGCGTTTATATTTCCGGGTGGTTCTAATCTAGTCAATTGCACATCATGTCATAGCTTGACGTAGAGCCAATCACAAGCTGGGATACAGGGTGTAACACTTCATATGATTGGTGAAGCAGGAATCATTGAGGGCTGCATTTTCTTCCAGGTCTATTATTTTAATAATTTTCATGCATTTAAAACAAAAGTAACAACCTTGTTTTGAAAATGTATCGAGTAAAAGGTACAGATACTCATGCTAAAATGTAACGGGTAAAAGTGAAAAGCAGTCAAATAAATAAATAATCAGGAAAGTACTGAAGTACTGAAAAAAACTACTCAAGTACAGTAACAAAGTATTTGTACTTCGTTGCTTCCCATCTTGTCTTAGTTGCTGTTCAGCAATACGTTTTGGCATGGATGACACTACCATCTCCGTTGGTTGGCAATTAACACCTTGACAACAAATTCCGAGACCATTTATGTACAGTGAGAACGGTGGCAGACACACAACGTAACATTAGCGCCTTAAGTCTTTAAATAGTAATAGTAATCAAATTACTATATTAGCTTTACTAATGCATTGAATTACTAGTTATTCGAAATAGCACCATTATTGAGTAACGCGTCAGTATCGCGTTACCGGCATCACTGTGTTATGTGCTGCTGTGTGTTTGACCTGATGCGGCAAAAAGTTCAAACATTTTCATTTTGGGTGTTTTCATTAGTAAATGGGCAAATACAGTTGTTCGTCTCATATTGCGCCACGGCAAACACATCATCCGTGCCACCCGGCATGCATTCTCACCCATCCACATAAACTGCATTGATTCGCAGCATGAGAAATGCAGCATAAGAAATGGGGGAGCTAAACAGTCCCCAGGAGTCACTGAGTCCAATTTTGATCATCGACCTAAGGTTGTAGCCGTACAAAAATCTGATTATACAGAAGCTCACCCAAAGGGATAGTTGGTTTTGTGAAAAAAAGTTATGTCAACACTTTGTGGTTATCAGACAAGGCTCACTTTCTCCATTCTGCTTACGTGACAGCAGAAATTACAGCCCAGCTCAGTGAAATTTAAAGTGAGGAGTGCATTTGTGTTATTGACAAGAGGCACCAAGATGGACTAAAGAGCTGACACTTTCAGGACTTGATCGTTATCAAATCAAATGTGTGTGATCTCTAGAACCGAACTTGCCTTAGGTGGTGGCGAGTTGGAGGTTGATCAGGTAGGAGTAAGGAGGGAGTTTTAGTGGCTGGAGTCTGGTTTGATTGGAGGAGAACAGGTGTATGGGTGTGCTACAGGGCAACTGTACTGCAAGACTAAGCATCTGAAAAGGACAGATACAAAAGAAAATCTGGTATTGACCCGCCTTTTGTGAACAAATGACTGTACCCATCTTACATCTATTAATACTGTCCATAAGTAAAACACCCACACTTTTGGATCAAGTTACCATGGAGATGCTGCCTTGACTGGACACACTCATCCTGGCCTGCAGTTACAGATCCACATTTGTTTTGCTTAGTCTCTTCTCAAGTTTTGCTTCTTTCTTCACCATCTCGTTGTTGACTCCCACTTTATATGCTTTGATTGTATTTTGTTTTGCAGGTAAAATGTTATTATCGCATTTACCCTATCACTCGTACCACTTTCTTTATGTCCCTCCATATGATATCTTACAGGATACCAACTCTTGAAAACAGCTGGAGGATGAGACAACTGATGTGCTGATGGGGATTGATATTGCTCAGTACAGGCTTCGGGTTATCTTGTACCGTAACGACACAATGCAACAATAAAGGCGAACTCCTTTCTCAAATGTTGTAAGAAGTACTGTATTCATTATAGGTTGTTTGATGTCTGTGGTTGAAAAAAAGTGATCTCCTGTTAACAGATTTTTTTTTGTATTTCAAAGTTAAACTTCTGCATCCTCTTTTTTTTTTAGATTTGCAATCGTTTTTTTCTCTCATGTTGTCATGTGAGTCATATCTTGCCCTGTTCGTTAAGTCATTTGTTTCCCCCTGTGCTTGTTCATCAGGTCCCTTGTGTCTTCCAATCAGCTCTCTCAGCCACTCATCATGTATTGTCCAGGTGTTCCTCATTGTCTCATCAGTTTGCTTGTATTTATTCCCTGTCTACACAAACTACTCAGTTTCAATATATTTCTTACCGTTTGGGCAGTTTGTCCACACGGCGGCGCCGTTTTGGACCTTGAAACCGATCACTTTTGGAATCGGGCTCCAGAGTGGAAAGATTTAAAAACTCGCCCCGTACCTTCAAATGTGGACACCATATGCGGGATACTCCTCCAGTAGTGGTCGCAGCTTGATGATGACGCATTGTCGCCAAGTCTTGCGTGACAGTCTGTCAACAATGGCGGATAGCCGTGTCGTAGTCGTTTTGTGCAACCTCCTTTGCTTTTACAGAGCGGCAGAGCAGAGACACAACGCACACGCATGCGGCGTAATCCCGGGGTTAAACTTTCCGAATCACGTCTTTTGGTGGTTGCACACAAATGTACAGGTTACACATGGGTGGAATGAATGGGGAGTGTTTCATATGAAAGTGACGATTGATATTTGATTAGACAGCATGGAGGACTTCTGCAGTGCAACTGTCATTCTTGAAGCTAGTGGAGACAAAACTGTAGGTAGTCATGTCTACATAAGGTCCTTGGAGTCCACACTAACAAATGTGCTGACATGGTCTCCTAACGCCTTTCATCTTGAGAGAAAAACTCAACAGCAGATTTGATGAAAACCAACCTCCTGATTAAAAAGGTTTTGGCATGAGTGTATAAATGAAAATCAAATAACATCAAATGGTTATGGGAAGTGATCTTCCACTCTAAAGTAAAATTTCAAGCAATCTCCAAAATAAACCTAATATTAGTTAAGGTCGCGCCAACCCATCTGTGAAGAGAACAGATTGTAAAAGCTTGCACAAATGGACTACCAGCTTCCGTATGGCAATGATCTTCATAATTTACAGACATGTTTAGAGACTTATTCGGAAATGATAAAAACACTGTATTCTACCTACTTTAATTTAAATTTTTAGCTTTCAGGAAACCGTCCTATTCTCCCTGACACAGTCTGACAGAAAGTATTTATTGTTTTCCCACATTTTCAGTCTTGTCCTGTGTCAATCCTGTGTGTTGACTCTTTTAATGAATGCAAATCATTGACCTCCGCTCCTTAATTACTTACCAATCTATAGGCAAAACTCACATGGCTGATTGCAGCAATGTACTATTGGCATTTGGCTACCATATGTGACTTAATTGATTGCACTGTGGCATAATTTTGCAACAGATTCAATAAACAACCACAAAAAGATAGATTTTAATCAAATTGTGACCCCTTTTGTTTGATTAATGACTTCATTAGGATTTGGTGCTTCCGGGTTGACAATCAGGGGATGGGAATCAGGGATGACAGGTTACATCGAATCATTTGCTACACGGACCATTTCATGATTGGTTTGCATAAAATTAGTATTCACCATTTTTAAAGCTGTTTTTGTCAAATGTTGATGATTTATGTTTGTCATTCCAGCTATAAGATCTTGCCACATGATACCCGGCTCTGTCTTCAGGTCTAGGTGTCATGAAAACCCTGTTTATGATCATTTGTGTTAGTTAGCATTAGCGTGAAGTCACAATTCATCTGAATGTGAAGTGTTGGAGCATTACCTTAACCTAGGATAAAGATTGTTGCACTTGAACCTGACACAGGGGCACATAGGTGATTTTGACAGCGATAGCTCAGCGGCTGGGTTAGAATTGAGGCTGCGGAGAATGAGATGCCACCCGCAGATTTACACGCCTCCACTGGCTCACTGCACATCATTAAAACCAGAGGCCGCATGGAGTGGCTTCATCTCTGTCCCAGCCCACACAGGCAGCACTGGGCCCCACACTGATTTATTTCAGCTGTCTTTCTCAACGGCAGTGAGAGCAAGAAAGCTAGAGGGAGCGATGGGAGCAAAGAAATGACACACATGTATACATGAAGAATTTCGTTTTAGTTGGGGAACATGCATCCTCTGTAAAAAAAAAAAAAAAGCATGTTTTGTTCTCTCCACTCACTGGCAACAACCCTCCTATATGTTGTAAAACTGATTTGAAGAAAACACATCGTCTTTTTTTGACAGAGCATTAGCGATTTATTTGCATTGTGCTTTTGTAGTTGGATAATCCATATTTACAACAGGCACACCACTGGATTATTTATTCATTTATTTATTTTTTACCTCCGCCAAGTTTAGAAGGTGTTGTTTAGCAACATCATCAATTTCCACAGAACACTGATATTTTTTCAGATCCACATAAAATTAGTAGATTCACAAAGCCCCCACAACACCAACTGTTACAGTTGATTTGCATTGGAACAAAGCGATGCATTGACTAATCATAACTGTAATGTATATACTGTAATGTAATATGTAACCATAACCTGGTTATTTAAAAATATAAAGCTTTGAAACTTTTGAATCTCAGATTTTTTGTGTGTTTTTTTTATTGATATCTTTCCAGGTATAGAGAAAATCACATTAATCAGCACTTTCTTTCTAAGGTCGGTGACTTGATTGCATCCAATAAACTCATCTAACTGTCATTCATTAGAAACCACATGCCTTGCCATAAAAGCTTTGCCAGCTGGCCAGTAGCTGCTACATGGCTGTTCTTTCTACTGCTATTCCATCCAAGATGCTAAATGAGCTCAATCAGTTAAATGTAAGTAACAGCACAGAGAAACAATTAGCCTGGTTCGCTGCTAGAAATAAATATTTTCCATTGGAAAAAATTTGGCCCCTGAAAATTATGTGATGATTTGACCAACTCCTCATTAATATTGTATGTACGTTTTATTAATCTGAATCTTGAGTGATAATTTCGGGTAGTGAAGGATACCAGCCATTTAGCTGCACACATGAGGTTATAGGCTGCCACAGGAAGCAAATAAAACTGTGTTAATTCAGTATATTTTTACCTATGCTTAAAATAATTAAAATTTATCTCCAAAGTTAATGTAACTTTGACAGTTCTATTTATTGTAATTTTTTGTGGTTTAACACTGAAATTGGATTGGTTCATCCTTGAAGCACATTCACCTGACAAATGTTGGAAATATGGTGACTAAAGGTTTATGTAATGCTTAAAAAAAAAGAGAAAGCTGTTCCTTGGGAAATTGCAGATAAAGATTGCTATCCAACTTCAGTTAAACAAAGCAACAACATATCAAACAATGCATTTACTTAACAGAAGCTCCATGCTTGTACAACTCTATACAAAAAATCCCAACAACTATCAATATCAGGAACTAACGAATCCTTTTCGATCTAATTTAAACAAACATGACAAATGAATAAAATAAAATAAACTGTCAAACACAATTTTTGTTTTTATTAATATATGCCCTCCGTCCAACTTTGTTCAATTTGTGGATGGAATTTCAATGGTTGAATTGCTGATATTGGCATCATCTTGATGGGCATATGCTTGTTTGTTTGGATTTGTGTGGACAACACACGGTGTGCCAGAACATTTTGCACTTCTGAATTGTTTTATTCTTTCTTTGCAACTAGGTTCATTCTTTAGGTTAAAAGTGTGAATTAACATATTATAATTCATCAGTGCGCTGTATTGTGGCGGCCAACATACACTAATGTGTGTTTCCTGCTGGGGATTGTTAATGTCTGGTCACCACTTCCCATCTTGTACTTATTCAGCAAGGCTAACCACATTGCTGCTGTTTCTACAGTAATTACGCACCTTCTGTACATACAGCTGACAAATGACCACCACCCCCCCCCCCCCCCCCCCGTCTGACTGCTAGTGCTAGTGACATTCTGTACTCATGCTGAGTAATATTGCTCTTGGGAAAGTTTCCCATGCATTCTCAACACTTTAACTAGCCCCTTTTGGCCCTTCCTTTCATTTTCACCTCATCAGATCGCAGTACAGATTGGGGACTAGTGTTTATGTTAAATTACTGAAGCATTTTACTTGGCACTCAACAGAGGCTACATAAAGTGGGAATAGCAATAAAACAGGTGTCCAAACAAAATGATTCACTTTTTGTCATGATATTTGTCATTAGTGAGGATTTGCAGATGCAATATCTATCTCTCCAACCATTTCCTGTAACACTTGTCCTGTTCAGGGTTGTTGCAAGCTGGAGTCCAGTCCAGAAAATTTAAGGCGTAAGGCAGACTAGTAGTGATGGCAAAATGAAGCTTCATGAAGCACTTGTGATATTTTTTGACTCCCCTAGATGGTGCTCTTGGTTTAAATATGAAGGCTAGTGCAAAGGAAATTGATTACATTTCCACTGCATCTTTCAACCAAGAGTGCCATCTAGAGGAGTCAAAAAATATCACAAGTGCTTCATGAAGCTTCATTTTGCCATCACTACAGACTAGACTACACCCTGGATTAGTTGTCTGTCAATCACAGGGCACATTGAGACAGACGTTCACATTCACACTGTCATACTTCACTGACAAAGGATTGAACCACTGAATCACGTGCTAACTATCAACTACCAACATAACTTGCAAATTCAAATATTGTCATTTAGGCCCCGTCCAGACGGAAGCAAAGCCGGCTTCGTTCCTCAAACAAATCTCGTACACACAGAAACATTTCAAGACTTGTGTGTGTCCAAAAGAAGACGCTGAGGACGTTTAACGGCTGTAATGCATATGCCAAGTCTGGAGTGGCGCTGTAGCGCAGCCACAGGGAGTTAAGGGAAAGCATAAAAGAAGAATCAGCGAAGAAGGCAAACACTTTTTTTCCCTAACTTTATTGCAATCTACAGAACAAATATGGCTTTGAATGTATCAAAACAACATGAAAAAGACAAACAGGAGAAATGACAATGGCGGGTGTTCAAGTACAACACCGCTTGTTGAACGTGGAAATAAAGAAACAAAATAATTTGCTGCAAAAGCATAAGCAAGTTAAAGAGGCTGCGCAAAACGACTATGACACGGCTATCCGCCATTGTTGTTGACAGACTGACGGTTTGCGCGCGAAAATTAGCGCATACATCATCAATCTGCGACAATGCATCGTCATCGAGCTGCGACCATTACGTCATCGCTGGAGGAGTATCCTGCAAATGGCTGATGCGTTTTGAAATCTTTTCACTCTGGAGCCCTGTTTCAAAAGTGATCGGTTTCAAACTCCGAAACCGCGCCATCGTGTGGACGAACGGCCAAAAAAGATAAGAAACTTGTGAGCATAAATTTAAACTGTCTTTCGTGTGGACGGGGCCTCAATCAGGTTTCCATCCAATTGTTTAGAATTTTTTTTAAGCAAATTTACTGAAAATGCACAAAACGGACATGTGCCCGCTTCTATCTGTTCTTTTTTTGCAAATATTGCGAGGGGATTCCGCTGCTGTAGGTAGCAGTATACACCATAGATATGTAATCAACCAGTAATTTAAAAGAAGAAGAAGACCAGGAAGCAGCTGTGCCGTGCAATGACGTCATATGAGTTACCTTTTGTAATTCTTGGTAAACTGTAGCGTTTCTGTGCTGATTCCCATCTAAAGTAGCATTAATATTGACTTCTTTAATTCAAAAAGATTCCTGTTTTGTTGTCCCCCCCAAACATCGTCCGACATTTGGGACTACAAACGTTTGTACATACGGTCAAAACATACAACGTGTATCCGGTCTAAGGTGACAAACTGTCCCACGTAGCATGTGAACGCACAGCGTTTGAATTAGCGAGGCACATGAATTGAGCTCCAAATGCTGTGCGTGTCACAGTTGGTTACCCTAATCCGGTTTTGTCAGCTTTTATTCGCAAAACTTGTTTCCATAGCCAAAATTAGCATTTTCTTTTTTCCCAATACGCTTCAAAATCCCTCCCCTAGGGCCAAGCGTAAAAACTTTTTTGCGAATCGAGTTACTAGCGTTTTCATTCAGTTTTATTTTCGTATTTCTTGAAAATTTTTATAAAAATGGGTGGATGAAAACCCAACTAATGTCATGTCCTTGCATCGTCTTGTCTCATGTGTGTTTGCAGCCTCAAAACTTTTGGGGGACTTTGTTTTGGGATTCCTAAGAGCTTGTTTGCCTTTTTGCTTTTAATTAAATTTGCTTTTTTTTAGCATACCTGTCTCTATTCCCTGTGTTTGCGTCCTCAACCCTGACAATATCTCATATGTGTTGAATTTAAAAGCTGTTCCAAAGGTTTTCTTGATAACCAAAATCATGTCACAAATTCTTATGTAAATAGCTACGGCATTGTACTGCCAAAAATAGTGCTTAAGCATTCTGTGTTTTTAGGTGTTCCATGTTAGTCACTTAACATAATTTTTGTGACATGTGACCTTAAAACAAGGAATTGAAGAAAGCAGGGTGCTCTTATTTTTTCTATTGCTGTATATTGTTACAATTGTTATTGTACAAGTACTGTATATTAAATCAGCATTGGAGCACCTCTGCTAACATTACAGTGTTAGAAAGAAGCAGATGAACAATAAAATTAATAATAATAAAAATAATAATAGGAATACGAAAAATAATAATAATAATAATAAGAAGAAGAACAACAATAATAATAATAGTAATAATATGAAGTCAGCAAAATTAAAAGTAAACCTAAAGCCTAAACTACAGCACTAACCACATGGTCATAAGGCCGTAAAAAACATTACAGTTAGCTAGAGTGGCTTTTGAGGCTTATGAGCACAGAGCTGGCAACCGTTCAACTTGATCTAACAACTTAACCTAGACAACACTAACAGAGAAATAAATTACTAACATTTTGATCATACAGTATATACAATATTTAAACAAGAGCGACAACTGAGTCTTAAGTCTTTATGTAGCACAACCACGTTATGAGAGAAAGCGAGCAGCCAATGTTAGCAAACAGTTTGCTGCAAACTTACCTTCAAAGTTTCACATGAGGTGTAAACGCAGTGGCGTGCCTTCAGGGTCTTTAAGGTCTTCGCTTAAGGCCTCAACATTATCAAAAGCCTGACCAGAATTTAAAACTTTGTATACATTTGTAAAATATTTTAACAATTTATTTCCAACAGTCATAGTGTGTATTGGCTGCATATCTTGCAGTCATTTGTGTGTTATTTTTGTGTCCAATTAGATTTTAACTTCCATGTGTTGCTATATCACTGTACTTCCCAACACCTTCAGACTCCAAAATAAAGGCTCGGTACAATTGAAACAATACGACGACGAATAAGTTGAATGCACACATCGTAAACAAAATCTGCTGGAAGGCCTTGGGGGATGTCTACATGTTCCCGTCCTCTGATTGGTTCAGAGCTCCTCAACTAAAATTTATTTACAGTACACAAAGTGGGAAGAGAAAAACGAACGGTACATGACTGAAAATTCATTTTCAAGGCAAACTTTTTTTTTTTTTAAATAAAATTAAAAAAAAAATTGTGAGAATTAGTTGGACAATGCCTGTAGCTGACCCAGTAGGATTTATAGATGGGGTTGAGTGAAGGCCTGGGTCTAAAAACCTCCGCCTGTCACTTGAAAATAATATGATGACAAATTAATCATGTGTGGAAGGTGGTGCCATAGTGTCCTCTAGTGACCAGTCATTGACAAACTGGTTGATGAATGAAAAACGCTAGTCAAACTGGGCTGCCTGCTACATGGCAACAATCATTGTAGAACCCAATGTATTTGTATTCCAGGGAAGAAGTTCACACTTGAAAGTTAATAAGGATGGTGGATTGGCAGCTGGTAATCAAGTGGGGGGACACAAATCTATATATAGTCAAGTCTCAATGGCCTGGGACATCAACAATCTCTATTCTGTCTCTTTAAACATTCTAATTACTGCCAGCTACACTGACAACAAAACAATTGTAGCCTTTATTGCAAAGAGGCTTAATGTTTTCACAATGTTGATAAGATTTCTGTACAAAACCATTTTGGCTATAAAATAATTTTCTTATGCCATATGTTTAACTGTGTTAATGTGTGATCTCTCAAAAGAGCAATCTTTTTCTTCCTGTCAACAAACCTGATCAGTAGTGATGGCAAAATGAAGCTTCATGAAGCACTTGTGATATTTTATGACTCCCCTAGATGGTGCTCTTGGTTTAAATATGAAGGCTAGTGCAAAAGAAATTTATTACATTTCCACTGCATCTTTCAACCAAGAGTGCCATCTAGAGGAGTCAAAAATATCACAAGTGCTTCATGAAGCTTCATTTTGCCATCACTACTGATCAGAACTGTCGGTGGTCGTGTTCCCCCCAGTTGGAAGCGAAAAGCACATCTTAATGTGCGCTGGATCCACAATTAATCCCAAATCTCTGAGTCGAGTTGTTACTTGCTGTTCCACATCCTCGTTTGCTGAAGCTTGGTCAGAATCAGCTGCACTTGCGTTGGCCGCAGCTCTGGGCCGAGGGCACGGTTTAATTTGGATACCTGTAACTGTCACATCGTTGATTCGAAGATTCTGTTCCAAATCATCCACTTTTTGTTCCAAGGTGACAATGCGTCAATCTTGTTCTTGTGTCTCTTTCTTCAACTGCTGAATTTCCTGCAGAAGTGGCTCGATGCTCTTTTTCATTTCAAGGATTTCGGTGACCATTTTTGGGAGTTTTGCAATTCCGTCAGTTCTTTTTCCGCCAGGCATATTGCAACAATGTAGTTCAAAATCCCAATGTCAACAAAATAGTTAGAAGCCACGAGCGAGTGCAGGAGCAAGTACAGATGCGTCCTTCCTCGACAGATGCGCCCTTGACAAATTTCAATCAAATCTGAGTACACTTGCCTTGTGCCAAACGTGTGCATGGCAGCAACAGAAAGACATCAATGGAGCCCCAGTTTTTTGATTCAACATAAAACCTACAGAAACATGGCAAGTCATTTACTAGTATTTACTATAGTGACTATGAAGTTATATAATTTATTATGAATACTAAATTTAAGTGCAATGTCTGCAGAAATTGCGTGGGAATGCTGAAAGCTGAATGCTAATAGCTGAATGCTAAGCAGATTTCTTATGAACTAAATTGAAAGATGTGAAAGAATTATGTGAAAATTACAAAGTATGATTTGTGAAATAATTTGACAATGATTATTAGTTAATATTGCATTTGTACTAAAGAGTTGTCCAAGCGGGGTTTGAACCCAGAAGAATCTGTGACATTGTATATAATCGTAGTGAATATGTCGGCATATACTGAAAGCTACTGAAATAATTTGAATTGTGACTATAGAAGGGAGTAAAAAGTTAATAGTGACAAATGACATCAAAAGTAATGGATGTGAAATAATTTGACAATGATTAGTATTCAATATTGCATTTGTACTAAAGAATTGTCCAAGCGGGGATTGAATCCAGGTCCTCTGGTGTTGCAGGTAATTGCTCAAACCACTGACCTAAATTGTCCTGTTCAAAACTCTTGCTTATGGCGTATTCATATTGAAAAGTGTAATCTGATGCTGAAATGTAATAATGCTGAATGGGAACACATGATTTTAATCATTTCAGTGAAATTATAATGCATTTCCTGATATGATAGTCAGTTGGTTAGCATGTAAAGCTTGAGCATAATTGCCACAGATACCTTTTCTACGTAAAGTCAATGGTGGGATTTGAACCCGCAACTTCCTGGTTACAGGACAATGCACTTAACCAAGTGATCCACTGAGCAGTATCAGAGATCTGGTAATGGTGAGAAGTTGTATGTATGAAAGTGGGCGTTGAAAGTGGGACTTTGAAAAAAGTTCAATATGAGTCCCTGTGAAAACGAATGGGGAGAAGTTGATATTTAACGTTAAATTGTGTGAATTCTGTAAGTAATGTGGAATCAGACGATAAATACCCCAGAAGACGTGAATTTCTGAAGCAAGTTGAAATTTGAACGGTGTAAAAGTATTATGTGAAAAGTATTGAATAAATAATCCAAATAACATAATTCCCACAATTAGAGCTGGACTGTTTTCAGCTTTAACTACAGCGTTAACATGTGACTCATCATGTGACTAAAAAAATATGGCAGTTTACAAGCAATAAGTTTACAAGCAGAATTTCACTTGAATGTAGTGGTGCGGATGTTTTTGCATCGTCATTACTTGTCAGTGTTTCGGGCCGGCCCAGATGGACTCAGTCTGTTCCACACATTGGTGACGGCTGGTCAGCGTCGAGAAAGCAATTCCTGAGCCGTGCAAGGGCGCAGCACACTCACACATTCAGACGTGCAACGGAGTAGAGAACAAAGATAAAAAAAAATATCAACTACAGACTCGCACACACACACACACACACCGTGGTGATTGGTGAACTAAAAACAATATTTAATGATGTCAATGCAGTCTGGGGGACTGTTGACACTGCAGCTCTATACAAAAGGAGTGTGCATCATCTTTACTAGTGGAAAATGTGGGACCAATATTTATACAAATGTATAGTGAGAACTAAATATGATTCAAATGCCTTCTGCGCAAAAAAATAATTAAATAAATGTCGTTTTGTACTATGTGATGTCCGTGGGGAGGGGCTAAGCCTAAAGAGAACCCTGCAACAGAAACCGAAAGGTGTACAACACTGTTTTATGTGAAATAAAGACAGGTCCAAGGCTGGACTGGACATGTGGCATACAGGGCAGATGCCCGGTGGGCCAGCGTCTTTTGGGGGCGATGAAGTGTTATTTAATGATCATTTTCCTCAATTTCACTCCAACAGACCCATGCCCAGCACTAATAATAATACTAAATAAAACATGAATAAACACATTGAACCTTATTGATTTTTACCAATAGAATAAGTCTTTCCCATTTTTAAATTTTATTTTTGATGAATTTTCTTAAATCTCTAATTAATTGAATAAAATTGAATAATTGAATAGTAATTATATAAAAAAAATAATGAAGCAATTATTGCATTTAGATCACCGTTTGTCACCTATTAGATAAAAGAGCAAAATATAAAATTTTATTCATTTCTTTATAAAATATGTGTTCTTTTCAACAAAACATTCACAAATGACACAACACTATAAAATCCACAACACCAATTGAACTGTGGAGGGCTAAAGCTTCCCACAGCCATGCAGAGATTATGCCATTGGGATAATTAATGGACAGATGTAGACATTTGAAAGCTATTTTGACAAGATTCACAAAATACCCCAAAGTATATGTTTCTCCAGTCAAGTCAGCAATAGCATCATTGCTGGGCATTTGTTTTGGATGCAATTTAAGCAATATAAGATTGTTCACTCATAAATCATCCGTGGATTGTCAGCACTGTTACAGGCTGGCACAAAATATTGTGGCATATACATTCCTTCAACATTGCGTTGCCAAAAACACTTCGAAACAAATGTTTCATTGTATACCTGCACATTGTATTTTACACAGGATTACAACACAAAAGAGAGGATTAAACAAAAACTGTTGAAAAAAAAAATATTATATTTTGCTTGAAAATCCAAAGCCATAAAGTTCTCTGAAGCCTGCAAAGCATGCAGGTGTTTTTGCTCCCATCGAGCGTCAGTCATGCCATATTAACCGCTGCCTTTGAAATATGAGATAGTGTGGCATGATAAAACATTTTGATGCTGAAACAGACTGATAGTTGCACACCAACTGGAGCCAAGGAAGAGGCTTCAAATTTGCATCTTATGCCCAGAAGATTAGGTTTAAGGCTTCAAACCATCTGTGGTAAATTCCATGCTCTGGAGTGTTATCTCTGCAACCGGGTGCTGCCTGTACTGTAGATTGTTAGATAAATTGCAGTAGATTGCTACATTTTAATTATACTGAGATTGAAAATACTACCTTTGTATGTCTCTTTGTCAACTAAGTTGATGGTGTGTGGGCTTTATGGTTGTCAGCAGAGTTGACACTCTTTCACACAAACACACACGCACACAAATGGTATCCACACATTTCTGAATTTTTGAAAATGATAAAGACCCCAAAATATAAATGTTTGCCCTGCTCTAAGTTTTGTGCACGTTATCCATTTTATAAAAAGGAGTCAAGCACATGCTGTAATTTGAATGTGGGAGGGTTCGCTAAATCCATTCCCCACCTGTCAGTCCTCATTTATTTTGGCTTCATGCCACTCTCTCCCGCTCCCTCGCCCTTTGGCTGTGTGAATTTTGGCTGTGTGAGTGTTTTTGTATGTGACCTGGTTAAATATTGTATGATCGAATAATTAATTGTAACGCACACATAAACCAGTTAGTTAGTTAACTTAATACATAGAGCTGTATAGAGTTTTTGTTTGTTTTCCTTTTTCACCCATTATGTGGCGAATCAAATGTTTTTTCAAGGCTTCATTAGATCCAACAAATGCACTCATGAGTATGCAGGTGCTTTGTGTGTATGGAGTGGGGTGCGTCCGCCGCGTGAGTGAGTGAGTCTATAAGCTACAGCTGGCTCACTGCTGTTCGCTTCTCTACACAGACACTCCGACAGACCCCTTCAGCATTAATTACTGTGGCCATTAATCAGAACAGCACGTAGCTGCGCAATCCCTTATAATTCAGTTTTCTGCAGTGGGGTACCATTGTTAACTGGATTTGATTGGACACTGGTACAGCACCTTCTTAAGATAATGTGTACCTTAAGCTACACTGCAGTTTTGTGGTTATTTTAAATAAAGAGCTCTTTGATTTTGTGCTTTAGGGTGAACTGATAGTAACGCTACAGCTCTAAAATTAATATTCAGTCCTCTGCAACAATTATATGAAAATGACAGATTCAAGTAAACAACTGAATTTTAAGGGTAATTCTTAAAGTGAATCTAAACTAAAATGTCAAAACTATGCTATATTAAAACAATTAATAACTTATTTATTAGTAATAAAATTTAACTAAAAGTGTTATTTTTATTTTTATTCATTTTTGTTTATTTTTTTTAATATTTTTTTTAGGTTTTTCACTCTCACGAGAATGCTATATGAATTTTGGTGCTCATCATTTGTGGTTTGGTGCATTTTTATTTTAATTAAAAAAACTTTTATTTTTTTTTCACTCTAACGAGAGTGCTATGTGAATTTTGGTGCTCACCATTTGTGGTTTGGTGCACATATTTTTACCCGACCTACCCACCACTTGGGTGAACTTCAACACTTAGAGCACGTCTGTGAAAAGTTGGGCCCGCGGTCCATATCCAGTCCACAGTCTATGCAGCCTTCAGGAAGTCCAACTGGAACATCACATATGCACTGCCATTATTTTTGATGTGAATGTGTGTCAGCAATGCAAGCAAACAAGAGCAACAACTTGTTTCAGTGTTGTCAACTTAAACATATTGTTGCTGTTTAGTGACTATTCCAACCATTCTAGAAACTTTTTTTTATGACATTCTTTCCTGCACAATGGAGGGAAGAGAGTAATTTTCCCTGCTTGTTCTCACGTCAGTACATTTTAATAATATAGACAAAACGTATGGACTCTGTAGACGTGCGTGCGTGTGCATGAATATTTATGAAATAGTTTAATTTCATGTTAATATCTGTTATTTGATGTGATGTAACTGATATTTTTTAAACCAGCTTTTATTTTATTTTCTAACTCTTACAACAAGTTGTACCACAGTAGCCTACAGATTAGTGGCGTGTGAAACTCAATTAGATGACTAGTGTGAACGGCCGTTCAATCTTTTCATTGACTCTTTCACGTAAAAGCATATGTTGACGGACCGCCGAAGCCTCTATGCAACGAGAACGAGATAACCATCTCGTCGGCGATGTCCATGCGTTCCGTCCTGAGGAAGAAATGGGATCACCGAACAAATTAAGTTAGGTACCGCTGTACATCTTTGTAACAGCTAGCCCTTGCTATGCTAACAATAGTTGCACTTTTCCTTCTCATGTGTAGTCTTTTTTTTTTTTTACTGTAGCCATCCATCCATTTTCTCAACAGATGGTTTAAAATCCACATTGTATTTCATGTTCAAGACACTCAAATTACAAATTTAGCTAATTTTTGATATTCGTCACTTCAGCCACTACCAGCACAATAGTAGCATCTTATTTTTGTTCTTTTTGTCAAGTTAGACATTGCCATCGTATGTCTTCTTTCTGTCTTTCCTACAAAGCTCAACTTGTGTAAATGCCCTTCAGCCAGTTAAGTTTTATAGCAGTGGAACAAATCCACTGAGTAGTAAGTTTGATACAGGTATCTGAACCACTGTGTCAACATATCAATGTAGATATTTCTGCTTTGTTGTGTACACTGTAAAAAAAAAAAAAAAAAAAAAAAAATCGTAGAAAAAATGGTAATTTTCCGGCAGCTAGGGCACCAGAAAATACTGTGAAATAACAGAAAATTACCTTCTCGTAAAAACTTTTTTTTTTCCATAATTAAAGTACAGTTTTTAGCTGTAATTTTAACAAGATTGTATGTACGGTAATATAAAAGTATATGACAAAAAAAAGAATGTGATTAATCTTTCAAAACATGGCCAATAACTGTTTAAAAAAACTAGATATAGGGTTTAAAATTGCAACAGTTTAATGTTAGGGTAATTCATTTGTACAGTATAGCATTTTTACCCATTACGAGGCTCTCAAACCGCTTTACATTTTGACAACCGATAGTCACTCACCTTCTGATGACACAACATTAGGAGTTCAGTATTATGCTCAAGGATACTTCACAGTTCATCAAGGGGATTGTACCCACTACCTCCAATTGTTTGCTTTGAAATTAATTAATAAAATAATTAATAAAATTAATAGAAATTGTGTTGGTCATATGCACATAGTTGCATCACTTGTTGCCAAAATATGCCATGCAAAGTTTAGATTGCAGCTGACTGCTTTCAAACTTAGTCTCACATTTGGCCAGTGATGTGCGTCAGGGCAAGCAGGGGTGGAAGAGCTTCCTCTTTACCCTGCATGTGGAGTCAGTTCCTCACCAGTTATGAATCTCACAGTACGTCACAGCATTTGCCGCCTCCATGGCAACATGCGAGAATTCATGCACTCTGAGAAACGTGTTTTCAGGCCACAGACGCACAATACTTTGGAAAATAATATCAGTTCAGCTGGTGTTTGAGCGACGTGACCCGAAATGCACAAGTGTTACATTCCCTTGTGCACCGTTGTTGCATGTAAAAAAAACGCCCACATGCTGCCTCAGTTCTTCTAAAAATTGTGGTAAGCACACTCTATGTTACTTTACTCAATGTCTGCCGAGGAATAGTTGTTTTATAACGCTTACTGTTGTAAACACGTGTGTGTGTTTATGCACGTTTTTGTGTGTGGCAACCATGGCACCTGTTTTACGCAATTTTCTATGTAGCCTACTGAAATCAAAAGATCACAAAATATGTATTTGATTGTGTAATTTCACACTTTATGGACTCCAGAGGCCCAACAATTCGTAATCAAGCAATTAAATCCATAATTTGTTCCTTTTAAGCAAAAGGTCCATCTGCAACATCTAGGGCCCAAAATTACTTCCAAATATGTACTTTTTTTGTATAGCTTTACTGCTTTTGTGCCTGGGAAATTTTGAGTTGCATTAAAGTTTTATATATATACATACATATATATATATATATAATTTTATTTAATATATTGTGAACGCTGCAAATGTCTGTTGAAATTGAAATGATATTTTTGACAGATAAAAGGAGCAAAATTTACAAAATATATAATTTGTCTTTTCTCATCTTTTCTTGAATTTTATTTTTGATCAAATAGGTGTACTGCTTCACTTAAAACTTAATTAACTTAATTTCAATTTAATAAAAAATAAATAAACTTAAAAATGTAATAAGTTTTGTTTTAAAGCTCATATTCTACCATTAAATAATTTTGTGACTTTTATTTTCAGACTGCTTTCACAGATTAGTGTAAGACTCCAATAAGAGAGGATGTACAGTACAATGACATTTTTTGTACTAGATTAGTGAGATAAAATGCTTAGGTCTAGCTTCCCAATAGGATGACGAGAAAATAAACCAAAAACAATTATATTTCAAAAATGTGTGCAAATCATGGAAATTAAGGTATGAAACACACAAATATCCGCAGCAATTTGGCACAGAGTAGAATGACTGGTGTGTTGCTAAGTAAATAAGTGAAAGCCTGACAGATGACAGGTTGCTCAGCAGAACAGAAGGGTCTTAGAGAGAAAAAAAATGGAGCAAATGATTTAGGAATGACCTCCATGAGTGATCAATGCAAATTATCAAAATATGTCAATGTACCTATCATCCTGATACATCAAATGTTTTATTATTTTTACATTAATATAGTTCCCCTCACCCCCCACACCACATAAGCAAATGTGGACTCAAAAAACAATGATTGACAGCGTAATATAGGCAATGGTCATGCAAATATGGTCACAATCCGAGGTTTATCATGCGGCCTTCCGTGACTAACCAAACTGGCAGCTTGATTTTGGGCAATAACTGTCACAGAGCACTATGAGTAATTTAATGACCAGTAAAGACCCGTCCAAGAGCAGTAAATTGAAACAGATGAAAAAGAAGCAATAGCTATTGTCATGCAAAACTCCATTTAGTCTCATAAATAGGATATGGAACTTTGCGCCAACTCATTGTTCTGGACAGACCTACAGTATATCTGACTGACCTTGACAGTAAATGGGAATCAGATTTTTTTCCCCACAAGAGTAAAAGATTCATGGTCAACCAGATGCTCATCCCGCTCTGGAAAGAGAGTGATGCAACTTGGATGTCACAAACCTCCAGGATCAGAATTTGCAGTGAACAGAAAACAACAGGACAACGAGAACTACTGAGTAGGTCACGGCATTGTAGCATTTGGTAGTACATGAGTAGAGTGTTATAATCCATTACAAAGCTGGATCTAGGCACTAAGTGCACTGACTGTTCATTTGTAATATTGCGGTGAAAAGGATGAGACAGCTGAATGATTACGATTATTTTGAAAAGTGTGATATTGAATCAGCTCGGGAGATGCGAAATGATGCTCTTACTGAGACAGTCAGTGAAACGTGGAAAGCTACGATGATGTGGGTGGATTAAACTGAAGTGCATTACAAAATGGAAGACAGCAATGAGCACGTGAGAAAAGTGGTCTGGGAAATATGTACGCGTTCCTTAACCAACAAACTTATAAAAGCAGTCGAATTCGCTGGTGCAGATTTTTTCAGTGCCAAATTTAATCGAAACTGAACTAAAGTAAACTACAACAAAAAACAATTCTGAATGGACTAATACCTTCCTTCTCAAGTAATCTGTGTCTGCTTGTTTGATAGGTTGAAATAATAGCACTCACACTTGATCAAACAAAGTGGCATAATTGGAGAAATCTCACCTGAGTTTGTTTGAACAAAGGCAAACATGACAGTACTCTTAACTAAATATTTTGTTGCGCAACTTTGATGGCAAGGGATATATAATGTCACTCCCAATTAAACCTACACACCAGTTTGAAAGTGCTGCATATTCTGGTTTGAAAAGTTTCTTAACCAGGATGACCTGGGGTGTATTTCTCAAAGCAGGTTTAGTCAGAACCCTGGGTCAAGAAACCCTGAAATGTGGGAAACTCTGCGTCTTCCGTTTCAGAAAGGGAGGTAACTGAAACCAGAGGAAAAGAGGCTCTGACTAGCCTGTTTCATAAAAAGAGGTCATTTAAGGTGTCGGTCAGTTACCGTAGCAACATTGTCCATGAATCAAATCCAGTCGGTGGCAGGTTTTTCACAATGAACCTTGAGGTTTTCTCTGTCCCCGCCTCCTTTCACCCACACATGACATCTCATTTCCACATTCATAAAGTCCACTGTGGCAAGTTCTTGCGAAAATACGCCTATGGTCTATAGCGTAAAGCAGGTCATTTAATATTCGTTGCAAGATTGATATCAGACTGCGCATAGATGTATGACAGTTATCTTTTTGAACGGTACCGTTTCACATCACAGTCCATCATCTACATACACAATTTAATCCGCCCTTACATTTGCAACATTACCGGCGCCGTAGTCATGCGCTCACATCACAGCAACGTTCTCCCACGCCGCCTTCCTCTACGGGAAGCCGCTGCGGTGTTGCACTTTTTTTCTAAAGACATGTTCAAATTTGCCATATGATAGCATTAAGATTTTCAGTTGAGATGGGAGGAGGAAAAAACCGCAGAAGCAGAGGGCAACGCTTCCCCCTTGCCATGGTGGCTCCATTTATGTAGTCCTTTTTGTGTAGTGGCAACGGCAGGTGAAGCTATTCTGCGTTGCTATAACTACCTCAAATCAGCTGTCCTAGAACCGAAAACGCAGAGTTTCCGCTCTCAGTGTATATCAACTGTTGAACTGTTTGTTGAACATGCTTTGTGAAATGGACCCTAGATGTCCCGTTTTGACCGGGACAGTCTTGTTTTGTGCCGGTGGGGTGCCTGGTGGGCCTGCAGTGCCCCGTCCTGCTGCGTTGGGCCGGGGGCGCGGGCCGTGTTGGGGCGGGGGGCGCTCCTGCTCCTGGGTTTGCTCTCCGGCCGGTGGCCCTGGCGGGGCCCGGGGGTCGTCCTTTGGCGCTGCCGCGGCCTGGGGGGCCCTGAGGTGTTGCGCTTGCTCTGTTCCGGCGGGGGTCGACGGCTCCCCTCTTTGGTGGAGATTTTCATGCATGCCAGATCCACCACACCAGCATCTACCGAAACTCAGACACAATCTGTTTCCTCCTCAGGTTATTGAATCGGTGGAGGCTGGTGTCTGCGGATCTCACGCGGCTTCGTCTGTCCTTCCTTCCTTTTCTCGGTCTCTCCTTTGGTCTCTTGAGGCCTCCCTGATTTTATGTTTTTTGGATTTGTTGGGGTCTGGATGTTTCTTGGGCTGGGGAGGAGTTCTGGTGGGGGGTGTCTGGTCGGTGCTGGATTTCACCTTCCTTGGTTTTCTTCGGTCCCCTCGGGTCTCCTGGTGTTCGGTTTAGGTGAACGGTATGAGATTTTTTCTAATAGGTTTTCTGGTGAGCTAACAAATACACGCACGCACGCACGCACGCACGCACGCACGCACGCACATACACATACTCACCCACACACAAAAAAAAAAATATATATATATATATATATATATATATATATATATATATATATATATATATATATATATATATATATATATATATATATATATTTGGATTATAGAATGCCTGTTTAAAGATGCGTGGTGGGTTACAAGTGCACTTGTGTAACTCTCTGAATCTGAATCCATAAATAGTCATTTTCCACTTTGCACAGGCAATTTTCTCAACATCAATATTAATTTTTATCTTGGTTCATTTCAGGCAACTGTCTTAAAAAACACACCAAAAAAACGGTTATTTTGCTGCTCCAAGAAACCAAAATCTAAACAGAAAAGGAAATCAACACTCACAAGGCATAGACCCAAGTTACACACATAATTAAACTAAAGTGTCTCTTATTCCCCAAGATAATTTCTAACATCTAGCATTGAAGACTCACTCTTTTTTTTTTCAGTCTTTTTTTTGTCAATAATTTAAACATGAGCTGCTGTATTGCATATATTGTGTAAATCGCCACTTATTTGTACTTATCTTTTTATCTGAAACAATGAAGTCATGTTTTGTTTGAACAGTTTTTCCCGTTAAATGAAAAAAACACAAATATGACAAGACTATTGTAACACAAGTCCCTCGTGTGAAACAAGGTTTTCGACTAACATTTGTTGTTGTTAACAAACATCAATATTCATGCTATAAATGTCCCAAATTCAAAAGTCCATTTGTGGATAGTACATTAAACAAAGGATTTTTGAGGCAAATAGTGGGAACTAAGTCTAATGCATACACAAACAAGATTTAGTTTACCAAGCCAAACTAAGAAGTTGTCAGTAAACTTTATTCTCAGTTAATACTTGGGCCAGGTATTCATAACAATTCACTGACTGATGTCAGATATATAGGCAGGGAGAAAACTCATGTTTTAAGTTTGGAAGAGTGGAGGCAGGTGAAATATATGGAAAGCAGTGCACACAGTACAAGCAGAAACTTGGCAAAAGTTTTATTGTCTATATGAGGTGTGTCAGAAAACTGTTTTCATCAAAGATATATTTTGAATCCAATCTACAAGTTTTCCCATTCAAATCAAGCCAAATGCACTTTCTCAGCCAACTCCGCCATCATAGACTCCTGGAAGGATTCTGGCGGCATTCTTCTCAACTCAGTCATCATGGCCATCTTGATGTCCATATTTTTAAAACAGGCCGCCATGATGACTCTTGAGCCTGAGACAGGGAGAAAGTATAGTCGGGTGGATGGAGGAGGAGGATCCGAGGACGCGGGCTGGAGTGGATGTCTTTGAAGTTATAAAGGAGCTGCTTAAATTGAATTTGGAATTATATATAGAGGGACTTGTGTGAGGTCAAAGAGGAGAGAGTTACACTAGTTGAGATGGGATCTGACAAGGCTGTGGAGTCGGAGTCGGTTGATGTAGGTGGAAGTAGAATGACCGGGTTATGTAATAGATATGGGGCATTTGACCTGAGGATTTTGTGTGTTACGTGGTGAGCCACCTCCTTACGTGATCGCAATGCAAATGGAAAAAAACATTGCCGTCGGACTAAGGTTTTACTGCTTTCCTGCTCAGTGTAAAAAAGAGGGAAACCAAGTGTCAGAGCTTAAAGAGATGCCAGATGGCTTGGATGTTAGCTATAAGATGAACAAATCTAAGCTTCAACAATATTTCCGTTCTGGCAAGCAAAATAATAAAAATAATAATAATATCCTACAGTCATGCAAAACAGGCACTCATTACAAGTTGTAATGTATTCATCATTTCTGCTGGAAAGATCAAATGGCACAACAGATTCTGCTGTTAATAAGTTACAAGCTACTGTGAATGAAAAATAACATTTCATGTTATTTGTGTGATAATGTGGGGTTTTGTGTAATGGACATATTGAATAATTCTATGCTTGTACTTTTCCATGTTGAAATGGACAAAACCTTTTTACTTTTCAAAGACGAGACGAACGCTCCTTCAGCTAGCACTGCAGTGTGCTTCTATGTTCGGAGTCAACTGGATTTTGTGTTTTATCAAGTTGATCATATTGTCACTTTGCGTTTGCGTGCCAACTGGAAGTTGACATGCCACCTTACACCAATCATGCAAGTGCTGCTTGCATGGAGTCCATTGTATGTAATTGTTCAAATAATTATATGCAGTACATGAGTATTTTATGTATGTGTACATAAAGTCCCATGAATAAGATGATTTTTTTTCCCATACAAAATGATCTGAAACACTGACATTAGTGCCTTGGTCACATTTATTTTTAAGTTTATCCTGGCAGTGTTGTGGCGTGTTCGCTGACTTGACTCGTTTTTTGAGTCACTGGTCGCGGTGTCTTGCTAACTTTTGCCACAACGTCAACAACATGTCGTCGTCTTAAAATCAAGTTCAAACCCTAATTTAGAGCACTAAAATTCACAACCTAATTACGCTGCCATTATATTGTATTACACGCTGCCTGTTGTCAGCATTCGGCACAGACTCCAGCGTTCGAAGAAAACAAAAGTTGGCCAGTATAATTAAGGATAACAGCAAATCTGGTCACACACCTAGGTCACAGTTGATATTAGGCCAACTGACTGCACACTATGCCCAATAGGGAAGCAGTAGACAGTAAAGGATAGACAGTTAATATGAGGTGGATGAGACAGCGATGAATGACACTACAACAGAAGCCTCCCATGCCAGATCGATGGCAGAATGGGAGTCTTGTCAGTGTAGGCATACTGAAATCAACCGCCAGTTGGAAGAGAACCGACCCCTGAAGTGTGGGCTTGACAGGAGAAAAGAAAATGGATGAAGAGTTCTTGAAGTATGACAATGTTAAAGTGAAGTAATACATTGGATTTCCCACACACATTGGCTTATGTTGCACCATACAATTTATCACATGCAAGATTTTATTGTTATTGTTTTTTTGTTTTTTTAACTAAAAGCCACTTTTCTCATGTCAATTGTTATACCTTTATCCTGAACACTACTTTACTGTATACTAATACTAATAATGTGTGCAGCTTTGTCTCCGACATCACGTGGCGCAATCAGAATAATCAAAATAAGAAGAGCTTGATTATCAATGTGCCACAAGTTGCAATGGAATTGAATACCAACTGTAATGTGCAGAACCAACAAAACACACAATAAATTCCGATCTAAATTGGAGGGGAAGAAAAAGAGCAAAGGGCCTTAAGTAGAGAGATAACACAAACACACTGCTAAGGAATAGTAAAGAAAATGAGTGATAGCACGAAAAGGGGTCAAATCTGGACACACTTCAATTTCATTGAGCGTAGAGTTTGAAAGGGGGGAAAAGAAGGAAAAAGGAAGTGTGTGTAATGCAACTGTCGCTACTGATGCCTAATGAAGACTGTGCATTGCAGCAATGTCAGTTTTTCCCTGAGAGAAACTTTTCCAAAAACAGGGCCAAAGAAAGAAACAAAGAAAGAAAGAAAGAAACAACTGTATGTTGTGATGTTTGTTTTAGAGTGAGTCGATGTTGCTTCACCTTTAGTTTAGGAAAAAAAGTTGAGAGCTTGAATTTTAAAGAGTTAATGCTTTTGTGTTTAATATTTTTGTAGCATTATGTAAATTGATAATGGAATGCAAGGCAGTTATTTCTATAGCACATTTCATACACAAGGAAAATCAATGTGATCTACACAAGCAAAGACACAACACCTACAAGCATCAACAAACACATCAGTTAATGACATTCACAAGCAAAGCAGAGAAAAGAAAAGTAGCTAACAAAAAATATTGAAAGAACATAGCCTACACTGAAAACATTAAAACACATTAATAGAAAACTTTAAAAACATTTTAGGTAAAACAAAAAAATGAGTAGTTTTCCTTAAATAATTAAAAGGAAAAAAAACATGATTTAGAAATGTTTAGAAGACCCTAATCAAAGGTATAGGGGAAAAAAGCAAAGTTTTTAACCTGGATTTAAAAGCATTTACACTCGGGGCTGACTTCACCTCTGTTGGCTGCTTATTCCCTTTGGGTGCAGCATAACAGCTAAATGCAGCTTCACCATGTTTACACTCATTTTCATTTAATTTCATTTATTTAGGCACATATTAAGATTACTTATAAACACACTCCAAACATTTTTTTTTAGTTGTAACACGTTTGGGTTAAAAAATAAATAAATGAATAAATAAATAACAGAGTCATTGGGAAACCCCCAAAACACCCTCAAGGGGCTTGACTAGTAGGGCTCCCTTAGTAAACAATCATAAGATAGGGAGAAAAAAAAAGGGAAATTAATGATTCAGAAAGTACAATATTAGATTATTCATTCAGCAATATGTTTTTAATAGACTTCTTAAATGATCTTGAGGAAAGTTTTACCAGGTGAGAAGGCAGAGATTTCCATATCAAGGCGCCTATATATGTTATTCTAAATTGGGATGAAGTGGTCCGTGATTGGGGTGGGCGAAGCTGAAGAGATATTCGTGTGGGATAGCTGTGAATTTGATTATTTGCGGCAAAAAAATGATTAAAAAAGGAAGGGAGTGTTCTGTTCAATGAACCATATACAAATTGAGCAACCTGGAGTTTGTTGATTTGATAGACATTAAGTATGCCAAGTTTGTGGAATAGTGGTAAAGAATGGCTCCTGCGTGCAGAGCAAGTAATAATTCTTACTGCACGCTTTTGCAGGGGGATAATTGGCTCCAGTTTAGTTGGATGAGTACTGGCCCAAGCGATATTACAATAACTAAGAAAACAAAAAACAAAACAACAATAACTAAGAAATGGGTGAATCGTTGAATAATAAAGTGAAACCGTTTAATTGATAAGATAGCGAATCTTTCACAATATTTTTGGCAGTTTTTGATGTAATAAGTGAAATTTGAGGTTTCCAAGTCATGTTTTCATCTATTAGTACACCAAGAAAGCGAGTTGATTTGACTTTTGTTTTTGGCATATTATCAATGAGTACAGGAATATTTGCAAGATTCTAATAAAGCCTGTATATTTAATACCAAATATTTTAATTTCTGTGAAAGAATATTATGATCCACGGTGTCAAATGCTTTTGACAAGTCTAGAAAAATTTACTGTATATTGATTGCTATCCTTTGCTTTATATAGCTCATTACTAAAATGAGTAATTGCCATATAAGTAGAATTAGATTTCCTGAAACCATATTGATGTTACCTCAGCAATCTGATGTTCACTAACTGTTCAAGAATCTTTGAAATAGTGAGGAGAAGAGAAATTAGTAAATATGGATCAGCTTTGTAAATAGGGATACTTTTTGCTGTTTTTAATTGTTGTGGTACAATACCTTTACTAAATGACAGATTAAATATATAGGTTAAAGGTTCAGTAATGGAATCAGAGATTACTTTAAGTAATTGTAATTGACCCAAATCTGCATATCTCCGAGTCCTACTGGATTTATATTCAATCAGCATTTCTTTAACATATTCAGTACCCAAACCATTCAGTGATTCATTGACCAGTAGCAGAATTTTGAAATCGATTCTACAGACATATTTTTATAGAAGGAAAAAAAAGTTGTAGTTTTTTTTGTCTTGATACATTTGTATGCATAATTTTATTATTACGTTATTTTTTGGTAATACATTAATTTAAGCGACACAAAATCTGAAGAGCTGATCTGGATCTACGTCAGCCTACAGTGAAATGTATATTATATTAAATTATATTATATTATATTATATTATATTATATTATATTATATTATATTATATTATATTATATTATATTATATTATATTATATTATATTATATTATATTATATTATATTATATTATATTATACAGAGCTGAGCAAAAAGAGTTGGTTCTCTAAAAAGAGACAAAATTCCTATCACAATTGAACAAAACAATCATTGCCTGTCAATTTTGGTCATCTCCTTGCATCATATTGTCTCACGTTTTGTGGTGCTGACATTTTGCTGTGGTCTCCGGGAACTTAATGTGCATAGCATTGGTCCCCTCAGATCAACCCGTGGGACTTTCATTTGCTATTGACAACATCCGAGATGGCAACTTTTCAGGCCTTGACTACTGAACGGTAATGTAAAAAGCAGAAAAGTGGGTTTTAATGGATTGGTTTATTCTGTCAGCCCTCTTTGATCAAACACATATATGCAGACTGGTTTAATTTCTGTCTTCATCACAACTCAAATGTACAAATTTTCCCCATCATCAATCATTTTTGCTCTCAACTTTTAATTTTAGTAGCATTTGGACTGTTTAATCAACTAAGAGATGAAGCAAAGATGAAAAGTTAACATCCATATTTAAATGTTAATAGTAGTATGTTGTTTATTTTCTTTGGGTGGGGTGGCAGAGTTTATTATTTCTGAATGCTTTTTAGAGTGGCTTTTGGAAGTAAAATGAAATCCACATTTTAATGCACAATCAACATTCAATGCCAGTTTTAAATGTTTACTCAGTTTGAATATGAATTAAACATATCTTCCATCCCGACTGGCACAATTTGCTCTTTGCTGAGATGAGATTAAATGTATCTTTATAATTCATGGTTTCTATCCTGTCATCTAGCCGTAATGTGATGATTTACTCATCTTTTGTGCGGGGAAAACATGGGACATTTTATGAAACAACTGGAGGATAAAACTTTGCCATTAAAACAAACCAAACTCTGAACATTTTATCTTTTTGATCCATGGAGGGGTAAACATATAAAAGTCATGAATACTAAATACACAAACCACTGAAGTGTAGATCAGAGCAATCAAAATGATGCATTTGGGGCGGAAAAGCTTCCCCTGGTATTTTTTTCCTACCGTAAACAATTCATGAAAAGGCAAATGTCGGCAAAAGGATTGTAACACTCTTTTGATTTGTCTTAAAGTAGCACAAATGAGCATTTGGTTTTCGTTGATTATGGCGGCACCTTTGGACAAAAGCGGCATTGATTTCCCTTTAATTTCCCTTAAAAGAAACACATTTCCCATGAGGCCAAGCGCATTTCATCAAGAAATCCGGACATCCAAGGCACCCGCAATTGGACTGAATTACATTGTTTCCACTGTAAACGTCAAAATTACCACCCTGGATTGTATCTTGGCAAAACAATAAACGACCGCTTCAGTATTATCCAACCACCTTCTGCTTTATCATATCTGACCTCTTGTAACCAAACAACCTCAACAAGACAAATGTAGCTGCCACTTTAGGCACTAAAAATACACTGGCAATATGGTACAAGTTATGATATGCCACAGCTCTAATTGGAAAGGAAGGCTAAATCAAAATAAAATGTTAAACTTACATATTTCACGTTTGCATCTCGTGTCACACACTGCTGGGACCAATCCGTTATGTTTGCAAATCCAGCTTTGAACAGACTTTTCATTAACAAAACCGTCCTTCGGGAAAAGCTGTCGGTACACGTCCTTCAACAATAAAATTAATCCAGAGGCTTCTCAAAGACTCGGACGAAGGAAGCAACCACTTGTTCCTCATCGTTGTTTCCCCATTGCTCTCTAGAGAGCGTATGAGCGTATTTAGGACGATATCAGCGAGCTTCTCGGATTTCTGTAGGCGTGACAAACCTTTATCGGAGGCGTTGCTACTAACCCGGAGGGGGTTCTGTGACTTAGTGACGTCAAACGGTTACGGAAGTTTAAGATGCCCGTTTGAAGCACACAATTTAAAAAGGAGGAGAAGGATAAAGAAGTCGCAGACTTACTTTTTTTCATACCGACAGGCAGTCCGGGGATGCATATTATTGATAGAAACCCCCACTAAAGTGCATTTTAATAATATGGGATCTTAAAGTATCAAATAATTTTCAAATTTTAGAACACGCATTGAATATAAGCTTATAGAGAGACTGAAACACAGTGGAAATCTAACATGGACGTCAAAAGTGATTTCATTTAGTTTTTTTGTGGGTTTTCTCCAGGTACTTTGGCTTCCCCCTACATTCCAAAAACATATTTCCTAGGTTAACTTAACACAAAATTTTCTTTAATAATGAATGGGAATGTGAAGGGTCGGTTATCTATATATGCCATGCAATTGGCTGGAAACCAGTACAGTCTGCCCTACCTCTCATTGAAAGTCAGCTGGGATGGACTTAAGCTCACTTGTGGCCCTGATGAGAATAAGCAGTAAATATGATGGCTGGATGGACGTCAGGAGTCTATAGACGATACAACATGCACAGTGCAACCTTCAAATTTAAGTTAAAGGTTGTATAATCTGCAGTTCTACGAAAATGCTTCTAAAGTCCCACTCATACTCATACCACTCATACTACTTGGCTAACTACATTAGCTAAAAAGCTGTGTGAACGTTATGCGTCCCCAAAGTGACCTCCATGCGCAGAGGAAGATACAATGTCGCGTATGGTACAGCGACCTTGTATGTTTCAATTTTCTGTAAGCTCCATTTGTGAATGAATTAATGGATAAATTAGTGAATAAATTAATGAATTAATTTTAAAAACAGCGTATGGTTCAGCCTGTCAGGGCTACGGACTTTTAAAAGTCCGTTGTCAAGGCTCATATTATTACCATCTCATATCTACAGAAGAGTGATGCGGGAGGAGGTAGAAATAATATTTTGTGAAAATGAGGCGAGCCTATTCGAGCTCCTCATCTCATGGAGAACTCTCCTTTCCTTTCTTCGTAGTCATTACAGCGCGTAATAAATGAGCGTGGCTTAGTTACTAATCTCACCACCACAAATGTCATATTTATACTTCATGTTTCAAGTGGGATTAAATTAAAGTCAAATACTGTCAAAACTGTTGACTCAAAACAACTTTGCCGATTCACGTATGTCTCCCGAGCCATGCGGACCTCGCAGATGCGTCACGCCCAGTTCACACTGACTGCAGAGCCGACGCGGTGTGTTTTCCGTACGGCATCCGCATGGACTGCAATTCACACCACGTGCGTTACGTGAGCTGTCCGTGTCCGGAAATCTGCACCCGCCAGACCACAAGATCACAGGGGGGGGGGCTGGAGAGTTCACGCAATAGCAACCGTGTATATAGATTCCTATTGGTAAACAATAGCCACGCTTGCCTGTCACATCGATATGCTTTTTAAACATTATTTCGGGATTTCTACGATGGCTCTTCTACCATGGGTAAGTACGTTTTGTGTTTAAATAGAGTTATTTTGTCATGTTTAATTTATTCTGAGCTCGTTTTTTTGTCTTAAATGTCAGACTCATGCCATGCTATGTAGTTAGCTAGCTTCCTCCCCCAAAAACTGAGTTCGCAAGCAGTTTTATTTTGAAATATACCGGATCTACCTTGATGCCGACTCTCGACTTCCTGTCCGGCTCGTGTACTTTCTTCAGCTTGCCGGGTCCGGAAAAAATAGAAAGCTTGCGGAAACTTTCCGCATCGCCGCATCCCTTCTGCACCGCATACGCACCGCACTGCAGCTGGTGTGAATTGACATGCAGACTCGAATGCTTTCTATTCCTTGCGGCGGCCGTAAGGAAAACGCACCGTGTCCATTCTGCAGTCAGTGTGAATTGGGCGTCGAGCATAAATCAAGCTTAATGCCAACGCCCGCGCGGAGCGCATATTGGACTTTTGATGACGTAGAGGTCGGATATATGCGACATGGCTGTTCAGACTGCGGTCGCATTGCAAAAATTCGGATACGTACCCGATCTAGGATCACATATGAAAGTGACCCAGGTTGGATATGAAAAAAATCACAATTGAGACGTTCAGACTGACATAAAGTCAGATACATTGCAGATGCATTTGGGCAAAAAAATCCAATCTGGGTCGCATTTGCAGGCAGTGTGAACATAGCCGACACACTGTAGGAGCATGATCATATTACCCTGTTTCCGAGCTTGAGCTTTGAATACTGCAGTCTTTTACACCATAATCTCCAATTAGCGTTTCTTTTCCCTCCATTCTAAATTGACCATGGAAAACAGCCAATTGCCAGAAGATTATTATTGTATTCGTACACAATATTCATGAATATTTGAGGAAGATCAGCTGAGCATATAGGCTATAAGAGCCCTTTAAAAAGCCCTGATTTCACACTTCACCTCAACCATCTTGTGGTCAGATATATTTAAACATGAATAAGATTCTTTAATGGACACAAGAGAATAATATTTGAAAATCTGGGGATTCATGTAAAAGTACCTGCGACCTGCAGAATACTATCTTCTGGAAGAAATATGCCCTTGCTAGTCTGCACGTTGTTCCCATTTCAGTGAGGACTGTAGAGATAAATCATCCACTTCCTTTCTGCTCTTTTATAGAGTGGTGAAGAGCTGTTTGTTGCCTTTCAGACACTACAAGCCTTAATACAATACTTGTACCCACTGGCACCAATGAGCCTAGAGTTGTATGTTGTTGTTTAAGAGACCAAGACACAATCAACTACAAGGACTTTGCAAGGCCAGTGTTGGTCCTGGGGACTCGGTCATCCCTTGCTTCCGGTGGCCACAGGCTTCGGAAAAAAATAATAAACACAGGGAACTCATGATTTTTGACTGGTGTGTGGCTCGATGGATGTCTTAGTGTCTGCCTCGAAATTACAGAATGTTCTTTCATGCATCATCAAAATATTTTTTTCTTCAAAGCTTGTAATAGATATTACATGAGTTAAATGTTGGAATTAATGTCAAATCATCAAATACAAAGTATGTTTAGAATCAAAGACTTCTTCTGTAAAATACAACCGTTAAAAAAAAAAAAAAAAGAACAAAATTGACTCCGTTTTAAAGGCCATCTTTTTTTTCTCATAGAAACAATTCTCAGACCTTCTCACTTCCAGGTTTAGTTGTGCCCACAAGCAGCAGGGAACTTGGGCAGGGTATTTTACTCGATGATGCACCAAAGTCGTACAACTAATATGCCATTTCAATTTGGTTTTGTAAAGTGCACACATTACTTGGGATTTCTTCAACAAGCGTCAAGTAAAATTTAAAGTTTGGCTGCAGGTTAAAGGCCGTAACAGGAAGTAAATAAAACTGATTCATGTATTTATTTATTTTAAACAACACTTTAAAGTATTTAAATTGATCTCCAGATTTAACGCTTTAATTTTGAAAGCCTTAGTATTTACCCCTGAAAAAGGTTGTAACACTCGCAAATTAGCTAAAATTCTGAAATGCTTGGCATTCCAAAAAGTAGAATTGTACTGCAAAAGAAACGTTACCATATTTCCCTAAATTAGAACGAACAACATATATTTTACAATCACATACATGGTCTTTGTCCGTTTGCTAGAAGTTTATTTTCAATAGGCATCAGGAGTGACAAAAAAGGAATTGATGCAGCACTCCATACAGTCCAACTGGATGTGTTTGACTGACACTTAAAACAGTCCCCCGAGGTAAAAAAGAAAATAGACAATAAAAGACACCTTGACAATAAACTCCCACAGAGATGCAGTCAAAGAAAACAATCCATAATTAGAGCTACCTGTCACTTTAAAAAGTGAAAGCTTGCCTTGGAATCCATTGTTGTGAAATGGCCATAATCAATTGCTTGAAAGGGCCTCATACAAGCATAAAAGGCAGATGTCAATATTAAAAATGTACAGTCCAATCCAGAATAGAACTGCATACCCACCCGCATGGAGAGTGTTGACTGATTTTCACTCCCTACCTTTGGGCACGAAAGATGAAAGCCACATGCCAGTGACTTCAAATTATTCAAGGAGCGTCCCTCTTTGGAAAGAGTCCGATTTTCCCGCTGCTCACCTTTGTTTCTGCCCATCAGCCAGCAGACTGGACAGAAGGTCAGAGAGCTGATCCATGCCAAAATAATTTTTACCCCTCCTCCCCTTTTTTCTCATTTTCCCTTTCAAATATTCAGATTTTGGAACCCCTAATGAGAATATGTTACGCCCAAATACCATCTGTTCTGCCTGCACATTAAAATCGCGAATAAAAAACATGTGACATAATTTCAATAAGACTGATTAATCAATGTCATTGGGTTGTTGCCCTGTGGAGAAAGTGTATTACTGTGTGTCTTCAATATGTTTTTAGAGTATAACCAAAAGGAATCCAAATATGTCTCATCAATATTGTAACTTTAGTGTTATCACAATATGGTATAAACAAGCTTGACACTGTGAATGGGCTTTTTTTAATAACACTGAGCATTATTTATTTTCTATGGCTGATACTGAGCTTTTTAATGTAATCAAAATTTAAAGTCTACTGATGTAAAAATGATGACGATGATACAATAATGTAAATGGAGGAGAAAAAAAGTCATAAGATGGAAACCTCATGGAAGGACCCTCAATAAATGTTCCATCCCTCTATGCATAGTTTTCATTTGTCTATATATACATCGTAGCCTACCATAGATATATTCTACAGCTAATTTTAGTTAATTTCATAAAATGCACTTAAAAGTTCATTCTAAGAAATTACCATACTTATGCTACTCTTTCTTGGCAAAGTAGTCAGCTCTGACAAAGGGGGCAAATCTATATGATCGAACTATGGCTCAGGAAGTTGCCTGCCTAAAACATTACGTTTGTGTTTCACTCCATGCTTTCTTTGCAGTCTTTGAGCATTTCACTTATGAGTTGTTTAAAATATGAACCATTATTTTTGCCTTGACTTGCGATCCCTATCTTGCGATAGGTGAACTGTTTTGTATATAATCACATTTATAATCACATTTATAATCACATTTATAATCACATTTAAATAAACTTTGTAACATAGCAGAATACAATTTAAAAAACTGCAAAGGCTGGAATATTTGGTATTAACTAAACACACACGAACGCACGCACACATGCACCCCCCCCCCCCCCCCCCACACACACGTACACGCACACACACAAATAACTTCCTCCCTTTCATCATGTGTGCAGCTTTTGAGCTTGGAGCTTTTCATTTTTGATCAGTGTTGTGGGAAAACATACATGGCTGCAAGGAAATATGCTGAGTCTCTTGAGACTGAGTAGTCACCAAATGACATCACATTTGACTCATAATTTACACATCAGAAGGCTTAGAGTTCTCAGTCGAGCAACAGCTCCACAGTGAGTACAGAGCACTGTAATTATTAGAAGCCCCGAACATCAAAATTAACAAATCTGCTTGCTTTGCAGATTTGTCACCAAATCAAATCTTTAATCTAAACATATTTCCCTAGCGTTTGAACACTTACATTAATTTGATGACAGATTTTATTCACTATGACTTCATGTTTCTATGATACAAATGTGTTTGCAGATAAGGATTTGTCAGTAAAAATAACAATTTGGAATGTGAGAGGATGAAGCATCACCATCATGACCAAAATTAAATTTAAAGAGAACCTGTCACACCGCGGTGAGGTTGTCTTGTCATTTCCTGTTTTATTTTGAAAATTCTGACTCCTTTCGTTTCAGGTCACTTGCCTTTCCTCATGTGGTGTCAGTGTCAACCCTGATTCCTGATTGTGTCCCATTACCCTCATGTGTTAAATGGTCTGTGTCTCGCCTGTCTTGTGCCTAAGTGTTTTCGTCAGAGCCACTCAAGCCAGTCACAGTCCTCAGCCTTGTTGTCTTGTCGTCTTGTTGTCTTGTTGTCTTGTTGTCTTGTCTCTTGTCTCTTGTCTCTTGTCTCTTGTCTCTTGTCTCTTGTCTCTTGTCTCTTGTCTCTTGTCTCTTGTCTCTTGTCTCTTGTGTGAACTTTGGTTTGTAACTTTGTATAGCCACAGTATAGTTTTAGTTAAGGAGTGATATTGTTTTGTTTGTAGTTTAGACATCCTCCCTTTTGGAGCGCCTTTAGTTTAACATTTAATAGCCTTTGTCTTTTCCCTCTAAACGAGGAGTTTTTTTGTTTAAAAAATATTTGCCTTGGCCTCAAACTCCTATCTCTGCGTCTGAGTCCTAAATCGGCCACGGCGTGTCAGAACCTGACACAGAAATGGCATTTTTTAAAATAGTTTTGATCATAAATATGCACTGCCTCAGCTCTAGACTAAGTCCCTAGAGTTGTGAGAAAAACGACCCATGTTTCCATTGCCTATGGTCAGGGCCGGACCGGGACTCATTTCCAGCCCTGGAGTTTCATGGCTTAAACCGGCCCACTTTAGTTTACAGTGTTTTACTAAAGATGTCTAATTTTATATGTAATAATGTATCATTATAAAATATATTGACATTCCAACCAGCGTCAATAGTAATGTTGTAGGCCTGTATGATAAAAAATTTAAATAACAACTTACGAGATCACGTGTTCATTCATAGTTTTGATACCTTCAGTGAAAATCTACAATTTAAATAGTCATGTAAATAAAGAAAATGGCCTGTAATGTGTGTGTGTATATATATATATATATATATATAAGGGGTTTAGCTGTTTATATATTCGTCCCGAACTTGGGCGCAGTCTGGTGTAAGTGATTGGATTTTGATATTGACCAGGTTTTTCATTTGTCGGGAAAATCCAGAAGAGAGAGTAATGCGGAGACAAGAAACATAATCGTGTCTGTTTTAGGAAGGTTCCACTGAGTGACGAACACTGTAAAACATTTAGAAAGTCAGTAAATTGACTCATTTTCTATTCAGACAGAGCCCATCTGGCTTGTAGAGGTGTGTGTTTCCACAAAATAAATTTTTCCTTTTAAAATAAAGTTCCCAGAATGAGCAAACACACACATCTCTTAACCATCTGCGTAGTGACATTAATCTGCTAAAACATCTCTTCATAATACTTTTGGCAGGGTCCACCTCAGAAAACACCTCAACGTTCAGCAATCACACTTTGCCGAGAAGAACAGTCAAAATCTTGTTTCAGTACTTCTGACTGCTCAGTTGTTTTAAGACATCCAATGCTCCCGAGTAGAGATCTTCTCAGAGTTTGTTAGAGTAATTTGTAAAACACAAAACTTTGGTGTTCTTCTTGCTGCAAAAATGTTTTACATCACTTATAGCGTTGTCACCAATTCAATGTTTCAGACCTAATTGCTGGCTACATCCTTTGAAATAATGTTTTATTTTGATACCTTTCACTTGTGCTGGTTTCCACTCGACCGTGAGAGTCTTGGGGAAATGGAGCAAATCTTTTTTTTTTTGTTTGGATGTCAGTGTTCTGAGTAGTTTTGTATTTGCTTTTGCTTTTTGTTGCACTGACACATTGCTTTTTCCTCTTTGTGGTTGAAGAGACATTCATCGCAGGCCAACCAGATTCCTTATTAATTTGTTAATGCTCACCTGTGGCTGTTGTTCGGTGTCTGATATATTTTGGATTTGCTCCCAGCATTTTCCAGGGAGGACTACTGGATGTTTCCATGGGCTACAACCATCCTTGTGGAGCTAAATAGCCAGCCGTCTGTTTGACTACTCCTGTCCACCGTTTTGAGACATTGGTAAAGTGGTTTCCCCAATTATCCTTTATATAGGCCTACACTTTAAAGGCGGTGCAGTACTGCCATTTTCTTCAGTGGAAAATGAAAGCATCTTGCTTTTAGTCTTGTTTTTAACACTGTAGCTGTATTGTTATAATTAGCAGGTCGTGCTTATGTTATCGTGAGGAGGTAACAAAAAAAAATTCAATACGGCGACGGCTGTCAATAAAAAAATATATATATAAAAAAGATATAAAACACAGGCATACGAGTATGTAGGAGTCAAATCTTGTGATTACCTTATGGGGAAAAAAAGTCTATTATGAGAAAATTTTAAGCAAGGCGCGAGAGCAAGCAAAGCGCAAATAGCAACGCATCTATATTATACGAGAGCAGGAAGCAAAAGCAATGACAACTACTGGTTGATAACCACTAAAATAGATTATTTGTCTCCATTTAGATCTCTGACTCCCTGCAACAAAAAAAACACAGATAAAAAAAACTACATACTGTAGATGAAGAGAATTTAAAGAATTCAGTATTGCATCATGAAATTTACTAACCATCTTTAAAGTCTGTTTCCAGGCAAACAAGAAAAGGTGATCCTGGCATATGGTTTTCAAAATTATTTTTTATCTGCTGTCAAGCTATATGGCTTTTCTGTTCCAGTGTCCCAGGCACGTGTCCCACCTCTGAGCAGTTTATATACAAAAGGATGCACAATGCTTCCTTCCATTTATCCTCCATTATTAAGTGTTCTCAATTTCTGAACAGCTTGTTTCAGTAAATCAGGTGCTGTTACCTCTGGGTCTACAAGTAATGGGAGTGGTTTCTCTTTTAGAGGTTTTAAATCAGTTCCGTGTGGTACCATCAGTCTACCGTTTATTGAGTAACAAAAAACAAAGAGGATTCATTTTACTTGTCAAACAAAACATTTGGAACTATTTCCAAATGTTACGCTATTATCATAGCAATACTGCTCAACAGGCCCGCAAGCCAAGTTTGGGAGAGCGGTTCCATTGGATGGACTGCCCAACAGTACAGCAAAAATAACTGTGTCAAAAATGTATGAGATAAGCATTACATTATTAAATGTACCGGTAACTGTGATACTTAGCCTCTGCTGAGCTTTCTAGAGGTTGAGTCTGATAGTTGAATAATCATTAAATAATCAGTACCTGTACGATTTGTATTTATTTATTTATTTATATATTTATTTATTTTATTGAGACCAACATCTTTCTTTTGGTCCACAGGACGACTGTTGTTCTTGACTTTGAGCTTCTGTATTGAATTATTTAAAATAAATTCTGTTGAAGTGAACATTTTAAAAAAATCCTGAAAGTTACCGCCGGTAACCAACATAGCTAACTAGCACTATGCTGCCGAGGTACCCTACTTTGTTCAGTGTCCACCTGTTTAGATGTCTCCTGTGCGTTTTGGTCTTCAGTCTGTTCAGTGCCATTTAAACACTCTAAAGGGAAACCAAATGACATATAAAATTGCGTAAAGTACCTTACTTTCCGACCACAAATGGACAAACATCTCCTGGACTCTTGACAACTCTAATCATCGTGCTCAGTTACGCTATCACTTCTGTCTCTTCCTGTCAATATGATACATTTTCTCGGTTGGGGCAATTGGAATTTGTTTCTGTTAATATGTTTTCTAAAATGTAATTTGGTTTCACCTTTTGTTCATTTATTTTCTTAAAAGTACATTTGTTTCATACAATGCAAGTGTTTCACAATATATTGTGTTCCTTCTAGCAGTAGCCTGATACAGTATGTGCTAACACTGCCTGGTATTTGGAACTGTTGATTATCACAACAACTTGGACTAAGGCCCTAATTCTGGCATAAGAAAAACATTTCCAAAATATGGTGCTTCCATTCCAATGCTTCACTATCGTTCGTATGACATTCTTCGGGGGATGAGGCGCCGTACCTTTTATTTTGATTCTTGAGCAACTTTGGGGTTCCACACCCAGCAGATTAACTGTATGCATGGGTCAGTTTTTAATATTAATTTGTGAAATTACTATGCATTGATTTTAGTGAGTTTTGTACACTATCATAGCCATTAATTTAATGTTTGTACTAATAATAATTTAGTGTGGTAGAGACATGTGTCCTGCACACATTCCTGTTGTAATGTTCCTGACAGAACTTTAAAATATGAAAATTCAGATCTATTGTTCAGGAAGTGAATTCATTTTGGTTGGCAACCTTGTTTATATTTTTCTTCAAGTGTTACAAAGAGTGTTGTGACAGGAGAACAATCTACTACTGAGGTAAACAGGATGTATGCTCAGATAATACTTGTACATGTATCTAACGTTTGAAAAGCACCTACCTCTGTCGTGCAGTAGAGCGTTTGACAATGCTCACTGAACAATCCACAACTGCGCACTGAACATGGCGGCAGCTTTTCACCCATCATTTCTAACTCGGTAGTCACCAAGCCGACATCACCCCAGAGAATAAGTATTTAAAAGGTGCATTGGTGGTTCATTATATTATTGGTTTAATCTGTATTCATATTGTAAAAATATTGCTATTATTACTAACTAAATCGAATGTCCTATATAAATTTAAATACAAATATGTTAACTTGTGGAGTCAGTAGTTAATTGTGTGCATGTGGTGCAATTAAACAACTACTTTTCCGCTTCAAGCGCGCCTTAGTGTAGCTCATTGGAGAATCCACTGTACAGTACATTAAATTCATACATGCCTTATCTTATTTTCACACACAGGTGTCACAGTTTTACTTGGATAGGGGTCAAAGTTCAATTTCAATTAAGTTACGACCTATTTTCTTATGAATTCCATGTCAGTTTAATTTCAGCTGTATCAGTAATGGCATGACTACAAAGGCACTGTAGCAGACATTTTATTTTCCAGTTCTTCCAGTAAGGGGAGACTGGAGAGTTATTGAACTGATTCCTTTTTTTCTTGTGTAGACATGTTTTTCCAAAAAAATAAAATCCTACAGCTTTCCACAAACACAATTTTGCCATCTTTACAAAGATGTCTGTATGCCCAGAAAAAAAAAAGAAAAGCTAAACCCATAAAATCACTGCTCCTCTTTGACACAAACCACTGAATGGATGCCGTGCAATTAATGCAGGCTTCCTTGTGTTTATACTTTTTCATAAATTCAACAACTTGTACATAAAGCTGCATCTTACTTATGTACTTTTCTTGCAGTTCACTAAATTGACATGTTTTCGCATAAGAAATGTACACTCAGCTTGAAAAGCTAATTCTTTAGAAAAAGGTCAGGTAGATTTACAAAAAAAGAACCCTTTTAATGTGTGGACAACTTCAAGAACCTCCGCTAAGTCTTTGACACTACAACAGGAAATTAACTATGACTATAACTAGTTGTCTTTCCCAGATCCTCACTCCGTGCAGGTCATGTTTGTACTGAATTGTATACAGTGGTGATACTGTATGTTGTTGTGCATCATTAAATGAATAAAGTGAAAATGTGTTTTCATTTCAAACACAGACAAATTGAAAATGATAGCGGACTGATTCTGTGCTCCCAGGAAGAAGAACATATTTTGCAAAGCCCCAACCCGAAGTCTCAGAGAGCGCCACTGCCACCTACTGTAGTGGATGTATAATTACACTATATTGTAGTACGGCGAGAGAGAGAAAAAAAAAAGTTCCTTGATAATGACCACAAAAAAAAAAAAAAAGAATTCCAGTGAATACAATTTATTTCTATTCAGAAACAGTTGGTGTTAGTCTTAATACTGCCACAATTGCAGTAGAAATATTTGGTTTTCAATTTTGTCAACATGTGCAATCAAGAATCTTTATTGTCATTGTGCAAGCATAACGAAATTTGTTCCAGCAGCTTTCGGCACACAATTTAAAAAGGGACATTGTATAAAAACACCAAACTAGACTACATAATAAATAATTAAATAATTAAAAATAGCAGACAAATTGTGCAAATAGGCAAGATATTACAACATTTTGTTAAAGTGCAATACAATGTGGGTCTTTGCAGTTTAAAATACATAATCCGTAGGTGAGCGGAGGGTGATGATTGGCTCTGCTGTAATATTCTTACAATTGTGCAGGCAAAAAAAGTTGATCATGTTTGACATTCATTTAATTCCACTTAAAACATAAAGCATAAAGTCGACATGTGTTGTGATTTTAATCATTCACACACAGAGATGATTAATTTGGGACACACATCATTAATTAACGTATCCGTGAAAATACGATAATGAGGAGTAAACATCTCCTCGCTATTGCTCCTTGGGTGATTTCCTCAACTGCTTATTGGGGTCTGTGGTGGGGTAAGGTAACGTATTCATCCAAGGAAGACTCAAAATGGAGAAAACGAAACACAAAATGAAACCAAGTCCACAATTAAATCACTGCATAACCTACAAAAGAAAAAATATATTTCAATTTCAAACCATGACAAGTCTTAATATGTTCGCATAATAATTCACTTTTCAGGAAGTGGTAGTTTTCATACATATATTGATTATATCAATAATAAGTATCAATCTTGCATTGACACAAGCGTGATGAGAGCAATACAGTACTTTCATTTTTGCTCTTGTATGCACTGTTGTGGTTTCCTCCAATGTTGAGCTCGCTTGCAGGCATACTTTGTTCCCCCCGGCCCCTTGTGTTTCAGTTTTGCCGTCACGTGACTCAGCCGCGCAAACAAGCAAGCAAACAGGCGGCTGGGGTCCACCCGCCCACCAGCACACATAGGACCCATGCATCCACAGAGATACAGAGCAGCTCGCCAGACTTGCTCACAGAAAAACTGTAACCAAAACCTTGGTTCTGCACAAATTGTCAGTTGATTTTTGTAGTGTACTTTAGGAGACCAAATATATTCAAAATAATGCAAAATTCCACAAACACAAGCAGGAATATATCTGTGTGCGATCGCTAATTGAGAAAGCACTGAGAAATGTATAAGATCTTGTTAAGAGCTCTTCTAAAACTCAAAAAGGAGACTGATTTGATGATTCATGTTCATGCTGTTGCTCAGGAGAAAAATAAATGGGAGCAATATATAATATATTGTTTCTAAATGAGATTCTCTTACCTTCACAAGACACTTCAAACTAAATATGAATGTGTGATGGCTAAATGTGTATATATATATATATATATATATATATATATATATATATATATATATATATATATATATATATATATATATATACAACTCTACGTGGCCACTGGAAGTATGCTTCAATGTTCCTATGAGACGGACCCTGTGTTGGTCACTGTCTTTCAAAACAGAGTCATCCTAAGTGCTTGTCACGTAATGTTGAATTGATTTTTGGGGAGATGAAAAACAATGTCATCAATAGTTTTCATCAGAGCAGAAATAACACCATTCACATGTACTTATAGTACTTAGATTTTGTCCATGTGTTTAATGTGCTATTGCTAATTTCACCTCACATGTCAAAGCACATCACTGACAGATGGTAAAGCTCCCTGATGTGATAAGGATACTGACTGCATGTATAATCATCGATTGATGCTTTCAACAGTCTTTACCATCAACATCAGCATTTGTTGTACTGACCTCAACAAAAATATAAATGCAAAACATTTTCCCTACAAATGTTCATGAATGTTGGCATCAAGGTGGATCAGGTATATTTCAAAATAAAAAGGTTTGCGAACTTGTTTTTTGGGGAGGGAAGCTAGCTAACTACATAGCATGACATGAGTGGGACATTTACGACAAAAAAACGAGCTCGGAATAAATCAAACATGACAAAATAAAGTTTCCGCAAGCTTTCTATTTTTTCCGGACCTGGCAAGCTGAAGAAAGTACACGAGCCGGACAGGAAGTCGAGTGTCGGCATCAAGGTAGATCCGGTATATTTCAAAATAAAACTGCTTGCGAACTCATTTTTGGGGGGAGGAAGCTAGCTAACTAAATAGCATGGCATGAGTCAGACATTTAAGACAAAAAAAACGAGCTCAGAATAAATTAAACATGACAAAATAACACTATTTAAACACTAAACGTACTTACCCATGATAGAAGAGCCATAGTAGAAGTCCCAGAAATAATGTCCAAAAGCATATTGATCATGTGACAACAGGCAAGTGTGGCTATTGTTTACCAATAGGACTCTATAGTCACAGTTGTTATTGCGTGAACTCAACTCTCCAGTAACCACCCGGAATGGTCAAAGTCTGACCAATTTATTGGTTAATCAAGCCAATATGAGTTTAACCTACTAGATTGTTTTTTTTTTTAATAACCAATCAATTTTTAGAGTGTAGGGTTCACCAGTAAACCCAATACCTATGTCTTGAATTTTACTTTTCAATAAGTGTTTGGTTTGATGAATGCGCTTACGAAACTGGCAGGGTTTAGTGCTTCCATCAAGGTTAAGCTCCACTGTTCTAATTTCTAGTTTCTGATCATAAAATGGCTACAAGAGCCATTGCGATTTCCAATACCTTGAAAAAAGGACAGAGAGGGAGAGAGGGGGGGGGGGGGTCTATACATGGCAAGAATAGCATGAGAGAATAGGCCCACAGCCACATTCTTTCCACTTCGACTGTTTCTCCTGCACCTGACTACATCATTTTATTGACTCTGAACTGTGCATGATAACAGCAGCAATGAGTTGGTTCATACTTCCAAAACAACATCAGGAATAATGAATGATCATCAAACACACATTATTATATTCAGAGTTTCTGTTTACATGTACGGCATTTGTGCTCCAGTAGCCACGCCCATCCAGGAGCAAAACTGAAATCAAAAGTTATCCATCCATCAATCCATAATCTCAACCGCTTATCCTCACAAGGGTCGCTGGCATGCTTGAGCCTATCCCAGCTGTCTTCGGACAGTAGGCGGGCTACACCCTGAACTGGTTGCCAGCCAATGGCAGGGCACACACATACAAACAATAATTCACACTCACTATCACACCTACCATCAATTCAGAGTGTTCAATTAATCCAACCAGGCATGTTTGGAGGAATAGGAGGAAACCGGAGTACCTGAAGAAAACCCACGCAGGCACAGGGAGAACATGCAAACTCCACCCAGGAAGCTCGGAATCGATCTCATGACCTCTGCACTGCAAGGTAGACGTCCTAACTAGTCAACCACCATCCCACCAACAATCAAAAGTTAAATCATGTTAACTTGGTTTGAGAATGAATATTGATTCAGAAGTCATCCATCCATCTATCCATCTGCTGGAGCCTATCAGAGCTGATTTAGGGCAAAAGGTGGGGTAAGCTACACCCTGGATTGGTTGGCAGCCAATCACAGAGCAAAGTGACACATGCAATTTAGAGTCTTCAATGATCCTTTCAAGCATGTTTTTGGAATGTAGTGGGAACCCAGAGTACCCAAAGAAAACCAATGCAAGGATGTGGGAGAACCCACAAACTGTGACAGGAAGGCTGGGATCCGAATTTGAAACCTTAACTTTACCATTGTGAGTTGGATGTGCTAACTACTCGTCCATGCTGCCTGTTTAGAAGTTCAATTTATTTTCTTAGCATACAAGTTTGTAATGGTGGTCAGTAGGACAGCAACGTCAAGTTGCTGGTTTTGCACCCTCCATACTTTATTTTATATCTTGGAACACCTGTACATTTTTAGCCCAGGAAAAGGTCCTTTTGTCCAATAACAGGTATTTTGCTATAAGCCCAATCTCGAAATGCATTGTTCTTTACTCAAAACTAACTGCAGACAAATGCAGACTCAGAACAAAGCTATAGTCATTGATCTTCTGCAAAGTCAGTTGAATCCCTCAACAATGAACCGGCATGTCTTTGTCTACTCCAAGGTTAAGTAAAAATTATATTTTATGGATATTGTGTGAACTTTTTGTTAATGCTAATGTTATGCAAACCTTTCTTTGGCTGGCACAGCAAGCTACAAAGCCAACCAGGCTAGGTACTGTATTTACTCCTTGTTTCATCGTTTGCGTATAGGTCAGTTCCGAGATGTTCAAACTCAGAGATGGTTCGGTCCGGACATCACGTTTCAGTGCATACACCCTGAAGTTCATTGCAGTATATGCACTCCAAACTAAGGTGGCAGTAATGTGCCTCAATCACTGTTGGGCTAACAGCTTTCTCTACGGCACTGTTTTTGTATTATTTGATTGCTTTTGGGTGAAATATACAGTACGGACCAAAAGTTTGGACACACACACACACATTTTATTCAATGTGTTTGCGTTATTCATTGCTTTATTCAGTACATAACTCCACATGTTCATTCTTAGTTTTGAAGCCTTCAGTGAGAATCTACAATGTAAATAGTAATGAGAATAATGCAACACATTGCACGAGATGTGTGTGTGTGTGTGTGTGTGTGTGTGTGTGTCCAAACTACTGGCCTGTACTGTATATATACACAGAATTTGGTCATCTTCAGTTTTTTTTTATTATATATATATATATATATGTAAATGATTGTTTAAAAAAAAGTCATGTAAAAAGCCCCTAACATCATATGTATTTTGTTCAAACAGCTCTCCTTCTGGCAATTTGTTTTTCTTTCTTTTAGCTAAAACACCATCTTGGCAGAGTAAACAAGCAATTTTGATTAGCTAGAGTTGAGTGGGAAACGCACAGTATTCCTTCTGCTTGAAACCCACATGGCATACCCAACACGATTATTACATTATCTAATTCCATCCCAACACATATATTATTCAGGCTCTGACAACATAATACTCTGAGGAAAAGGAAGAGATCTGCGTGAGTTGAGTCATCTCCGAAAGCCACAGCGATGCGTTTTCTTCATTCTGTCGAAACGTCACAATTTCAGGGTTGTCACCATCAAATTATTGCAGAGCATGGTGTGGGGAAAATGTATCATTTAAAAGTTGGATGCAGTCTCGTGTTAGGAAGTCACATTGTTAAAGTCAAGCAATATGTTTCTTTATGAGGGTGCTGAGAGTATAACCAATAATCTATGCTGAAGTATGACTTTAAAGAAGGTTATTTGCCCTTGCCACTTCAGGAATAACCTCCCCCAAGAGACTTGTATGTCTTGCCCCTTCCAAGAAACAAGGTCACCTGGCGTCCAGTGCACCTATTTACCATCCCTTAAGGACATAGACATCAACATCGAGTTGTCATTCAAGCCAAGGAACTCTTTTGACAAACATAATATGCAAGTGTGGACGTGACATTGGCTGATTAACACATAGATGCAACCAAACAGTGATTACATTGATTGATCCTTGCAACATTAATTGAGCATCCCGCGGCATCACTTTAAAGACTTAAGTGTTTCCTCCAGTAAAGATGCTATTTTCTCAAAAGCCACATAAACTAAGATGAAGTGTGTTGCTCTTACTGATGGCTCCCATGGTGCATATAAAACAAGAACCAGGAAGATTGGCCACCAGAAATCCATATCTGATGCAAAATTACACATTTGACATCAGGTCTGCTATTAAGAAAATGAGCTCAGAACTCGTTCGTCACAAACAGAACGTAGATTCTGTCACACTGTGTTCAGCATTTGAAAGAGCAATCTTAGTTTGTACATAAATGGCATCCATTAGTGCTGCTTTCTGAGAACCAGGTACAAAAAAATATATAGTGTGGGATAGTATTGAATAATGCGTGTCAGTGCTCTTTATATGCCAGGGACACTGTGACGGTCAGGACAGTTATGGAGACGAATGAATGATGCAACGCTGTTCAGCTTTGAGGAAAATAATATCAAACGCTGACACATGGATGGACATATCTCTACTCTGTCATTTAGATGTGTCCCCACATCATCTAGCATGAAGTATGCTGATGTATGTGTGCGTTGTTTGTGTCTGTGCTGCTGTATATATAGTGCGAGTTGAGACATGAGCAGTAATATGTGAGCAAGGTTTGGCCTTTGCTGCTATACAGTAGGGTGGGGATGTGATGGCTACAGTCGTACTAACAATAATGATATGCAATGATAACAGCCTCCACCCCTCTCCCCATCACATAGTTATTTTTTTCTTTGCTGTTCATTTGTTATTGAGCATTTGTGGATGTGTGGACCATCTGCTGGAGAGAAATTCATTAGCTATTGGTGCAGATCCAAGATTAAAAAAATTAATAAAATAAAACATATTTATTGACGGGAATAATATGTGTTCTGCAGTGGTGTAGTGGTCCCTGGAGAAGTGGATATATTACTAATTTTTTTCTCATTTATTTTAATTCCACGCTAAACTTATTCAATTACAACCTTATGGGTCTTACTTAAGTAGTCCAGAAAAGCATACTATTTTGGAAAAATTCTGTCAATGTACTTGCTTGCAATAATAGAATTATCATGACTGGATTAATTAAAAGCAGTTTGTAGTTAATACTGGTAACACAAGCAGCCCAAATTGATGTAACATGTATTTATCATGAAATGTATTATCAAATATACAGTATAAATAATGTTGTAAAACATTATTTAGTGAATAACGGGGAAAAAAGCGGAAGTGAAAATTAGCCACTATTAGACCTCTGTATTGTTTTAGGCCAAATCTTAAAATATTTGTCTCCATTCTTGTGTTTTAACTTTTTAACATTAAAATCAACTTGAAGGTTAGTGTGTAACCGGCGGAGCCCAGCCTTGGGATCGAACCCACACCATGATAAAGTCTCCGATGTATGAGCACAAAGCGCTTCCGTTGAGCAAAACACCCAGAGCCACTATTTTGTATATAACAATAATAATAATAATAATAATAATAATATTAATAGGATACTATTTGAAGGATTATTTTCCTCGGCATAACCCGCTCTACCCTGCCTCCGATTGGCTCATCAGTCCTCATGCCTAAAGTTAGCCAATCTAATCAGCGAAAGCAAGTGGTAGCAGCCAATTAGGGGCAGAGGAGGGTGGACCCTGGCTTCACCTGAGTAAAAAAAATGGGTCATTTGGCTTGCATAAAGGCTACTGAATGTTGATCAGGGGATTTAGAAATTAATATGTGCAATGCTGACTGAAAAAGAAGTGGGTATACACCATGCACATACCCGTGTGTACGCTGGACAACACCACTGGTGAATCAGCAACATCAGTGAGTTTGATTTTACTGTTGAGAGCTAAAGGCTACTATTTATTTAATGGTGATGTCTCATAAATGTACTTGGATGTGGTGAGGTTTTATTAATAATCATCTATGCCACAAGTGGACTCACCAAAACACAGGAAAATCACAGTCATGGTTGTATCAAGATCCCTGAGCCAAATGGATGTTGTACAAATCAACCCCATGCCTTTTTGAGGGTGTTTTGTACCTGTTGCAGCTACTGTGTCCAGAGGCATTTCCAAATTCAACTAGATATACAGTATTAATCTGAGATCTCTGCAAGTAAAATGTAGTATGTCCTCTACATAAAGAGCCCGCGGCACAATCCCAGCACAGCAAAACGACGAGCGGGTTCGGTAGGTGGCAGTCGTGTCCTTTTTGCTCGAAATATTAGCGGGCCAATCTCACGTATTCACAGCGCCTCAAACTCTTTTCACCCACGATGTCACTGGTGCACATTCAAACAAGGAATTTAACCCATAACCAAAGCTATTAAGTAACACAAATTTTGCAGTAAATGTGTGACTTTCAAACTGAGTTAAGCCGTTTCGGGAGCAGTGCAAGTTAAAGTGAGCAACATGTCGACTGAAGGAGGAGAAGAGAAACAGCGTCTTGCCGCTCTGCTCCTGATTCAGCAGCGGTGACTGAGGGAGCACTTTGTCAGAGGGAGGTTACCCCACATGACTGCTTATCAATTCTACGCCTGTCCGCTGTGCTGCACCGTCCGGAACACGCTCTGGGATGCTCCACATCACCGTTTCACTCAAGCCTCCATGCGCGGGCTGCAAGTCGGATCTTGTGGTCACAAACCCGAAGCGTTTGCAGCCCAGTGAGGAGGAGAAGGAAAGATAGGACACTTGAATGAGAAGCACTCTGCCACGGTGTTTGGATCGCCTCAGTGGAGAGGTGAGACTTGATTTTGAGAGATTTACGCACGTGTGGCGCAGAGTCAAGCTCCTCTTCAGTGACTTGGGTCCAGTCTGCACATGATGATATCAATGCACGGAGGAGACGAGAGTATTTAGTGAGGGAAACGAAAATTGACGTCGAATGTGATGTTATAAAAGGCTTCTTGTGGATCATTGCTGGATTCCCCCACTCCTTGTTGATGTCCGTTTGTCAATATCGCGCATGATTTTCCTTTTGGACTCGTCGGGAATAAAACATTCTATATGACTGAAGTTGTTCTTCAGCATAACGTTTCATCCGTGTGAGACTTTTCTGCGCATCCATAAATCTTGAGGGACAATATAAACTCTAAAGCGACATGAGCTGTTCGATCAAATCTATTCAAATTCCGTGGGATTGACGGCTAAAAGTAATAAAGACTTGATGAGACGTGACATTTTAACAAGTGAGAGGATATTTAAAGAAATGCCACGTATGGATGCTGATATGCATTGAAAAGGACCCCCCTCCCTTCACCCCCAGGATGCATCAATGTGGAAGCTGAACTACATATGAGGAGATTTATCCATATTGCACATTTACAGCACTGAAGGAATAACAAGTGTGCAAGCGTGGGACATTAATGGGTCGAGCAGTTGCAGCAATGGCACTTGTGGGTCCCTTAGCGCAAAGAGCATCGTGGAAAAGAGCAATTTCGGATATATCGCCATCATTTTGAGAGTTATTTCCAGACCTGGACTGTTGGATGGAATGCTTATTGGCATAAGAGTGTGGCTAAATAGCCTCGGATTGTGCAAGCTCGCCTGAGAATTGCGGATTTTTTTTCATGCAGTTTTTTTGTGCTTTGACAAAAAAGACGGATCGCCCTAAAAAAGCCTCAAACTGCAGGATCGCTGTCTACATGTATGAACAAGTAAGCGTGTGTGTGTGTGTGTGTGTGTGTGTGTGTGTCTGTGTGCTTGTGTGTGCGCGCGCGCTTGCGTCCCTCTGCCTGTCTCACGTCTCACATATCGGCAAATTATATTACAAATGTCACAGTTGTAACATCGCAAAGGCAAACTGTATAGTGCCTAGAAATCGGCCTTTAACAACAAGGCGGTCTTTATGGTCTCAGACGATATATGATCATGCAATCTTGAAGGAAGCACTGACTTGGCAGATGATTTGAAAAGCTGCACCGCGCGTCCCTAGTCTTGCTGCTTTTCAATGCGTTCCCGCGGGATCGGGAAGATTTATAAGCTCACGTGCGGCATAGGAAAAACGTGGCAATAAGAATCGTAGGCACCCCCATTGAATTGTAGACTGCACCACGTTGTACACCCTTTGAATGCAAAGTAGGCAACAGCTATTTATTCATCACCCAACCAATCTGCAGCAAGCCAAATTAATTTGAGTGTATGGTAGAGCGCTTATTTTTCGACTTTTAAATAGGCTTGTTTGATATGAAAGTGTTTGTATTTCAAGAGAAGCACTGCTGTAATCACATGACTGGTCGTTAATCGTCAGATATCACCTGTCATGTTGTATCTTCCTGGAATGGCCTGGATCTACACAGAAGGCACTTGTTCCATGCCTCCATGGCTCCTTGTGATGGAGCTGTCCCCCTTTTGGGGTGCTGAAATAGAAAGCAGCCTTTCCTTTCTGGGGTGCTGAAATAGAAGGCAGCCTTTCCTCCCTTGCAGCATCATACATTAAATTGTGGTACATGTTTTGAGATGTGTGCCTACATTGGTCAGTTGTTGCTCCTGAATCTTTTTTTCACCAGCTCAATGTCTCACTTTCCGTTGTAACATTTGGTGTTCAAGCACAACTGTGCTACACAGTGGGCAGAGTCAGACCCATAAGGTTGTAATTGAATACGTTTAGCATGGAATAAAAAAAATAAATAAAAAGAGGAGACCGTGTTTGTTCCTCTAAGTATAACAGCTTATTTAAAAAGTAAAATTTCAACACCTATTTGTATGTCATAGTTAGCTGCCCTTGTTTCATCGTGCATGCAATCTATTCACATCTACACTCCCAAACACACACACTTGCACATACACACACACACACAGGCTATATGTCTGTCATTATCAGTAAACCATAAACCACTGTTGTCGGTAAATGCATCAATTGGGGTAGCTGTCACTTTTCACATGAAGAATGAATCTCATTATTCATCATGTGAGAAATGTAGCGAGTATCTGTCATCCGCTGCAAGAAAAACATTCAGTGATGGAGTGACATCACCTTGGGACATATTACAATTTATTGTTTAACTTAGAACGTATTTTACAGCTTTCCTGCAATGAGGTGACCACCATAATTTCTCCCCACACACTCACAAGTTTGCAGTTAGTAACGTGGCACAGGATGATGCATAGTGGTACAAAGACACATGATTCATTTTGCCAATTGTAGGCCAACATACAAAATGGATTTCCGTTATTGCCAAAGGAAACATCTTAACTACTTTAAAATGTAGAGGCGATGATGGTCTTTTTGTTCTAATTATTAGAGCTATGTTAGCCCTCCATATAGTTGGCGTTGTCCTTTGAGCAGGTGCAGTTAAGAGACCAAAAGAGTCTTCCTGCTGTTCACACCAAGACAGTTCTTCCTCAGACATCTGTTTCAAGTCCAATTTATCTAGTTGCTGTTGTCTGGTGTATCTATTAAAAATCATTCCAAGCAACCATATCAGGAAATTAATGAAGTTGTCACATAAAAAGGAACATAGCAATGAGAGAGCAGAGGTCTTGACATACTCTACTGTATACCCATGCTCGCTTCCTACACTCTTGTCATTTATTTCCCACTTCAGCCTGTGGCCCGGTTCAGATCAGGGCCAACACTTGGGGCCATATAATGAAATGATCATTTCTCAAATCGGATTAATCTTACAAAGCCCGTCTTAGAACACCATTAGCATTCAATTCTTTCACTGCCAGGGACTCGTTTCAATAATAGAGCTACGACTATATTTCCCATCTTCTCTGCTTATGAAATGTCTCAAGAGGGTTTATTTCATGACAATAGTGCAATTACATGGATCTGTTTTCTGTTCCCCATCCTCCTGTCTTGGAGACATTTGGATCAATTTGTCAGGTTTGAATGCCGGGAGGAGCTGGAAGCTCAAATGTTGGACATGGGAAAATAAAGTGTGGACGTGGACAAAATAACAGGATAGGTTGTAAATGAAAGTGCCTTAAACTGATGACAGGGGTGGACGAATGGATCAATACAACACCAGCATGGACCATGAAAAGATATACTGCATGTTTATGTCTTATTACGATACCATGTTTCACATTTACAACTATAAAATATCACAGCACAACAACATTACAGGCCCCTTAACCTTCATATAGATATTTTTTGCAAACAAGTATAATCTATATAAATAATAAGGCAATGTAGTTTTCTAATACTGCACCTTCAACGGTGAAAACAAACCATTCTCAGTATCAAACTATTTTTTTGTTTCCTGAGGCTTCCCTCAGAGGGCTGTTATAACGGTGAAACCCAATAAAGTTTTAATTATTTTACCGTTTTATTACATAATAGTGATGGACAAATGAAAGCTTCATGAAGCACTTGTGATATTTTGTTACTCCTCTACATGGCACTCTTGGATTAAAGCTGCAGTGGGAATTGAATCACTTTCCATTGCACTAGCTTTGATATTAGTGCTGTCAAAGTAAATTAATTAATAACAAAAAATATCGCATTAATCATGTTATTAACACAGATTAATCACACTTTTGACCGCAGATGATCCTTTAGCTGACAGCAGATGGTTACGTTAAAGGTAGCACAGATTGTGTTTGAGCATTAAACATAACTACATGCTTTAAAGTAAATAATTTAATACATGCTTGCATATGACATTCAGAATATTTGTTCATGTCAAACTTTAGGGGTAATTTTTTCCCATTTTAAATTATGCTAGTAATTAACTGATAAGAAAAGGAGGGGGGGGGGGGGGTATGCAATGGATATTTTTTTTCGAAGACACCCTCATAACGAAAAAAATAACCCATAATAGGTGCTCTTTAAATTTGGCGAGCAAAACATGTTGATAAAAAGCCTTTTTAATTAAGCGATTAATCGTGATTAATTAAAATTCTAAGATGTGATTAATCTGATTTAAAAATGTAATCGTTTGACAGCTCTATTTTATATATGAACCAAGACTACCATCTTGAGGAGTAAAACACATATTGCATAGCCTTCATGAAGCTTCATTTTCGCATCACTACATAATGCACAACAAATTGATAGATTACTAGTTTTGAAATCTGAAGTCAAGGACATATTGTTGAAGTTACTGTAAAAATGGTAACAAAAAATATTGCAAAATCTCATTGTTATTATTTATTAATTTTTTTATTAAAAATTTACAATTTTGGTACAGATATTTTCAAGGGTAATGGAAGTTGACACATGATTCACTTTTGCGGACCACTTAAAATGATATGGTGGGTCGGATCTAGCCCCCGGCCTTGTGTTTGTCACCTATGCTCTAAACCTACCTAAGCCCATGATTCGACTTTTTTGTCCGTAATTCCAATCATTAATTAATCAATTAATCCATTTGCTTCCGCTTGTCAGGTGACTAATCGTTTTACGTTGATGAACTACATAATGAGTTATTATTTTAGTTTATTTACATAATTAATGGTCATATAGCGTTCAGCTCTAATTTGCCAGCTTGCACTCACCAATAAAGCCAATAAAACCCATGCTATTATTACATACTATTACATAGCACCAACAACCTTGCCTGGCACCCTTTCAAGCATGACATATCCATTGTTTATCCACACCAGCACGGACTGATCTTCAATACATCTAGTTTGTGTAATCTTTGTTGAACCCTTGTTATTTCCCCTCTAGCTTCAGCTAATAATAACATCGACACGATGGCTGCCGGCATTCTGTGGCGAGTCCTGCATCAGAAGCGGCTGATCTGTTTGTGATAAAAGCTCACCTGAATGGATGACAGCTGCACTGCTTTGAAAAGAGTGTTGTGGTCAGAGTTGTCAACTGCTGCCGTTTATTGTCACTGCTATACCGCAAAGACGGTAGCAAATGAATACAGCCGTGTGCACCAACAGGCGTTGTATTGCATTTTTCTGAACATTTGTTTCTAGTCCTACTTAGCACCTGTAGATGCGACTGGATGGTGCTCATGCCAGCATAATTATAATCTCCAGCAACCAGGCGAAAGCAAGCGTTTTATACACATCACCCTGACACAGATGGACATGATCGGTATCTGCAGTCGCCCCACTCATTAGTCATCCTCTCCAGCGTGTCTGTCTGAATGTTGTGTCCAAGGGAAGAACAGCCGAGCAGGGGGACAGCCGCAGCACATTCCACCATGGATGTCGATGGATTAATCAATTGGTGTTGCAGCTCAGCCAATCCATTTTAGAAAATAATCTGGTCGACATAATAAAAGTGCTATTCTGTCATTCTAGAGGCCAGGGATCACTTGTCTTTTTTCGTTTTACCCCCTTCTCTCGCACTACACTTATCAGAACATAAGTGGATTAAATAGAATATACTGTAGATGTGTGTTCAGTGGGGTTAACAATGAGAAAAGGCTGCTTGTGTTTTTTCCTTCTTTGAAAAAAATACATCTTTGGATATTTTCATCACTGAAGACTTTCGTGCCCAGCTTAAGTCTAGCACAAAGCGTAGTCTAACGGTGCACATACGTGGAGTTTTCTTTCTTTTGGTATTTTCCTAGACTTTGTGCAGGTAGAATCCGGCATAACGGGGCATTTGTGCTGTTGTAGCCTATTCCTGGCCAATCGTATTGACATCATTCCTTTGCATTAAAATCAGGGTGGTAGGAGTGCACGCTGCATTTGTCATTGTGGAAGCAAATTGACTCGCTGGGCTTCGAGAGATGAGAATGAAAGATTGAGATTGAAATACGATGACATTCACTACACACGTCCTCGATGCGCCGATCTGTCTGCCTGCGCCTCGACCAAACGCATCAAAATTGTTTTAGAAGCACCCGAGCTACGATTTAGACCTGTCTTTTACCGAGTCTAAAATAAAGTCTACTTTCTATGACCAAATTGCCAGATGCGCTAAGGCAGCTCGGTGCACCGGAACGCTCAGCGAGGCGTAATGTGTCTACCAAATTCACAAACATACCAAACCAGACTTGCCCCTGTGCAAAATTCAAGATGTGCCCGTTTTGGGGCCGAGCGCAGTCTCCTTTCTGTTGCCAAATTGCCAGATGCACAGGGGGCGTGGCAGCTATATCCGCCGGAACGCTCAGGTAAACTAGAGTTGCCCGGAACGTAAATTGAGATGCATCTGTTTTTACGCTGAGCACACATGTACCTAAATTAAGATTTAGAAAAGTAATAAACTGGACTGTTTGTCACTCCATCCATAAATTCAGTCAAGACCAGTGACTTTTTACCATTCATATCACATTCCACCCGGTTTGACTCACAAATTTGTACCTTCTTCTGCAAGTCCAGTTTCTCTCTTTTAGCCTCACAAGAATGTCTCACACTATTAAAATGACGTCACCCGAGATAGGACTAATGTAGCTAGAGATAGCTCTGATAATACCGTTTGCATGAGTTCATCATAAATACGCAACCACATACATGAAGACATTTTTATACATATGCACTGAGCAGGAGGCATTCACTCTGTTGGGGCTGTTGGGTTTCATGTGTTTAAAGTGCTACTGGCTCAGGTCCACACAATAATTCCTGCTGCTTATTTGGAGGTGAAATGGAATGTGAAATGGTCAAGGGCTAGGTTGTGGTACTTCCCTTTATTTCCCAGATGTATGAAAGTAAGGCATTTAAATCCCTGTAAGGATAAAGCATAAAGGCAAAAAAAATAAAAAAATTAATCCAAAGAGCTGTCTTTACATTCCTGTTGTCCACCGTGGATTTACAGACAGAAGGAATTTAAGGACAAAATAATTTGTAGAGCCATGACTGGTGCATCTGCAGATAGTTGATGAACTGCAATTGTCAGTGGACACCAACAATGATCATCAAACACACCATGTAGCTACATTTACTTATTTCAATATACTCATTCTGGATATTACAGTTTACATGTAAGTTTATTACATCCTCTCTGCAGGAATGAGGGTAATTGAATCCCAAGTAGCCTATAGGGTTCTATATTTGGTCCTAGCACAAGTCTGGCACGAGGTGCGATGTAAATGCATGCAGGGGTGGACTAGACTTTGAATTAGCTATTTTGGTTGTTGACGCAGTTTAAAAGATAGATAGATAGATAGATGAAATCACAGATCCACATATAGTTTTATTTTTATTTTTTTTTACCACACAGTCATTACAAAACAGGAACTCATGATGTAAGACCATGCTCATCAAAATGTATTTGCTGGATTTAATGTTTTGCCAGAGGAGTGGTGGCGTGTGTAAGCCTGACATACTGTATGTTTGCCCTCCCAAAGTGGTGGCTTCTGCATACCCATGGGTGCAGAAATAGAGTCTAAATATAGTATGTCGCCCAGATCTTTTGCACTCATAAAATCCTTACAAGTTAGCCATTAGAAATATAAGCTCATTTGCCGCAGGAAAACATAATTATCACGCAGCAGTCACACCTCAGCAAGTAGGGGCAATTTACGTATTTCAGCTATTGGAGTGACACAATATCAACAAAGATAGTGACAAATACCTTAAATGATCTAATTGAGGGTTAGTCTCCACATTAATTGTGTTTTTTTTTCAAGTGCTTGCATTGGTTTACACTGGAAACTATGGCTTCCTTCTCCCAAATACCATAAACATGCTTCTTAGGTTAATTGAAGTATCTAAATTGTCCACATGTGAATGAGAGTGCGAATGGTTGTTTGCCTATCAGGTGATGGGTGATTAGTCCAAGCCAGTTTGGATAGACTCCATAACACCATGGTGAGGAAAAGTGGGATGGATGGTTAGGTGAAAGCTGTTGTACCGGGAGAGTAACACCTAGTGATGACAAAATGAAGCTTCATGAAGCACTTGTGATATTTTTTGACTCCTCTAGATGGCACACTTGGTTGAAAGATGCAGTGGAAATGTAATCAATTTCCTTTGCACTAGCCTTCATATTTAAACCAAGAGCACCATCTAGGGGAGTCAAAAAATATCACAAGTGCTTCATGAAGCTTAATTTTGCCATCACGAGTAACACCCATGTGTTGAACAACTATATATTAGTATTTGTGTTAACGTAGTGTAGATTAACACAGCTTTAAACTGTGACAAGGTATTTAGCTTCAGATGAGAGACATTGTCACAAGTATCCACCCATTGTGTTCTTATTCGCACATACGCACATGTTTATCCGTGCGATTGTCAGTGTCTTAATGGATTTCACTCACTACCCTCTCGCCCTGTTGGTCTATGACCCTAATGTGTCACTCATCCTGGCACCTGCATGTAGGCAAGGCTGCCCTACCAAGATAGTTTTGATCTGACATGGATCGACTTTCACGTGATTTAATTCAAGTTGTCTCTATGGTGCTAGTCTGTTTTCACTGCTCAGGTCAAGGCCGTGTGTCAGGAGCTGTCAGTGTGTTGCGATTCTAAATGTGGGGGAGAGAATAAAGAAATGCGCCTTAGTTTAACACCTAGTTGCAATATCGTGTATCAAACCATCTGAATTGTAGGAATCAATTCATTGAATGCATTATTATTATTATTATTATTATTATTACCGTCTTCGTCCGGTCTCTTGGGGTCTCCAAGTGTTCATTTCACAGCGTTGATCTGTAGTGGCTCTGGCCATCTTAAAATCATCTACCCATGGAGGTCTGCTTGCAGTTCCAACTTCCAAATAAACGTAATTGCGCTTCAACCTCATGGACATGGACTCGAGCAAATCAGTTTCCATTCTTTCATGTCACAGACTGTGTGCCTCTTGTGAGCGGATTATAAAGTGAATGAGGGGAGGCGGCGAATCAAATTGGGTGTGTTCACTCACACAACTGCACAAAATGCCCGTTTTAAACCGCGTCTGGCGGCGGTGTCTGCGAAAATACCAAAACAACGCCTAACTCGCCCATGCACAAAGTTACGCCGCATTCCATGCCAGACGTTTGGCTCGGCACAGATTTCTAGCCCTCAGACCATATACAAGTGTTCACTGAAAGCTTTGGCCGGATTGAACACTTATGAAACCACTGTTTTCAGCATTTGTGTGTGTGTGTGTATGGGATGGCGTGGGGTGCCGGGAATTTATCAAATGCATGTGTACATGTACACTCCACCTCCAATAATATTTTTGAAATGGAAGTTCCAGAATTTGCAATCAAGGGTATTCTTTTCTTAGTCTTCTAATGAAAAAGCCATCACTCTGCATCATACCAATAAAATTTCATGTGGAGAGGAACTTTTGATAATTTTAATTAAATTCATGAGGAGAGGAATTCTTGGCATGAGCATGTATGATGCTTTTGTTGAAAGGATGGGCGGACCGTGCAGTGAAAAAATGTGTGACCACTTCTCCTATTTATTTTATTTCTACGTGCGGACATAGAAACATTTGCAGATAATATGCCACAACCGCAACAAGAATCAATCCTGAACATGTGCCACTGCATGTAATGAAACCTTTGCCCTTGTTTCCAAACTGGCAGCTGTGTGTCAGAAGGTGCTATTTGTCATGAATGAAAGCGTTGCATTTGATTAATGGGCACTGTAAGTAGTCAAGCGAAAGAACAGAGATGTAGGCAATCATGTTTGATGAGAATAGTGAGTGTGTGTGGGGGGGCTGGGGGGACGAGAGAGAGAGAGAGAGAGAGAGAGAAAGAGAGAGAGAGAGAGAGAGAGAGAGAGAGAGCGAGAGAGAGTGCATATTTGTCTGTGCATGTGTGCGTAGCACCACGGCCATCCCTATGCAGACAACATTTACAACATTTAGCACATTTGTCACATTTTGTTTCCCTTTCATGAACACATTACCAGAATGTTCATTTTCCCAGATTTGGTATATTTAGGCCTAATGTGGCAGATTTGTGCAGGTATATGCTCTGAAAAATCTGATCTTAAAATGATTACATCTTGTTTCTAACAATTGCAGTATAAGGAGTGAATGTTGTCAATATATCCAGTATATTTCAATACATACACCTCTAATAATTGTGTATATATTTCTGAGTGTAATAATATGACAGTGGCCCTTTCTCATTCTTTGTATACATTTGCATTTCATTCATTCATTCATTCATTCATTCATTCATTCATTTTTAAGGGGTATTTACGCAGTTGGTTTGCATGTATTACTAAATAAAACCATGACTGGAAGGGGGGAAAAATTGGTCAGTATGACAATGTATTTTCAGATGAAATCACAAACTTAATAATTTGATCAAAATTCTACTCTTTGATTTTACTTTGGTTTGGTATTGATTGTAGTTTATTAATTATTTAATATTTCAAACGTTGGTGTAAACAGTCTACTAGGGTGATAACAGACAATTTAGGTTTTGATACAATGCCGATTACTTTTTTGGGGGCATCAAAGATACCAATACAGAAAGCAATACTTTGTTAGGATTTTTTACCCTAATAAAACACATGCCAATAAATAACTATTTACAACAACAATTTTAACAATTTTTGTGTTTTGCATAAAATGGCACTTTACCTTTCCATTGGTGACCAACATTATTTATCAAAACAAATGCCCTGACAGAAACGCAAATAAATAATACTTACTTTATAAATAATTGAGATAATTTTGGATTAAACGTTTTAAAAATATGCTTTTACTTTTACAATGCAAGGTGATGTTCAACAACAGCAGCATATTCACATGTGTCAGGCAGGTTGTATGTAATACTAGTAAGTTCTCCTAACAATTGTGGAAGTAAAACACTCACATTTTTGATGATCTCAATTAGGTTACATTCCTAAATTCAATCTGACTTCCTAACTCAACTGCGAGAGTGTTCCAGAATAAAACCCGGAGCAGTCCAGGACTCCAGACTAGTACTAAAGAGTCACATTTCTCTTGAATTTATACTTGCTCTGAATTGCTACTTAAAGAGGTTGATTCGGATTAAGGCAAGATGCACAATATTCAAATGTCATTGTAAATGGACAGCATGATTTTGTCGAAAGAGCATCAAAGACAGCACCTATCCATCTGCACTAGATTGTAGTGGTTTTATTTATAGACTGTCTCTGTTGCTGTCTATCACTCAGCCTTTCGATTTATTCCTGACGACCCATATGGCGCCCATCATTGTGTCCCATTCAAGAAATTGGGTTCGCTGTCAAACCGCATTTTGTTTATTGTCACTGTGCACCTAAAACATCCTCCAGATAACAGTACTGGATGAATTTACATGATCCTGCAATTGAGAGAAGGCTCTCAGAGGGAATACGAACGTGTTTGTTGTCGCTATAAATGTAAAAGAGGCACAAGTGACCTTCAGGGTACAGACACACTCACTGAGATGTGATTGGAAGGATGTGGGAGTCTCACATCTGATGTTGAGAAGGTGCTACTGTCCTGATTCACCACTATCATTAAGGTGCCCTTTAGCAAAGCGATTTTTATTATCTCATTATTATATTGATATATATTGTCCTCAGGTTTCACATGCTAATAGTATCTTGAACTCCAACTGACATCAACTGAATAGGCAATGAAATGCAAATGTCTGCGAAAGTAAGCCTTGATAACTGTATTACCCTGAATGCAGCACAATCCTGCAATGTGCAGGGGCCTACAACTTGAGGCCCGAGGGCCACTTGTGGCCTGCAGCATGATATTTTGTGGCCCCCTGCTTGACATCAAAGTTTAATGTTAGTACGGCCCCCAACTTCTTTGCCATGATGTTGTCCTGGGGGTTTTGTATTTGTTTTTATCACTTATAGGATACCCTAGTTCAGGGTCATGACAGATTTCGACAAAACATGATTCCGAAATGACACCAAGCAGTAGGAAAATATATCCTGTCACTCAGTCCCAGTCGTGTCTTTTTAAAAACTGCTGTGATGAGAAAGGTTGGGGACGAGAACAGCCAAATTCAAGAAAAACAGGAGACGGGATGTTTTTTTGTTGAGCACAGGGACTCCCTCACATGTCTTGAATACACAGAGAAAGTTGTGGTGCTCAAGAAATCAGATGTCCAATGGCAATTGCTATAAGACTGCAAGGGAAGCTCAGCTTCCCCTGAAATTGAAGTTTCCCGTCATCTGTTAACTGTCCATAAAACGTGTGTCCGTCATTGACGGATTAACGGACCATCAATATTGATGAAATGCCCATTTTAGCGAATCAGCAACCTCCCTCCATCTGAGCATTTTCCAGGTTTTTCATTCCGTTGTTCTGATCTGGAGACCTAACCGATCCCCAGCAACTTTGTTTTTCTTAAAAACGACTAGTGTTGTGTTTGGCGACTCTCTGCTGTCACTCTGTGGTTTCTTTTCCCAACAAACAGCGACAGAAAAGGCCTGAAAAGGCAACAAAAGGTAGAATTTACAAATAAATACTTCCTAATAAATCCTTGTATGACCACCAGCCGCCACTGCAGATGTCATTACTCAACTAGACATGTTGTGGAGTATGCAAGGTACCAGGACGATGAGAGAGAGGAACGTGGTATGAATATGGAGGAGCACCAGATTTTTATAAATAGGAAGGGGGGGGGGGCTTAATGATGCTTCAGGGTATCCAAATAATATGCAAAATAATTTGTTTCATAAACACTTAATTTCTATCACAGTCTCTAAATGTTGAAATATATTTAAGTCCTTTTAATCACACAGGAGATTGTTGGACATAATGTGCTCTTTATTAATTATTCAACTATTATTAAACGTCATTGTTTAACATGAATGAAATTTATACACACTCACTAAGTGTTAAGTATTCTTCAAACTGTTTTGCGTGGTAATCTTTGCTTTTAATTTGGAAGGCCGCTTCCCGTTTCACTTCGTCATTCAGCTCATGCATTTATTTTTAGGTTGTTCAAAACGTTAATTTATTGATGTCCGTCAAAAACAATGTATCTGAACATAAAAGTTATTTTAAACAGTCACTCACGTCTCACGGGTGTACCAACGTGACATTGCTAAAATCGTGAAATCTTGATGGGACTCAGGAGATTCTTCTTCTCTGGACTTCTATTGAGGTGGATTTCAATATTTTGTTGTAAATAGCGCCCACTACTGTGCAGGAGGGGCATAACAATTAGTAGGCCTCTAAAAAAAAACGCTGCATTGGCAAGATGCGGCAACACTGTCGTGATATATCAATCATTTGGCACCTAGGGGGTCTAATCCCATTTGAGGGGGGACCAGTTCCACCCGAGCCTCCTCTCTGGCTCCGCCAGTGCCGAGCACGGCAACATAAATTGAACATGGATTGTTGGATTTTTACCATTCTAAATAAAAGAGCCTCTAAAACAGAAGGTGACATTCGACCTGCGTCCTTAATCAGGACACTGAATAATTTGTGTGATAATTGGTCCCTGTATCGGCGATTGTGTGATTTGATCCTGTCCTGATCTGGAGTCTGTTCCAGTGATTTAGTGATTATGTATTGCGACAGGGGAACATTCCAGTTTCTGTGTTGACTGCTAATTGGGCTCCAGTGTAACGACTGTGTCATATTAATGACCCAGATCCAGTTCTTGGTAATATTCATGAGGTGCACTGCATTGCCTCTTCTCTGTGGAACCCGCACAATACAGAGGTTTATAAGTGTGTGTACTATATGGTGTTGAACAGTCATTTCTACGTTGAAGTGTTAAACGTGTGGGTGGAACAAAGGATAATCACTGCATGCAGGTCTCTTCTTCAGTTCATCAGAGTGTTTCTGATTTGTGGGTAGTACCGGGTACAGTATTTGCTGTCATTACTCCCATGATGTCGGTGTCCTGTTCTGTTACTATATATATATATTAAAAAGGTGAAGTTGCGGTATTTACATCAGCAGACAACGGTAGTATGGTAATTGTCTCTTTTTTGCCACATTACATTGAGAAAGAGACATTAAATGAAATCTTCAAATCAAACACTCTATGTCATGATTAACAGCTGTTGTGTGCATGTGTGTGTGTGTGTGTACTTGTACATAGTACATTGTGAGGGCCAAAATACGTCTTTAACCGACAGATTGAGGACATTTTTATGAAGTGCAGACATTTTGACCGGTCCTCACAACTCGAAACCTCTTTTTGAGTGTCAAGACTTGGTTTTAGAGTTTAGGTTTGGATTGGATTATGGTTGAGGTTAGGGTAAGGAATGGGGGTAGGCAATCATTTTTGATGGTTGGGTTAGGGGAAGGGGCTAGGAAATGCATCGTGTCAATGAAATGTCCCCACGATGATCCAAAGACAAGTGTGTGTGTGCGTGTGTGTGTGTCAGTGCAACTTAAGAGTGTCTTCAATATCTAATAAAACAGGTGGTATTCATTAGCAACCTCACAAGGGATTCCAGCATTCTACCAAGTTCTTAGCACGCCCCGGACATCCTACTTCTCCTCTCTGAGGCTATATTCTGTTTTTGCTATTTTTTTATGGTTGGATCGCAGTGTGTTTTGTCATTGAAGGAGGTCAAATAAATGCAAAGTGTCCTTTGTGCCGAGAAAAAAAGAGAAAAAAAGCCAAAACCACAGTTGGCAATACATAGTGAAATTTATACCCTTCCTTTATTTACGATGGGACTTTGCACATTAATTAGGATAAGTACATTCCAGCAGGTAAATGTGCCAGATTTTGCTGAGGAGCCTAATTTTAACTAGAAGGAGGGTGTGTGTGTGGGGGGGGGGGGGGGGGGGGTGATACTCAGCACCAGCATTGATCAAGATTGAGATGTTTCTTAGTTTCTCATAATTGTGTTGACTGATTCAAAAGGTCAAACTGGCTGATGACTACGAGACTTCAATTGCTACCATTCCGATTATGGGAAATACATTATCAACTGACTTCTTGACACCTCCATAGTACATCTTCAGAACAATCAACCAATAGATGACTATTTTTAGAAGACTTTTTAATACCTATTTTCCCTATTTGGTATAGTGCTTGTTGTTACATATAAGTTTGAACCTTGCTGGTTAATGGAGTTTTCTCGTACGAAGCAAAATGATGCATAAGAAATTAGAAGTGTTTCCCAAAGACAAATTAGATTTTAATGAAGAATGAAAGCGGTTCTGGGGACTCTTTGGCGTAATGTCAAGATTCAGCGTGGTACATTTTGTGCAGATAGGGCATATTCATTATAGTCATTCAAGAATGACAACTATCAATCTGTATAATGAACTGCAAAAGTCATACATTGCACTGCAAGTGCAGGAAATATGCCCATGAATGTTAAATATGCACATAGAATTGGATGGATTGTGGGTGAAAAAGAGATAAAGCAGTTTTTGTTTCCTTCCTCCCCAAAGTTTCTGTGATTTCCCGTCCTCAGATTTAACAAGACAATGAGGAATTTTGCCACATTGAGGAGAAAAGATTCAGTAACCAATTGGAGATTTTGTATGCTTTGTGGGGGAAGGAGATAACAATTTGTCTAAGGAATGCTGTGCCATTTTTGGTCTCATTTATTGGAACATCAAACAGATCAGATACTTTGCAATTGCAACCTCTGCAAAGTGCACTATTAGTCAATGTAATTGGAGCACTGCTGAAATGTGATCATATAGTGTTCTTTGTTTCCCTTATCATTTGTACACATATTTAACATTAAGACAGTCTAACAATTAAATGTCACTGAATGTTTCTACCTGCATATTTACATTAACTTAAAATTACATTTTATTGTTCTCTCTGTTCTGTGCTGAGAAAAATAGCATTTTGTCGCTGTTTAGATGTTGGTGACTCTCGAGTTTGATTAGTTCTGGTGCTCTTGAATTACCTCAACATGCTGTTAATTGTATAGCACATGGAGAAAGTTGGATTACTGTGTTGTGTATTTTGACTGCATTTATTTTATTGTGATTAATTGTGGACAGTAGTACAGCATATTTCTAGCGATATTTTCAATTTGTTGAACTGCAATTTGTAAGAATCATGATTTTTCTTGTACTACAAGCTTAAATGGCAGATTTTTATGATATACAAAAATAAGACAATCAAAACTTTTCTTTTCACTGTTAACCTAAAACCTATACAACTCAATTGAAAAAAAATAATAAGAGAGGACGTATAAACAACAACATAGTTGCACAAGTGCATGGGCTGGAATAGCATCGTATACAGCAGCCCAACCAATTGTGAAATCACCAAAATGTCCGGATGAGTCACTCGGTTATGCCCTGTTATGAATTCAAACTCATGTTAAATGGGGGTCAACACACACCTGCCACCAGTTATGTCGGTTTATCATTTCCAACTCCAAAGTTTTCTCCTCCTCAAATTATTGTGTGAACATGTACTGTATTTGTATTATACTGTGTTTGCTCAATATGAGATGATGAATAACTCTTAATATTGCATTGTGTGAAATAAATGTTATTCTTGTTAATAACATTACAGGCACTGTGAAATAATTACACTATACCAATGCAGAGCAGTAAAGCAGTTAGAGGCTGAGAAGAGTAAGCGCCGTTGAAAAACGAAGGCGTATTAATTTTAATTTAAGCACTGATGCAGTGCACCCTAATTTGCAGGACAGCATGCTATAATCTGGCAATGATTGCAACTTGCTATCGGCACTTCATTCCACTGTGAAATTTCACTATCACCTTAAAAAATATTTTTCAAGGCCCACAATGTTTGCTGTCTGCTCTAAATGTCCGATGTGTTATTTGTGGTCACTGCAGTTCTTGGTGTCAGACATGCTGGCGAGCACAGGCAGCGTGTTAAAAAGTCTACTTATCAGTTGCCAACTAACCTGCTGCAGTGTGTGACATGACAGTCGTACTTTCTCCAACTGTGTCTTTGGCATTTATTCGGTTTAGAAAGATTAAGAGCTATTCTCTTTCGCTCTCTTTCTCTCTCTCTCTCTCTCTCTCTCTCTCTCTCTCTCTCTCTCTCTCTCTCTCTCTCTCTCTCTCTCTCTCTCTCTCTCTCTCTCTGTCTCTCACTCTGTGTAGCTAAACATGGATGCGTCTACGCCTGTGGACATTGCAATAAACAAGTACTGTATTTGGAAAAGAGTTTGGCAGCAGTAAAGAGATGTAATATACAAAAGCCACCTCTTCACAAACAGCACTCACAGTTTATGTCTTTAAATAACCTCTAGATGCAGTCAGTGGAAACACAGATGGACAAACACAGAAAGCTTGGGGGAGAGTGTTTAAATACGGGATTACACTTTGACATACCGTGGGGGGAACCCCCCCTTCGATATGCAATGCAATTTGCCATGTTTTAAGCTCAATGCCCTGGAGGCTTTACAGGATTTAAAAACCTAGGAAATATGATAGACCACATATGCTTCTTAATGTGACAAATCTAATATAAGGTGTGTGACTCATATCTTGGCTTGTATACATAAACTGTACACACACTTTCTTATTCAATGCATTTATTTTATTCTCATGGCTTCTTACTTTGTAGATTCTCACTGAAGGCGTCAAAACGTGTATGTATGAACTGATGTGGAATTATGTACTTAACAAAAAAAAGGTGAAAACAAATCTAAACATGTTTTATATGATACATTCTTCAAAATAGCCATCCAATGCCAATAATGTGCAAAAAAGTAATCAGCGAAAAGGGTGGCTAATTATTTATGTATTTATTTTATTATTTTCTTTGTTAAGTACATAACTCCAAATGTGTTCGATAGTTGTCATAGTTGTTGACATACTGCCACAGAAAATAAATTAAACTGTGTTAAAGCTGTGTGTATCTTTCAAATGATGATTCGATAAATATCGATTCAATTCATGACACCAAAAATTCAAGAATGGTTGGTACATTTTAAAATTGAACATTTCTATTCGCTTCGACTGGATGCACTCACATATTTTAAATTAAAACCAAAAGGTAACTAAGGCCACAATCTATGCGACAGCTCTATTTTCAATCAGATAATCACCATACATGCTATGTCACTTTAGTGTGTTGCTTCAATAATAATAAATAATAATGCATCAGATTTATATAGCGCTTTTCTTGAAACTCAAAGACGCTTCACAATGGATACATTATTTATGCACTCAGACATTCACACTGTGGTGGCGGTAAGCTACTTAAGCAGCCACAGCTGCCTTGGGGCAGGCTGACGGAAGCGAGGCTGCCAGTGTGCGCCTACAGCCCCTCCGACCACCACCAAACATTGGCACCTTCCATACACCACTGTGAGTCGCACTGGAAGCTATGTGTGTGAAATGCCTTGCCCAAGGACACAACAACATATGACTTGGGGAGAGCGGGGATTGAGCAGCCAACCTTCTGGTAATTGAGCGACCGTCTCTACACCCTGAGCCTGCTTCAAGGAAAGTGATTGACCCCACCACCATTTAAAGGTTTTTACATTAACATCTTATGGTACCTGTTGTTTAATGTGCATGCCAAAGAGGCTAATTAAGCAAACCATGAACTGACATTAACAGGCCAATTTCCCTGTTGAATGTTTGGTGCCTTAACAACAAGAAAATTTGCTGGTTGAGGGTGTAATGTCAGTTAATACTTAATTTAAAAAGCAACACATTGCATCTACATAATTACGCATAGAAAAAAGTAAGATATAATTACCTTTATGTATGTATGTATAATTATTTGGTGTATTTTAAGGGAGTCACCTACAGTATAGCCCATTGTATCTACAAAAAGAGGTTTGGTGAGATGAAGTTTTGAATTATCTCACACAATCTTTAATTATTTTAAAATCAAACTTTCATATGGATGTGAATGTCGTAATGCTTATAGCGTTTATATCATCCAAAAATATTGTGACTTGCATTGTAGTATTTTCAGGCCATATTTATTATGCATAAACATATGCGCATACATTTTGGTTACAATCAGTCACATTTTTTTCATACATTAAGTGACATAATAATCTTTTAAGCAACTACTCCCTACGTGAGTGTGTAAGGTGTCTCAGTTCTCCGAAGGACTCTGAGACGCACTTGGAAAACTGAGACACCCTACACACTTGCACCCATTAACAGCAACGCGCAATTGAGGGGCACAAGGGTGGTTTGCGAGTAATGGGACACGGCCTATTATGTCGCAACAGTAACCGGAAACAGCGTAGTTGTGTGACTTACGGAAGCCGGAAGTCCCGCCTCCTCCGTGGCATATACCCCATAGGCAACCTTATGACTCGCCTGGCAAGCCACACCCACTTTCTTGAAAGTGGGTCCGGAAAAGCTGCCATTAAGTTTTGTTTGAATATTTTATATTATGATTTTGACATAAATATAGATGTGCACATAATTTGGGAGATAATTGGTCATGGTTTTTGTACATTAAGTGACAATGTTTTTTCTCTAGGCTACGGAGCCCCTAAAGTGACATTTTAAAAAATATATATGTTTCTCGTTAGGATGAGAAACTTTCTCGTCCTAACATACCACTTTGGATCACGTGGTTAACTTCATTCATGAACTTTTACAAACATCTGGCCACCTCTTATAGATACAAATGCAGGTGTAGGCCTATAGTTACTAAATGTGAGGAAAATGGATTACACGTAAAAAAGGTAATGTGCCGTGTTGCGCTAAGGAGACGGCTCCATCGCCGAAACTATTTTGCGAAAGGACCCAATTACATTTGGCATTTTGACTCTTACAACAAACTAGATAGATAGATAGATATTCTATTAATCCCTGCAAGGTAGCATCAGGAAATAAATAGGATAGACAATAAAATGCTGCACGTTGGTATGTTTTATGAGACTCTCCAGTCCTGTTAGTCAATTTTAATTTTGTTTGAACAAAGCAACAACGTGTATCAACGTGGTTATTCCTTTGCATGCTGTCATCCAACTTGAGTATCGGTTGAACATTCTGAACCTAGTTCTCTCTCTGACACTGCAGTTGTGAGCGTTTGTACTTCTGGACGTATTTCTTTATCATTTTCAGGTGCAACAAGTGCAAATAGTCTTCCTTGAATTCATTGAGCTTGTCTTAATATAGAAAGCTTGGGCCAGTGAAACAGTAACTGGTTTTAAGTTCAGTAGCTGGGATGGATCTAGTTGCTTGATCTGCTGGATTTTACACTGTTGAGACATAGATGTGGTTGTGTGGATGGCCCAATGCATGTGACACGATTGGCTACGTACATGTAGAATCTTTTTGAAGAATTCTGTATGTACCCTAGTACAATACGACTGTCAGTGAAAAACATAACATTGACAAATTTGATATCCAACTCGTCTCTGATTAAGTCGTACATTTATACTGCGAGTACGGCCGTGGTACAGTGTGTGCAGGACGTGGTGCGAGTTTCGACTTCCCCATCACGAAACCTACATGGTACTCAGCCTGACTGTCTAGAAAGCGCAGGTAGGCTACCGCCCCTAAAACTACAGTAGATGCATCAGAGAAAATGCACAGTTCATTCCTTTCCATAGCACTTAAGGAACTTGAGCTATAGCACTTTTTAAGTTGCAGATCCTCGAGGGCTTTCAACAAGTCTTTCCATGAGTCCCACAATACTTCCTTTTCTGGAGGAAGAGGTGCATCCCAATCTCTCTCTTCACATGACAGTTCACTGAGTAGCGCTTTGCCCTGCATGATGATGGGAGCGACAAAACCCAACGAGTCATACATGCTATTGACAACTGATAGTACTCCCCTGCGTGTGAATGGTTTTGTCTCAATTGGATACAAGGCAAGTGAAACTATCAGTTTGTAAATTCCAACGAAGTCCCAAGCTTACCTGTACTGGGAGGGGATCTACTCCGAGGTCCAAATCTTTCAATTCCTTTGCACGGTCCTCTACAGGAAACGCTTCCATGACCAGGCTTACAGTAAAATGCCACTTTGTGGAGTCACAGGTTGGATTTTGCTAACATGATTTTTCTTCTTGTTAACAGGTCAATCGCTTGTTCGGGAGTGCCAACAGATATAAGCCCGTCATCAACGTAAAACTGTCTCTCAACAAATTGTCTGGCGTCTGTGCGATGCGCTTGCTCACCTTCTTTTGATGCCCATCGCGTACAGTAAATGGCAACAGCAGTTTGTCTCCCGCCTGAATCGAGAGAGTATGACCAATTGTACAGTATGTATTCATCTGCCTCCCTCAAAATAAACAAAATTCTGAAATTTCAACACCTCAGTACCCCATGTAAGAGGAAAAGTAAAACATTATGCTGCTGGGGCACCACATATATAAACAAGCCAGGATTAGAAGCAGAGCTTCTGGAGAAAGCAAAGCACAGCAGTGCTATTGTTATCACACAGGGGGAGATTAGCGTTGATGGCTGTATGTGAGCTACCAGGCTTGGCTGGTGTTCTGTGTCGGATGCTAACCCAGCCCACCCCTGCTGTCACTGGTGCCATGTCACAATTAGCCAGAATAGCTACGGGCATGAGCGCTCGCCCTGGTGGCAAATGCACTCTATCCTTCTCGAATCACACAGATATCACCACTCTGGAGATCATTGCCAGCATAATGAATGCTGCCCCCGTTTTCACCTTTCAGATTATATTCTGTGCCAGAATCTGGAGTAATAGCCTGCATTGTTCGTTGCTCTAATTTCTGAGACTAACAAGCTCACAGAAGACGTAGTCATTCCAGAGTGAATCATTCTCAAGGTAATTTATGACTGTTACTGTGTGTCCTCTTTTTCGTACAATTATGAACACAAGTAATTATTTGTGATTAAAAATAGTGACTGAAATTGCACTTGAAGTCTGCAAGTGACCATAAAAAAATGCAAAATGACCATCCAAGCAGCGTTACGAAGGGTCCCTGACTGATTACAGATGCATGAATAATTAGCAGAGAGGCAGCTAAATGGCACTGAACATGATTTGATGTGCAGAGATAGACGAGATTCTCCATGGAACACAACCGTGTCCTCTTTGCCCTTCTCTCTCTTGTCCGCTGTCATCCTCTGCAATCTTCCTCTCTTTCTATATTAGGCTCTTCTGGGTTAATCATTCCTAGAGGACACCAGAGCTAAAATGTGACATATATCCTTTCTTGTGTAGACACTTTTATACATCACAGACTACTTAAACAATAGCTACAAAGTCAGTTGTGACACTGATATCAGCATGTTTTGTTTCAGACTCCTCTAAAATCCTTTCACTTGACCTTATTTCCCATTTATTCGTTGTTTGCCCCTCCTTTCACTTTGAAATGAATGCGCACAGCTCTCCAATATTCACATTATTATTTAACATTTATTCACCTTTGCCAACATCCTTGCTCCCCATTTTGCTCTATTGAGTCATGAGCCCTCTGGGAGGCGGGTGCTCTAATTCATTTGTTTGCATACGGGAAAAATGTCCAGCTCTGATGGATGGCTTTGGCTCGTGCGCTCGCTCCGTAGCCCAGGGTTTACAATGGAATTTGCTTAGAGTCTCTCAAAGGACTGCATCCTCAAATAGAGAGGGATAAATAAAACAGCTCCCCACACACAGACTGTACACACTGTAGACTGTCATGTAATTTCCCTTTTATAATCACATACACGCACACACATCAAACACATCTACATGCAAATAATCACATATCTGCACAGAGGGCCTAAACATGTAGAACCTCACTGCACCAATTTAAGCCACATGAAATATGTTCTGAGTGTATGTTGTGTGATGTTAGCTTAATAACCATTAAAGTTTTCACATGTCCTCACAAAATCCTGTAATTGCATAGTCCACTTCCTCTCCAAATTAGTCTGAATCGTGAGGCTTTTAATCAGTGAGGATGCAAACAGTGATGTGATGTGACTGCTAACATTAAGCCACTCTCTCTATAGCACTCTTCTCACCAACATTCACATGCACGCACACGCTTATGAGGACTCTAGCAAAAAAAAAAATGGCTGCCAGCTGAGCATGTTTTTTTTTTTTTCTGTCAGGTTCACCTCCAGCTGAAGTTCAATAATTTGTCTGCCAGTTTTTGGTCAGAAATAATTGAGGATATCCAAGTTTGTGAGTAGGCCTACTAGTGTCTTTGGAAATGCTTACATGTCTGACATTGTTGTTTGTTTGTGTGCGTGCGTTTAACTTGTGCTCTTATATATATGTATATATATATATATATATATATATATATATATATATATATATATATATATATATATATATATATATAGACCCTTGTGAGGACAAGCGGTTAAGAAAATGGATGGATTGATTCTTGATTACAGTGAAACGTCCCAAATTTAACACGACCCAGTTTCATGATTGTGGTCAACTTTTAGATTCCCTCTATTTAGAATAATGTGATCATAAAAACTTTGTTAACCATTTAATAATGACCACACACATATTAGCAATTCACTTTTCCAACTAGTGTTGTTCCGATACCGGTATCTGGAGAGGCATCGATACGGCATTGAAACAGTGGTATCGGCACTCCTCAATCCTTAACATTTACTGCTACATAAGTACAAAATTAAATCAACCTTGAATGTATTGTAAAACATAAAATAGCACGCACAAAAACCTACCACATTTAGATCACGAATGACAAGCATCTGGCGGCTAACCAGCCGATGGCTAGCCTGAGTAGCTAACGTAGCAGGCTACATCATCACTTACTGCTCTTTCTCATTAAAACAAAATATACAGATGGGACATTAATGCACTATGCTTTGTCACAGAAGATCCACATCAAAGTACTTTGTGCACAAACAGTTGGTTGATACACAGTGAGACAAATACAGAAAGTAGTTACCAAAATCAAATCAGGGGTTAACAGAACCAATTCCTCTGCTAAGTCATCCAGATAGCTGACAGTGAACATCCGTTCCTACTGGCAAAACACTGAAAAACTGAGGCCCATATTTTCGTACCTAGTGCAAATCTAAGGCAAAGCCCAGACTAAGTGTGCACATGATCGTTTTCTCTTAACTCTTTGACTGCCAGACGTTTTCAGAAAAGGGATGCCGCCAGTGCCAGCCGATTTAAGCATTTTGACTGATTTTCAAGGTCCACAGAAAATGTTCTGTTTGGACTATGGAAACACACGTACTACCAAATGAAAGATTGGACTTTCATCTTTCATCAGAAAAAAAGAGTTTGTTTCTACCTTATTCCGTTCTTTAGTAATCAACAATAGAAAATGGTTAGTTTGACCCAATTTCGCCCGTGTTGGACCAAAATACGGAGAAATCAAGCTTTTAGTGAAACGATATTATTTCATGCATTCTAGTGAATTTGACACTTCTTTTTGTCCATGAATGATGCCACAAACACCTAAATAGTGCTTTACTTCTATAAAACACTACCACCAAGAATGAAAAAGTGTTTTTTGATAGCAAAATACGTTTATTTACATTCAACAGTGTAACAATTTGACAACAATTTGGCAAACTATTTACAAATGTGTGCAACTGTGGTGCTATTTACAAATATGTGGATGTTTCAACGACAGTTTTTCTTTTTGTAACACTCTCCTGCGTGCAAGGAGACGCAACAGCATTTGCACAAGATTGCCTCTTCGCGTGCGCCACTTTCTTGCCGGCCGTTTTTTTCCGGGGAATAGCAAGTATATACTGCAGTGTGTGTCAAGTCTAATATCAGGATCATGCTACGGTTACGTTACGGTGGTGTTACGTCTCGCTTCCCCGTGTCCTTCAGTTGCTATACCGGGTGGTAGGAGATCCATTTTATCCACTCCATTCATGGTGGCATCGTAGTCCAGAAACAGTGTCTTCTCCGTGATCAGACTGTACCCGCTCCTCCGATGAATATGCATTGGACTCGGGGTACTCTTCATTGTCCGATCGAATGTCCGCTTGTGCAGCTCCGCGTTTTCCGGCCTTAGCAGCGCTAGCCGCGCTTTGCCGATGAGGCTTACTACTTGTTCATAACAGTCACGCCAAAGCTTCCAACTTTGGCGTAGAGCTCGTTGTCATCTTCATCATCATAATCAATCTGCATTGGTCGATGCCAACTCTCCATCGCCCGATCGAATGTCCGATTGTGTAGAAGTACCCGGCCGGCTATTGTGCGCGTTTTCCGGCCTTAGCAGCGCTAGCCGCGCTAGCCGCGCTAGCCGCGCGTAGCCGGTGAGGCTTACTACTTGTTCATAACAGTCACGCCAAAGCTTCCAACTTTGGCGTAGAGCTCGTTGTCATCTTCATCATCATAATCAATCTGCATTGGTCGATGCCAACTCTCCATCGCCCGATCGAATGTCCGATTGTGTAGAAGTACCCGGCCGGCTATTGTGCGCGTTTTCCGGCCTTAGCAGCGCTAGCCGCGCTAGCCGCGCTTAGCCGTGAGGCTTACTACGTGTTCATAACGCCAAAGCTTCCAACTTTGGCGTAGAGCTCGTTGTCATCATCATCGTTGACATCAATGCGCTTTTTAGTATTGATTGATGCTTTCCGTCTTTGAAAAAAATGCTCAAGCTGAGCTGCTTGTAACCGGTTGCTTGGTCAAGCCATTGTGGCTTGGATCAGCCATTGTCTCCTCAACACTCTAGCTCCGCCTCACGTCTTCTACTGACGCCCACGGTGGGCGGCCCATCCAACCTTGTGCAAAGAGAGTCATCGCTGCCCTCTAGGGGCCAAAACGAGTCTTTGACTAATCAGATCAGCCTGATTCTTTCAGCACAGCTGCCCAAGGCTTTCCTGCACCCGTTTTTGAAAAAAAAAAAAAAAAACATAGGGGACGTCTTTTAACGTCCTCGGCGCCCTTCCCTAGGTTTATGCTAAACGTTTTATAACGTTTATGGCAGTCAAAGAGTTAAAATAGCGCAGAAAAATGAGTATTTTCCCCGTTTTGCGCCGTTGTGGGAGGGAACACAGGCAGCTCCCAGACAATCGAGCATCTCCCTTATTCCATTTAAATTCAGCAGACAGAGGCCCACTGTGTAAATGAAGGAAGGACTCACTGTAGTCCATGCGGGAGATCGGAGCGCACAATTTACAGGAAAATATCCACTTGCGGTCACTGTGGACTGGCACTTGGAGACTGCCTTCACAATAAACTAGACTTGCCAAAGCACTGGAATTAAGACGCGCCCGTTTTAATGCATTGCGCCTGTCTACGGAAATAGAGCTCCGAGTCTGCTTTGATTCAACCGACTCCACATGTTTTGTTGAAGTTGTATTTACAAAAAAGTTTGCTTACAGTTTTGTAAAAATGAAAACATCGAAAAAATTCTGCTGGAAGGACAAAGTGTAAAGAATATTCCATCCATCAATCAATTTTCCATACACCCTCAAAACTGCTGGGTCAAATATAAACCAATTTTGCTCAAAAATTGGACCGACCCACTACTTGGGTCAATTTGACCCAACTTTCTGGGTTGTTTTGTGTAAAAGAGTTAACAAAACAACCAGCAATCCAGCGTTGATTGGCATGTGCAGCTCGTAGCATTGAATGCTTTATCCATTATAGCATAAGTGTTCCAGATCAAACCAAAACAACTTCTAGTCTCTTGAGCAAATCTGAACCAAAGGCACATGTACATTTGTTCAGATTTGTGATTTATGCTTGCCAAATTAAGTGCACAGGCCTTTGAGACATGTCTGCATCTGTAACACTGACAAGGCCAAGACATCTGTGACTCTGTGGGGTGAACGGCAGGCATGTGGCAGGGGACATGTATTTTCGTGGTTCATTTCACCCCTGCTCCCTCTGCCTCTCTTCCTCTCATTCTGTGGTCCTGATTTATTCTCACACAGAAATGCAAAGCTTTGTTCCCTCGCTTAGTCAGGAAGAACCAGCACTATTTTGAGAGCATTCACGTACATGTTTTAATTAGAGCTCATTATTATGTAAAGCACCAAGAGGCAGTAAGACACCCATGATTCACCACAACTCAGTTACTTGAAATGAGAGGTGATGTGTACCTAATAACAATCTTATTGAGCTTTTTTTTTATTTTTATATATTTATATATTTATAACAACCACCATTCCATCCCATAAATATGTGTGCATCAAAGCAAAGTGAAATGCAAACGATATAAGAAATGTGTGAACCTATAAATCAAATAATTCATAAGAGGTTTTAGTGCACTCCTTATTTTTGCCCCAAAGCACAAAATACCATCCATAAATGCATGATTCAATGAGTTTGGGGTGGAAATGTGTGGAACTGTTCCTGTTATGCAATCACCAGGTGTCCGAATACCTCTTTCCTTTCTTGTATTTCTTCTTTAGTATTTGTTGACCTGCAACTGACATTTGTTGACATTCTGAATCGAAATGCACTTTAATCTATTTCCATTTTCCTCTGCCTCGCATTTGTTTTAAATAATTCATATATTTAAGAGTCAAATATCAACTTCAATCTTCAGTATCCTCTTGTGGGTGTAGCATAACTACAAGACGAGTTCAGCAAGTTTATTTGTTGACATACAGCTACACACTGTGGTAGTAGTTACGTCTGTCTGTTCGAATACCTATTAGAACAGCTATGTGAGGATCGAGCTTGTTCTTCCAGTGCTTGCGTGGGTTCTCTAATTTACTCCCAAAAAACATGTATGATTTTCCTATTCCTAGGTGTGTTTTTTTTTTTCTGCAATTGATTAGCTATCTGTCCAGGGCAAGGTTGGGCAAAATTCAGAATTTCAGAATTTAACTCAATTCAATGGATGAACTTGAATTTGAATTGGTGAGTTGTCATCAAGCTATGATAATGCGTTGTCATTGAGATGCACCACTACGTCATCACTGGAGGAGTAATGGTGTCCACTTTGGAACGTACGAAGCGCGTTTTGAAATCTTTCCACTCTGGATTACAAAAGTGATCCGTTTCAATTTCCGAAACTACGCCGTCGTGGGGACGAACTGCCCAAACGGCAAGAAACTTGTGCGGATACATTGAAACAGGATTTCGTGGATGGGGCCTTAGTCCCTTGTGTTCTGTTAGTCGGCCTCGGTCCATTGTGCGTGTCAGTGTCATGTTTTGTTGCTGCCCCATGTCCTGCTATCACCTCATCAAGCTGTTTACTTAGCACATCATTTTTTGATTATGCAATTTGTTGTTTTCATATTTACCTACCAGTTCCTTGTTCACCTTACTGTTTTTTTTTTTTTTTGGTTAATTCAAGAAAAACAAAAACTTTGGGGGAACTTCTGCCTCCCCGCTCTGCTTCCCTGCATTTGGGTCCTCAACCATGCCTAACCCTGACACATTTTTCTTCTGATTGGAAGCACATATGCAGAAACTCACATTAAGCATTTCTTTAATGTAGGAAAGCTTACAATGTAGCATATCTTGATTCCAAAGTGAAGAAATGCAACATTGTTTTTGTAATTAAGGGTGGGGTGGCCATCGCAATTGAAGCTGGCTGATACATTTTTGGTCCAAACCCCGTAGTGGACATTCTCAATTCAATTTTGAATTTTGCCCAGCCCTGGCCCAGGGTTTACCCCCTCTCATTTCTCATCTGAAGTCAGCTATGTAGGCTCCAGTTATCCATGACCCTCATGAGGACAAGCAGGTATATTCAGCAGAACTGTTGTGTGATATAAGCAACTAAACTGAGAAACTAAAAGCTTTTTTTTTTCTTACTTGTAATTAAAAATGTATGTATTAATTGTTAGTTCTAGTACATTTACTTTCTCAAAAGATGCCTGCAGGCATCGGCATGTTTTTTGTCTGTGCTCTGAAAACATACTGCGGCAGGAAATGTGAGTGTGGAAAAATAAGTGAATTTAAGTCAAAATAGTTTCTTGGCATTCTATCCACAGTAGCTGCATATTTTGCAGTAGCAGTCAAAAAGTAATCTGTTGGTTTTGAAAATAATGAAAAAAACTGTAGCATTTTATTCATGTAAAATTTTGCCATGCCAACAGGCCTGGCAGTGCTCCCTGAAAAAGAAATAGAGGGCAATCACAGCTGCTGTCTCACATTTCACATTCCGCTTGGTGTATCGCTCAAAGACACACGACTATAAAATCCACATTGGCTACAGTGCACTCTTAGATGTCCTGTTTAATTTGTTTCTTATTTTTTATCCATGATATATCCTATTGGATAGTTTAATAGGTGGATGACATAGGTTTGAAGAAGGTCACTGTTTAATTTGCACCTCTGGGAACTTCATTGCCCAGTTCCGCAACCGGCAGTCCGTACAAATGGTCCAAAATGCATGCAACTATCAACCCTCATTACAACACAAACATTTGTGACAGAACTTGCTGTTGAGACTGAAGCGGGAGTGCAATTTTCCATTGCTTTAATTCTGATTATTGCTCAACAGTAGCTAGGCACAATATACATTCTGCGCTACTTTTTTGCCATTCCAATGGAAGTTTTGTAGGATGTGTTGTCATCAAGCCAGCATGTGAAATTTGTAAGTACTGCAAGCTGGTGTCTATTGGTTCTATTTTGATGAATTTGTCATTAAAGTTCATTGCTTTTCTATTACACTTTTTTTTTAATCATGTAATTTAATTTGGCATAGAGGGACAAAAATAAAGTGCACTTTGCAGTCTAATTGATACGGGTCTCAGTGCAGTTCTGCCTCCTCAGCAGCTCTACTCCTTAGCCGATGGTGGGAAATGCCATGCAGAGGGAGATATATGTCAAGGTGAGGGAGAAAGAGAAAGGAAGGCAAAACAGGCAAAAGTCGGTTTTCGTCTGAGGGGGAGGGAAAATGTGATTTCTTTGACTTAACGTTGTTCGTTGGTGGCTTTCAGAGACCGCAAATGTAGAATGATTTTTCTTGTGACTGTTATGTGGGAGATAAGCAGACTGCACTTGTTTCTATTTAAATAACAGACAAACATATACAATAATGAAAAGTGCCTCCATATAAACGCAACTCAACTAATGCGGCTAATAATGTCTCTGCTTCACTCACACACACTCCAAAGAAATGTAAACCATTTGCTGCTTCATCATTACTCCTTGTAGCACCATATAATGTAAGAATTTCCTGGCAATGTAATCACACCTGAAAATGTAATAAAATTTGCACTTAACTCGATCAAAAAAGTAATAAAACCCAATAATGCAATAATTTCACCAGTAATATAGTAAAAAAAAAAAAACTGACTGACATTGTAACAACATTTTTACTGATAATCTATTACCATTTACATTATTATATCATCTATATTATATTGCATCTCAAAAGCCTTTGTGGCAGAGCAGTTCCAATCAAGTGGGTAGATCAACTCTGTCAAATAACTCTAACAATGACCTCTATTTAAAGACACAGTGTGTATTATTTATTGGCAACGGTGAACTAATAGAATGCAATGATTTTTAAACATGAGCACCATGGTGCCTCAAGAGAGACCACACGTCACAAGCCTACGAGCAATTACACAAATTATTATTTGACACAAGTGAGCGTGCAAATGAGCGATGGCGAGCGAGCAGGAGTTAGCCAGAGTGGCTATCAAGAGTGGCTAGCGGGAGAAGGTAGTAAAAGCTTGCAAGAGCAAAGCAGAGAGATACAAGCGGCCGGAGCCTGAATCACGGGACTCAGTAACAACCACCTGCAGGCCCCAGCTGTGGAAGGTAAGCTGTGTTTGACCCATTGGGTCAGACACTAGCTGCAAGCACCACCAGGGCTAACTACATTTGTTAAGTTCTCCTTCGCGCATCCATAGCAGAAAGATAGCGGCAAAACATTAGCCTCCTGTAAGGCGACGTGATAGATATTCTTCTTTTTTTTTGCATATTATTGAAATCAATGGTGGGTTTTTAAAATAAATGAATTATTAGTTCACCACTAGATGGTGCTAAATTTTACAAAGTATCTCTTTAAATCAGATAGTGTTCCTCATGGTGACCGATTTTTTGTGCAGATCTCTAACAATGTTAGTTTGACCAAGGTCAATCTTGTCAAAACCTGAATCAGTTCCAGGCTGGGGATGTGGACTCTTGCTAAATGCTAACATGTACATTGTGAAGGAAGACATGTCATGACATGCTTCCTACGGCACCTGCAAAATAAAAGTCACTAGACATTGCATCTGTCAAGACACCTTTATTGTGACGAGGCGCAACAACAGCAGTGCATCCAACAATGTGCAATTGACGTTTTCATGAAAGAACTCAGAGCAGGCTTTCTGGAAAAGTGCACGACTACGCAAATTGTAAGCTTATTTTGAGCCTTGAAACTAAAAAATCAATTGTAACGTCACTCATTTCACAATAACGATAACTTTCAAATATGGGGAAAATAATAAGATTACTACGTTTATAAAAAAAGAACGTTACCTATCGCCGTTAGTTCAAACGTTGTCATTCCCAACACTGGTTATGGCATGGAAATATATAGGAGAAAAACAACGTGCAATGGTAAACTCTTGGGTATTGCTCTGAACCAAGGAAGTCCCACAGAAGAACGTTGTTGCTCAAGAGTTCTTCACGGCAGCAACACTCTCGTCTTAATTGTGTTCTTGCTGAGAAGCTGAAACGACACGAGGCTCAGATTGCTCTCTCAAATCTGCTGAACATGGAGAAGGCTTTCTGCCCTGGAATTGTAAGAAGCCACGTTTCATACTTTCTGCAGCAATCTTTATTTTTAGTATCTTGGCTTTTTACAGCTCTGGGGAACCTCCCAAATGACCTGATTGTAAGGATGCATTTGACACCCGTGTTCATTAAGAGAAATTGGGAGCAGAAAGGCACATTTTCATGAGCTCCCATGACGACACAAGTATGCCTCCACAAGCTACCGAGATGTAGCTTTCCAAAGCTTATGTAGCATCATTCTCGGCCGCCCAATAATTCACTCCGGTCCTGGTGGAGTAAAGGTGTCAAACAAGACATTACACAGCTGGTTCATCCCCAACACAGGACATGGAATGATGAAAGGAAAGCACCAGAGAGGGAGGGGGAAGGACAAGTGACTTTTTTAAATAACTCTAGAGTATGGTGGGAATTACATTAATGAGGCGAAATGGGATAGAAATATGTAGTTCCCACATAGAGGAAGGCAATGGCAATCCTTGGAGAAGCCCAAAGAACCACTCGCCTTGACTGTGTGTGGAGAAAACCAGGGAGGGCTCTGCCGACCACAAATATGCGAAGCGGAAGGAGATTGACTGAAAAGAAGGCAAAGATGGCATCGGGAATGAGCTGCTCTGACTTTCTTCTCCTCTTCTCCCACAGAGACAGTGGCAGTTCTCTGGTGAGGATCAGAAAGGTGTGAGATGGAAAGTGTGGGGGGAGAGAGTAGCCCCAGGAGAATAGATCTCCAGTCATGAATTCCACTGGGACTCCCTCTATCAGTGCTCACTTTCCATCAAATGTTAAAAAATAAATAACCTCTTCAGTCAGCCTCCTTTGAGAAGTCAGCTTTTCCCAGGGGCAAGGTTCACTTTCCATGTAGTTATCGCTCTGCCGTTCCTCTCAACTGCGCCTTTTTCACACCCTCTGACATATTCTGTGTTAATAAAATCTGTGGATATACATTTCAGTATTACACCCATATTTGAGCTCAGGCTGTATTCACACTTGTAGTGGTTTGGTCCAAACCAAAGTAAAAAAAAAAAATTTAAAACAGTATTCACATATATTGCAGCTTGTCCTTTGAGATGGAACTTCTCATTGAGCCAAGCACGATATGTAGCATACATTATTACAAACTAAAAGTTGGCCAGTAAAAGAACAAATGTGTGTCGCACTAATTTAATTGCATCAGGTTTGTTACATCTTGCACGATGAAACTCATCTGAAACGTATCTGCTGGGCTACATACAGTCATTACACTGACCTATGATCTTAATGATGACAAGACAGATGGATTCTCCACTTCCTACATAAAATACAGATAATCCGGCAAATCCTTTGATTGACATATTTTATCAACTGTGAAATATTATCCTGGCCATTTATCCTGCAGGGTAGGATGTTTCTCCTTGATCTGCTCAGAAAGTGTCAGGACTTACAATCTGCTAAAACGGTTCAATATTTACAATCGCAAATCCTCGTGTGTTTAGCCAAGGCATGGGATCTGTGAGATTAGAAAAAGATCTGTAGCTTGTATTGTTGTATAATGTGTCATTCACCATGAAAAATGACAATGAGACAAGTTTGCTACAACAAACCAGGTGAGCTAACAGAATAGCATCTTTCTTCTTCTATTCTTTCCTCTTCTTGGCAGTCTGGGTATGATGTGGGCACATGATACTAGTGATGGCAAAATTAAGCTTCATGAAGCACTTGTGATATTTTTTGACTCCCCTAGATGGTGCTCTTGGTTTAAATATGAAGGCTAGTGCAAAGGAAATTGATTACATTTCCACTGCATCTTTCAACCAAGAGTGCCATCTAGAGGAGTCAAAAAATATCACAAGTGCTTCATGAAGCTTCATTTTGCCATCACTACATGATACCTCTTGCAGGTCAGTCTTCTTGGTACAACGTCAGATTCCTGGTTTGGGGGAGGAGCCTCATGATTGTCGGTGGAGATATAATTTTGTTTGTGCTGTGCAATGTGAGGGGAAAATTAAGCTTCATGAAGCACTTGCAATCTATTTTTTTAACACCTTTGGATAATGCTCTTGGTTTGATCATACGAGCTAGTGTGATGGAAATTGATTGCATTTCCGCTGCATCTTTAGACCAAGAGCACCATCTAGAGGAGTAAAAAATATGTAATAAAAAAAGTGCTTCATGAAACGTTCTTGTCCATCACAACAGTGTTCACTATAAGGGCACTAAGAACACACATGCCCACTTATTTTTAATTATGTGTTGGTGGGTCACATTTCGGATGTCACAAAAGGATTCCAAATTATTTTATTTTGGCGGGGGTGGTCCTTGTTTTGTGGTCTACTTATTTGAATGGTAGCTATTCTACTTGATCAAATGAACTGCACTCTTAGAGCAATTACATTCAACTTTGCTCTAGGTAGTTTATCTGTATTTGCTAAATGCAGCCATACAGTACTTGAGCTCTCAGAAACAAGGAGTTACAATTCTTGCTATTAATCTACCACAATTATTTATTAGCATCACTGTTGTCCTTTTCAAAGCGCTTCCATCAATCAATTTTTTTCAAGTTTAAAGGTGGCAAAAGAAAAGTGCAATTATTGATTTTTGTTTCTTCTTCTTTCCATTTATTTTCTGCAGTCAATGCGGTTAAGCTGGAGCCTGACTTCGGGCTGGTTACTTATAGAGCATATACTGTGCAGACCAACAAACATGTATACTCACATCTTAAGGGAATTTAGAATCTCCAATTAAACTAACATCTATGTTTGTAGACTGGGTGCCACCCACCACCATGCTGCAGCTTTGAGCTGCATTTCAGTCCCACATTCATTTTTAGAGGCATTTTGAATAAGTGACAGTATGCTATCTATAGTTATTTTAACACACACGGGGGCAAAAAAATTAAAAATAAAAAGTATATAAAAAAATATGTGATGATCTTTTTTTATCCTTCCTCCTCCTCACATCATACATCTATGTTAACTCTCCTTTAATGTATCACTCTACCTGCACCCTGAGCTTGCGTTGTGAGAGACCCCTGGCCAATTATCCATGACGAGGGAGCCTTTCTATGTAATCCCAGGCTTTCGTGCTAAAAGCTGAGCAGAGGAAAGAACATCTTAATCATGTACGCCTGGTTTTGGTTGCCTTTTGTAAATCAAATCAGTAATACACCACCTTTACAGATGAAATACATTCAGAAAATGCATCTGTTTTATCAAAATCACACACACACACACACATCTCAACGTCTTACTGACTCGGCTCATGGACTGAATGCATGAACATATTATCGCATATAGAGACACGTTTGCGGTCTTTCTGTAGAGTGCTAATGTCCTGCATTAATCCAACTATCATATTAGCACCTTTTTTTGAACTATGTCAGCATTTACTGTCTTAATGTGTCAATCAACTTAATCTCATGAAATCTCTCATGAATGGTAGGATTAATGTTGATGCTGCAAAATAACCATGCATAGTATCCCTATCCCGAGTCTATGTGGAATTGAGTGGCAGTGACAGTCTTTTTATATCGGCTACATAAATACTTTTTTTTTTTAATAAAATATCAAATATATGATTTGTTTTGCCTGTTATCTTAATTTATTAACTCTCTCAATACATATGATGTATCAATACGTCATAAGCGTCATAGTCGCCACGTACACATGACGTATAAATACGTCATAAGCTTTTTTTTATGCAAGAGTGTACAGGAGGGTCTGGCGCAGCTTCTGCCTGAAGGATTAGGCTAAACTGCAATGTTATTTAAAATAAACGGCCAGCAGGTGGCAGCAAGTATAAGACCAGCCGGTATCACGCAAGGATCTTGGTGCAGAAGAAGAGAAGCAGAAAGTGTAGATTGGGACTGGGAGTGTTGTCTGTCACTAAAAGCGTGTTGTAGAGCAGTGGAGAGGAATTAGAAAATAAGCGATCAGCAGAACAAAACAGTTAACCATGCAAGACTGCTTTTGGCTGAGGGTGGTACGGGAGGCTGGGTGGGAGGGTGCTGGGTGGCGGGGGGATCGTGAGGGTTGCGGGGGCTGTGCCTGGTGGGCCTGTTGTGCCCCGTCCTGCTGCGTTGGGTGGGGGGCGCGGGCCGTGTTGGGGTGGGGGGCGCTCCTGGCGCCTGGATTTGCTCTTCGGCCGGTGGCCCCTGCGGGGCCCGGGGGTTGTGCCTTGGCGCTGCCGTCGCCTGGGGGGCCCTGGGGGGTTGTGCTTGCTCTGTCCTGGCCGGGGTTGACGGCTCCCCTCTTTGGTGGAGGTTTTCATGCATGCTAGATTCACCATACCAGCATCTACCGACATTCAAACACAATAAGCTTCTACCTCTGGTCGTTGAATCGGTGGAGGCTGATGTCTGTGGATCTCACTCTGCTTTATTTATCCTTCCTTCCTTCTCCTTTGGTCTCTTGAGGTCTCCCTAATTTGTTGGAATTTAGATGTTTCTGGGGTTGGTGAAAGATTCTGGTTGGTAACCCGATGGGTAGTAGGAGATGTCTAGGCGGTGCTGGATTTCACTTTCCTTTCTTTTCTTTGATCCTTCCTCGGGTCTCCTGACTACCTCACGACTCTAGCTGGATTCTGAAGTATTCGGTTTAGGTTAACGGTATGGGATTTTTAATAGGTTTTAGGTGAATTAATGAGTACATACTCACACACACGCACATATGCACACGCACACCCGCACATACACATACTCACGCACGTACTCACGCTCATAAAAAAAAAGAAAAAGAGAGAGAGTAAAAAAAGGAGGGAGCAATGATGATGACATGTCAAATCGGTAAGATTACCGAATGAACTGAGCTCTCTCTCAAAAAAACAAAAAAGCTATTTTTCTACGTTTTTTTTCTAAGGAATTGGAATTTCGACAAAACTTAACACTGATAACTAAAGAACGGGAAAAGATAGACATACACTTCTTTATTCTGATGAAAGAAGAGAGTCTAATCTTTCTTTTGGTATGTTCCATGTTTATATAGCAATAGAACACAATATTCTGTGGGCCTTGCAAGATCAGTCAAAATCCAGTAAAACTGCTGGTATTGAAGTGGGTTGCTCCAATGAAAATGGCTGGTATTCAATGAGTTAATATTGTTATGGCAAAACATATCACTTACAATGTACATTGTTCATAAATATAACGATTAAAATTAGAGACATCGTTCAGTCACACAAACTGGCAGGAAATTATCTTTAAGCTTGAATGCTTATTGTCCACATGTTTTTTCATTGAGTGCTTTTCAAGCGAGATAACACCTTGTCGACAGTACAGAGTGTACAGCAAACCTTAATATTGTTGTCTTTAGCTGACGCAAACTAAAAAATCGTAGGCCTAACTGTATTTCCAGCTTGAAAATGCAAATCTCTCTCCTTCCTCCATTGCTGTTTATGTGGTATGATATGGACACATTAGTTGTCAACATAACGAAAACGTGAAATTTCTCACCTATTCATATACATTTGTTTGGCTAAATAAATTAATTAATACGGTGAAAAATGACTCCCCCTTTTGCTAGAACATAAAGGAATCTATACCACATTGCACTGACGCCTGTTGTCAGCTTTTGTGTGCATTGCAGCTGCCAAGATGAAATCAATCCGATCACCATGTGGCAACCGTTTGGAAAGTCTGGCTAACTTTTCAGGAAAAAGGACACTTTTTTTTCCATCTAGGGTGAAATGGCAGATGCTTGAGAACCAGCTCGGGTGTATGTGTGCATGTGAATGCCACTAAGCATCAATATATACATATATATAAATTTATTTATAAACACTTATGGTGCAAATCACTGTGCGGTGTGCAGTCTGTGTATCATGATAAGCCTGGTCACTTTGTGCACAGTGTTAGAAATACCCCATAATGGAAAACATAGAAAACATAGACAAGAGTCGCTGCTTCACATACATTAGTTTCAAAATGGAGGCTATTCAGCTTTCCTACTCAATGACAGCCCCAGCATGGCCTTTGCCAAACCATTACCAGACACATTCCAGTGTTGTCTTATTTTTTCATCTTCACCTTGGGATTGGACCACATTTTTAAGATATCAGTTTGTGCTTTGTGTGATCAAATGTAGCATCTGTGCTGACCACAAAAATTCAGGTATGTATCACCCACACTGCAATGAAAAGGCGCCCTTTTTTGAGTCACAGAGCTTTCATGCAGTGCTTTGCATGACCATAAGTGAATGCGCTGTATGTTTTGCTTCTTGAATAACAACAGCGAACCATTAAACTTAGTTAAATACAGTAATTCTGTTTTCCCAGAAATTCCACAGGTTCATTAATTACATACTGTAATTTTTTTTTGTTTGGAAACTCAGCCTTTAAATACTTTACACTAATACACTAATTTATAACACACAACATGACACTACACTTATTTATTTATTATTTATTGTATATATATATATATATATATATATATATATATATATATATATATATATATATATATATATATATATATATATATATATATATATATATATATATAGTATTTATTTATTTATTTATTTATATTCAGCCTTGTTTCTATTTTTTTTTTATCAGGACTCGTTTCTAGTCTTCGCATGCTGTTTTAGCTATTATTTGTTTGATCAGTGCTACTTGAAAATATTTCCCAATGCTAATAATCATAATGAAAATTCAACAGGAAAAAAAACAAGCAAATAATACATTTTTCAGTAAAACTCCATGAATTGAATATTTACTTTTTTTTTGGTCCTGATTATAGGAATAGGATTTTTTTTTCATTGTTTATTGATTCATGTATTTATTTAGACCTTTATTTAACTAGGATTAAACACACACACAGATTTACAGTTTATTTTGCAAAGGTGACCTGGCTACGAGGCAAGGTCCACTGCAAAACTAGCATACAGTTGGTGCCCTGAGATACGAGCTCAATTAATTCCACAACCAAGATCATTACTGATATATTTTAATTTGTATTCTCTTTTTGTCTCCCCTTGAAGGACTTAATTTCTCATCATCACCTTACATATCCTCTTTTCGCATTATACCTCCCTGCAATTTTTTTAAAATCTGCCCCCCTCCAAAAAAAACAGTGTCTTTACTTCCTCTGTGGAACTGGAGCGATTCTGAGTTATCAGTGATTCGTATTACATATTCTTATCGGCTTAGCGCGCTAATCCTCCTGTATCTCAGTGGAAGTATGGCAAGCCTTCAGAGGCATTTTTTCAGAGGCTTTTGCCAGTCTTTAGGATGACAGACATTTTGTGAAATAAATTGAATATTGGTAGTTATCTCTTTCAGATGCTTACTATGCAATATATGACTTCCATCCAATGGCTCGCTTGATATAACTTGCTTTTTGCAGATGTTTTGCTGATGAATGTCACACCGCGGTGATATTGGCTTGTCATTTCCTGTTTTATTTTGAAAATTCTGACTCCTTTCGTTTCAGGTCACTTGCCTTTCCTCATGTGGTGTCAGTGTCAACCCTGATTCCTGATTGTGTCCACATGTTTCCCATTACCCTCATGTGTTAAATGGTCTGCGTCTCCCCTGTCTTGTGCCTAAGTGTTTTCGTCAGAGCCACTCAAGCCAGTCACAGTCCTCAGCCTTGTTGTCTTGTCTCTTGCCTCTTGTGTGAACTTTGGTTTGCAACTTTGTATACCCACAGTATAGTTGTAGTTAAGGAGTGATTTTGTTTTGTTTGTAGTTTAGACATCCTCCCTTTTGGAGCGCCTTTAGTTTAACATTTAATAGCCTTTGTTTTTTCCCTCTAAACGAGGAGTTTTTTTGTTTAATAAATATCTGCCTTGGCCTCAAACTCCTATCTCTGCGTCTGAGTCCTAAAACTGACACGACGTGGCTGAATATTTGCTATCCTGTTCACCAACTAATCATCTTCACTTCTGGCCATATTTTCCCTCGTGCTTAAGTCAGAAAATACATGCGGCTACGGTTCGCACTCCTCCATTTGACTTAAGTCTGCCCCTTACGCACCTTCATGAAATGTACGCATTCTGGATGGAGCCATTCTGAAATGTGGGTGTTCCCTGCCAAATCAGGCGGAGCGCACATTCTCTCGGAGACTTAAAATGTATTTTCTCTTCCCCACTCTGGAGGCTGTAATAAGTCTAGCACTTCTTGAAATGAAACATCATATTGCACGTTTTTGATTCAATTAACTGCTTATGTGCTCCGCTGGTGACGACTGGATGACAGCGCGGCTGCTGACTCGTGTTGGCGGCTTGGAGTTTGTCTGACAATTTTCTACTCATGCAACATCTCCAAACATGCATTCAGTCAAGAAAATAGTACTCTATTTAAATCACTTCTATTGTATTTATTAAATACAGTTTACAATGTAAAAATCGCACACTCCTTCAAAGAAACCTGTTGGATGAGCTGCGAACAGGTCACTGACGATGATCAGTATAACTCTACTACAGAAGTTAATTTCACAACTAAATTGTGATATATTTTCCAAATGGTAGTGATGGCAAAATGAAGCTTCATGAAGCACTTGTGACATTTTTTGACTCCCCTAGATGGTGCTCTTGGTTTAAATATGAAGGCTAGTGCAAAGGAAATTGATTACATTTCCACTGCATCTTTCAACCAAGAGTGCCATCTAGAGGAGTCAAACAATATCACAAGTGCTTCATGAAGCTTCATTTTGCCATCACTACCAAATGGATCTCTGGAATTCGTATGTCTCACGAAAACGCCATGGTTCGACTTCACCTTTTTGGTGGTTGTACACAAATTTCCAGGTTATGCATGGTCATAGACCTACAATTTCACCCCAAAAGGTTGACAATGAATCTATTAATACTAAAATCAAAATTGTATTATAAATATCCTTATATTATCTCTATAGTGCGTATTAAAAGCTTGTTCAGAGTTTACTCCCACTGGTTGCGTCCAACCGGCACCACTAATTTTGTAAAAAAGTCAAGTGTATATAGTTTATAAAGTATATAGCTTTTTTTTTCTATATATTTTTTTAAATATAGCTTTAATATAGTATGTTTGTTGTTGCTCTATCATCTTAATTGTATGCATTTTTAGTTTGTAATAGTGCTGTCAAACAATTACAAAATTGAAATTAATTAATCCTACAATATTCTGTAATTAATCACAATGAATCACAATTTATACTACTATTTTCTTCTAAGCTTGCAACATATATTTGCTCGAGTAAAATCTTGCATGTCATGTAAAATCATCAAATAGGAAGTATATTTAGATTCTGACTGTACTAATAGATTAATTTGCTCCTTGAATACAATTATTCTCCTGTAAAATACCACGGCTGAACAAAACAAGCACAACAGACTCAGCTTTATAGGCATTACACTTATGTTCTTCTCACAGGAACAATTGTAAAAACTTCTCGCTTATAGGTTTAGTTGTGCCCACGAGCACACTTCAGCAGCATTCGTTTGCGAGGCCCCGTGGAAGTAACTTGAGCAGAGTATTTTGCTCTAAAATGATACGCCAAAGGCATAAAACTAATATGGTATTTTAAATTGCCTCTGCAAAGTGTGCAAATTACCTTAGAATTCTCCAACAAGCATCAGATAAGGCAAGTAAAACAGAAAGTAAAATTACCTGTGGTCCGTGATCATCCATCTTCAAGCCAATGACTCTTTCCAAGCTTGGCTGCGCATGTGAGCACAGTTTATTCGCCGCCACAGGAAATATATAAAACTGAGTTAATTTTTATTTTATTTTTTTAATGCTTTAAATAATTTAAATTAAACTCTATAGTTAACATTTCAATTTTGACAGCCCTAATTTGTACATACTTTCAAGAACTCAGGCTGTAAGCTAATGATGGTTACATAAGAGCATCTGCTTGCTTTTGCAATATGCCCCAATTTACATGATTCGATTTGGCATCAAATTGATTGTGGCAACTTGTAGTGATGGCAAAATGAAGCTTCATGAAGCACTTGTGATATTTTTTGACTCACCTAGATGGTGCTCTTGGTTTAAATATGAAGGCTAGTGCAAAGGAAATTGATTACATTTCCACTGCATCTTTCAACCAAGAGTGCCATCTAGAGGAGTCAAAAAATATCACAAGTGCTTCATGAAGCTTCATTTTGCCATCACTAGCAACTTGTACTATCAGTGATTAGTCAATTAGCAAAAATGTTGCAAATGTGTGTGTTTGTGGCAGCTCTAGTTGAGAATTGATATTGCACAACCTACACAGACTGGGTTAGTGGTCAATAATAAGCTATAGACGTGACATGCATAAAACTAGCCCGAGAATAAAGAAAAGGAAACTTGAATTAGAAGTCTGTGTGTTTGCACGTGTATGTATTTGTGTGCATGTGTGGGGTTATACCCGCCACCCTCCCAACTGATTCTCCTGCCAAACTAGCACCATCCAAGGTAAAACTGTCTCGAACCCCCACTGCGCATGGTGGGGTGTGTCAGAAGTCTAGACGGGATAATCGCCATACCGTGAAAGAAAAAAACTTAAGCCGGAATTTCCGGGGATGAGAGAATATACCCTTTATGATTGTCATTTTTGATGAGAGGTTCTTCATTCGGGGTGTAACAAAAACTGGTTTGAGCAGGAAAATCGTTGATTGATTTAAAAAATGTGAGTGCATCGAATCAAACCGAATTAAATCATTTCACTTTGAAATATAAGGAAATATGTAACAAATAGACTTTTATCGGAGTGATATATCTTAGAAGGAAGTGACAATACGGACAAGTACATTCAACTGTATGGAAAATGGCAACAAAAAAGTAATTGCATCATACCCACCTGAACTGACTGGTACCATATCAAAGTGAATCATAATCTCACTGAGTCAAACCGAATCGAATCCTTCCACTTTCAAATCGAACCGTCCTTTCATCATTTCGCGTCCCACATAGCGAAAACCATATCGAATTGTCTTTTATGTTGAGATGCACCTCTAGTCTCCATGAAAACTGAATTTCTTCAAAGACTAAGAAGTTAAAAAGGTCAATCAATTACCTTTTGAGCAACTGACAGCTGGACAGCAGACTGAACTCTTAAAAGAGATCTACTATGTAATTTTCTCCCCTCAAAGTTACAACAGTTCCAAGATGTCTTAATAAAATGTCTGTGACATGCTTTTATCAAATATTGCAAGGATGAAGAAACATACAGTACATACTGTATAGTGATGGATCCGTCTCATGTAGTGAGCCAGTTCTCATTCCATGGACCAATGAGAGGCCAGCCTGTAATAACTACCAGTAGGCTGGATTTCGCCAGGCGAGTGTGCTGAAATGTTTTCAGAAAGGAAGAAAATAAATGATGTGCTTGGTTGTTTCATTTCACACTTGATTGTAGTTGTTGGCCACTCAAAAGACATAGCTATTTGTATACAAGACATTAAAAGGATAATTTTCATAATAGTTCCCTCCGTTTTTTTTCAACTGTATTTAGTGAAGGCCCCTTTCTGTTCCAACGTAACTGTATTTCACCAATGGTATCCTCCAGCCTTGAAGCAGCTTCAATCCGACTAGATTTGTAAATAGTTATGTTTTGTTTTATCTAGAATGACAACAAAAAATTAAGCACCAAATTATGGTGTCATATTTGTCTGTAGTCCAGACAAGTTGGGGACTGTGATTATTGACGTAGTACAAACACACAAAAACATTTGCACACATACACACACAGACAGCTCTCTCTCCCGGAGATGAATAAAATATGCCATTAAAGTCTGTGTATTAACAATTGTTGTAAACTCCTCAGATGTGTCTTAATTAAAATAGTTAATTTTTCTGCATTCTAATTTAATTTAGTCACACATCACATAATTCATATAATTGAGTAATAAAATTGCTTTCTTTGTTCCGCGTAATTGTTTTCCGCCGTAATTCTTGTTCTGAAGCATATTAATTTGTTTTATCTCGTCGCCATCGTCTTACTTAGGCTCATTTATTATCAAATATGAAAGGAATTCCAGTGTGCATTTGTATCGTGTCAAAGAACAAAATCATTGGATTTCATGCATCTTTTTAAATGCTTTGATGTGATATCTCAATGCTTTTAATATGGAATTATCAAGTATTTGTTCAGTAATATATTTCATTTGACATTAATCCCTCCTTACCTACTTTAGACTTGGTCTGTCTTGACTTTGTGAGTCAGCTTGGCAGAAACCTTTCGAGCAGATACAGATGGATTTACCAGGACATAATGACAAATGGCAGGCACAACTGAGCTGATTTCAGTTCTTACTACTCCTTCGGGAGCTCACTACACTAAAGCACCACATGGACCACGCTGACCAAAGATCTTAATTGAACGGATGGCTCTGCAGCCAATTGATTCAGCCTGACATGCATTTCTGCTCATTTCCAGTAGGTGATGTAGTCTGACCTGCAGGTCAAAATAATCATGGTTGGAGCGCATAAGACTTTGACATCAGGCTTGATTTGTTGTTGGACTACTACTCTTAAAGAGGAGGGCATCCTTTTTTCGAAAAATGGGATATTAAGACAGATGATAGCTTGGGAGAATTTGTTTCAATTTAATTTCCTATTCCATATATAGGTTATAATACTGCCTGGATTTATGGAGTTGGCCATAGTTGCTGTATTTTTGTATCAAAGAGCACAATTGAGATGGGCACATTACAAACAGAAACTGGCTGAATAGTGATATTTTGGATTTCAAATATTTAAAAGTGGTTTAAAATGTAACCCAAGCATCACATGGCGTGACATCACTTGTCTATAACGTTAGCACAACCGTCAAAGCAGAAGATCTGTTTGATCTGGGATGTGCGGTCAATGGAGGCAGTGCCTCACCTGCACCCTAAAATTATGATTATATTATATATATATATATATATATATATATATATATATATATATATATATATATCAAATGTGTTTCTCTGCTCTGTGATTTTCTTTTTTAATTCAATATTATTAATGATTTTATAGTCAAATTGCTGAATTTGGATTGTTTCTGTTCAAATACATGAGACGGAGGAGGAGGAAAACCTAAGCATGTTTTTCAGTGTTTCTTGGAAGTGAAATATTGATGTTGTACATGGAGAAATGTACTGTGCAAACTTGTCTATGCATTGTGAAAATTCTGCCTTAATTTATACACAGACATATATGGAGAAGTATCTTCTTGGCATAAACAAAAGAGAGTGCCTGAAACAGATGTCAAGCAAACGTTTGAGTAAACCACTGTGGAAATGTTGCGACTTATATTCAGATCTGTAGAATAAATATATGACATGCCATATGGAATGAGTCTGACTTTCCATTCAATTTTGTTGCCGCACTTTCCAAAGAGTGAAACTGTGGCTTTTCTGCTCTAACAAGCTGCTTTTAATATGCACATTGAGTTGAAGTGTTAGACCAAAATACAAGAAAAAAACACATCACCGTATTATTTTACTCTTGACAAAATATCCAGTTAGTTAGTAAATCTATCCCAAATCTAAATTGGAATCATTCATGTTCCTGTTTTCTAAAATGTAAACCCAGGCTTGACAACCAAAGGTAACAAAAATGTTTAGCTATGATAGAGCTCACTTAATAATAATAATATTGCAGAAGATCAAACACACTTATAGGCATTCACTGTCCCTGAATTACATGAATGGATGTTGGGCAAGATGTTGAATTTTAGGTGTTTGCTTTTGTCTGCCGTTATTTATTCAGAATGCGGTATCTGTCTTGTGCATCTCTTCTGTGTCTGAGTTTGGAGGCTTTCCTAGCAAGTGTGTTTGCATGTGGTTGAAATGCTGGATGTTGTTCAGGCCTTGAATGACCCGCATCCCTGAGGAATGAACTCTTCCAACTTTTAGTAACATAGGCTACTACTAATCGCAAAGCATTAATTGTATCCCAGCTTTCGATCACATTGCATCATTCATATTTTGCTGTGAAGTACACATACAGTATGTTGAGGTAGCAATAATTGTATCTTCTCCTCTTGCATTTTTCAGGGATTTGGGCTTTAAATGAGAATGACCGGAACCCCTCTGAACTGTAATTGACTTGGCAGGTAAGAACTCACTCTTTTAAAGTGTGATGCAAGCTGTGAGATACACTCCATAATGAAGCGGACACACACAGCGTTCCACTGTATAATTGGCATTCAGAAATAGAGAGGCGTAATAAACTCAAGAATGTAGTTTGGCATTGCTTGGATTGACTTAAATCTACAATAATTGATTGAAAATGTACACATACGCCTTCTTCAGTTCATCTGGATTCTCTCTGATAAGTGTTAACCCCCCCGAACACACACACACACACACACCCACACACACACTGCAACACTAGGTGGCAACATACCACCTTTCAGCTTCCATTGCCATAGGACATTTCCAGTTGACCTATTACATCACGTCAAAACACGGTAGCTGTAGATGGCCAACAGGAATAAAATGAATAACTTTGCAGCTCCCCTCATCACGTGCATCCTTTCCGCCTTACTACCATTTATGGATGCTCTTTCCTCTTACGTAAAATATGTGTAATTTCTTGTGTCATCAGAGCTTTGGCAGTGTCTTATCAGGTCAATTGGGACAGAAGAATCTGAAGGACTATCAAAACCACTTAACTACATTTACAACCTAAATTATGTTATTCAGTACATTTTTATAATTACAACCAGACTTTGTGGTCACATTAACTCACGCCTGCAACCTTTTCAATATATTGGTGGCACCACATGTAGCAGGATGAAAAGTCAAAACAATAAATAATGAGTTCACTACAATTTCACTTGCACAGCAAGAGCGTGTTATTCAAGACAGGTCTAATCAGTTTTGTAACTGAGACAGCCTACTTCAGGGGCTCTCAATTAGAAATGTAAAAAAGTGCGTTGCGTGGTGGTGAAATCATTTTGGTTTTTTTTTTTTTTAAATACTGTTTTATGTAGTTTGGGGCTGGGTGTACTGTACAGTAATAATCAGGAGTTATCGGAAGGCACAGTATCACACTGATTCTTTCTTGCTTTGTATTACGCAAAAACAAAAAACTTAAACTAAAGGTAAATCAAGTGTATTGGGAGTTCAAATGTTGACATGCATCTCAAAAGTAAAATAAAATGTTCCCTTTTAAAAAAATTATTCTACAATATGAAATAGTTTCTTGTGCTTACCGATGATCCAGGTCACTTTGAGTGAGCACTCCATTACCTTTTGCTTTCCTGCCATTCATGAGGTCATTTATGTCACAGTACACAGTAATTTAGTTGAAATTTGTATTCAAAGCTGACTTTGGGCAAGAACAGGATACAGCCTGAACTGGTTGTCAACTAATCACAGGGCACACATCATACACACTCACATAAAGCCCTTTGGACAATTTAGAGTCTACGATGAACCAAACGTGGCTGTTTTTGAAATGTGGGAGGAAACCATGCAAGCATGACCTCTCGACTGCAAGGTCAATTGTACATAACATAATTCATTGTCGGAATTGATTAGCCATAGTTAATAATCACAAGAGATACCAATCGGATCACTTAAAATGGAACTATTACTATAACAGCATCCACACAAATGTTGTCAGGAGCTGCCATTGTTGTTTTATTGTTCACAAGCTTGAAGTGCTTTATGTTTTTGCATATGGCACATCTAAACTGAGGGTTGCTATTCTCAGAGGAACAGATTTTTTTTGTCTTCCGCAATGTTATCAGCTTTAGACGTAAACTGCAACTATGATCATATGTACTTGCCAGGTACTGAAATTATACAACACTATATTTTTGCTTAGAATTGAATGTAGTACACATAGGAAGAGGTATTCAAACGACGGTTTTCATTTTTTATAATCCAACCTTGACTTTTCTAAGCCTCTGCTGTGCTAATCGACTGCTGAGTTGAGCCTGCATTGCGTGGGAGTAATGACTACTCGATCAAGGACATGTTGCATGCATGGGTCCTTGAACATGTCACCAGTAGAAGAGTTTGAAAATGTTCACATTCACAGATGAAGTAGAAAGTGTCGACATCCAGGTGCACCTTTTCAGGCTATTGATTCACTCTTGTGATGCACAGCCTCACCTAGGCTCACACTAAATCACAATTGGTATTTATTTTGTTAACCAGGATTTTATGGATTAGGTCTTGGATTATAAATGCACACAGTAGTGCTAACATCCTATTTCCCTGGCATATCTTAACCCTAGATGCAGCTTTTCCATTTGACGCTACTTATTTAATAGTTATCACCCTAGCTGAATTTTGTGGAACCGTGTGGCTTATGGAAGGTGCACAGCTGGTTCCAAATGGCACAGATGTGTATATTTCATCAAATCCAATGGGCAATACCAGAAAAAAGTCACTCTACTTTACTTACTCGCAGAAAGCTATACATTCTGGTGTTTACAGTGCAGCCCAAAAAAAAGAAAAAAAAACTCGTCACCAACAACAAGGCTTGGTCACAACCCAAGTTGGTTTGGAAAACTCAACTATTTATGCTCCAAGAGGGAGCTAAGCCTCAACTATGGGTGTATTCAGATCTGCACTTTGGTCCGCCTTAAACGAACCAGAGTTCATTTTCCATGCTGATCCGGACCTTTTGTGCAGGTCTGAATACACACAAACCAATCCTGGTGCGGACCAAACAAGTGGACCGAGACCCACTTTTTGAGGTGATCTCAGTCCGCTTCCAAACGCACTCGGGTGCGGTTCGCTTCGCAGTCTAAATACAAACCACGGCTGATCCGCTCCAACTTCAGGACATATGCGCCTTTTTGGTCTTAGCAAGCCAACGTAGCCAAGCATCGCAGGGGGGAAACATTGCCAGGTAGTGAATATTGTGCTAAATTAATTCATAACCATCCGTATTCTGTTTAGCCATGCTGCTGTGAGCATGTTGTGGGGGCGGGGTACGCGGAGCGCAACTGCTCCTCTGGTTACTGCTTTCATCCGGCAACGCGTTCCAATATTAGAAACAGCGTCGCGGAACCTCCGTTGAATGAGCTACTCTTGATGCGCGCAAATATCTTGCATCTAATAACGCCACAAATATGCAGGGCATATGCAGCACGTTGGAATTTCATGTTTTTTCTATTTCCAGGTTTGGTTTTGCCTGCAGCCCTCGTTATTTTTTTCCAGCACAGATCGTCACACGGGTCGATGTGATTACGCAATATTGACCTTTGACCCGTAACGTCACAGCCCTCATGGGAACGCCCCCTCCGGGACGCTGGACGGCAAAAGAGCCACTTGCCTGCATTGTAACCATTGAATCTCGTACAGCGTAAAGTCCTTTATCTAATCGATTAACTTATAAAATGGTCACATCTTGCTCTGCGGTCGGTTGTACAGACAGACAAAAGAGTAAACCAAATGTTGCTTTTTATCGCATGCCTACTAATGGACTGGCAGCCCACAAAGTATTCACGGATTTGCAGCGCTAATTTTTTTGCGAGGTTAGTAGATAAAGGTTGTAATTAGTAGATAAATGTTCATACATTTTACTAGTAAACGTACACTCTAACAAAGATTGTAACAGAGGTGTCGAATTGCGTGTTTCAAATCACATTAACGAGCCAGATAGTTAGCGTCCACTCCAAATGCACGAACACGCAGTTTAGTTTTAAAATGCACCTACTTCAAAACTATTAAGTGCATTTGACTGTTTAATGATGAGGGATTTTGTCTTTGTGCTTGGAGTTTTTCACTCTGGAGCCGGAGTCATATTTATGAAATTGAGCACTAATAGCTTTTATTTTGTAAAATAACAGTCGCTAAGTCACTAAGTTGCTCAGGGTCACGTCCACTTCCATTCAACAATCATTTCCTTCCGCCGTCCGTCATAGGGCAGTCACGAGATTACGTGACGTTGGTGCAAATAATCAATAGTCCACTTGCAAAAAGCACAGTGTGAATATGAACCGCACCAAACAAAATAAAATAAAGTCTGCTTTTGGTCCGGACCAAACAAGCGGACTAAAGAACTTTTCACTCAACTCAACTCTATATTTATAGAGCACTTTAAAACAAGTAACCACAGCTGATTTATTTTATTGGAACCCAGGAGCAACAATGCCAACAGGTTTCATCTTACCCAATATCCCAAACAGGACAAGTGGGATAGAATGTAAACGGCTGCATAAACATTTACCTTGACAGGGAAATGAGGTGCCATGAGTTGCAAAAACAAAGACATCATAAACCCAACAGAAGCAAAATATAACTGCTTTAAAACGGTGTTTTTAATAGTGTGGGCATTGACACGGAAGTTGAAGCAAATATTCAGTAGAAAGACCACTGTAAACCATAGTGCAGACTCTGATGCTTTAACAGATCTCCGGAGACTGCTTTTACAGCTTTAAAAGTATGAGCTGACCTCACTTTGCTGATGCATATTTAAATTACTGACAAACATAGAAAAACACTGAAGTAAATGTCAAACGTGCAATATGAGGTTGAACAAGCCAGAAATAAGTGTGTTGTAAATTCTGCTCTCATAATTTATTCAGATGAAACCAACCCTATCCTACATGAAAATAAAGTTGTTCAAATAGGAACTAACTATATAAATGACATGCCAGGACTATTAATGATTCATTTGTGATCCAAAGCTTCCTCAAATCTGTGTGACAACAGGAATATAATAAATTTTCTAACAAAATATTATTAAATATTTTGGATAATGCCAAGGACAATTCAAAGCCATTCATCTGTCTCATTATCACTGTCACCAATGTACTGGGTCACAATTCTTTGTTGAAATCACTGCCGGGTTACATTTGTGTTGCACTATTATGACGTCACGTCACCTAATGACATAACCACATTAGCGAAATGCTATTGTACTATGAGGGCAATACGAAATCCTACTTTCATACCTAATTCTCTAAATCAGGGTCAGCAACCTTAAATACTCAAAGAGCCATTTGGACTGTCTCACAGAGACCAAAAATTTAATTCATTCATTCTCAAATGATGATTCAAGTGATGTCATCAATGTTATGTTTAAAAGTGAGATTGGTATCAAACATAGTGCCTAAATATTTATATTCATTTACAACTTGAATTTTCTATCCAGAAATTAAAATATCAGGTTATATGTATCATTTATTTGTTTAAGTAAAAAAACATAGAAACAGTTTTGGAGGAGTTAAATTGTAGATAACAGTTACTCAGCCAGTTAGAAACGTTTATGATTTTTTTTAGTGTGTATAGCAACTTCTGAATGGTCTCTTTCCGTCACAAAAATCACAGTATCATCTGCGTACATAATGACCTCGATAGATCATATATATATATATATATATTCTCATCGTATTCATGAAATGAAAGCCAAATTTAATGATCTGCTTGCAGCGAACTAAAAATGCCATCTGTGTTCCGTCATGATGATAACACATGCACTCAGTGGCATACGACGGTGTGTTGATGCCCGATGCCAACGTGCAGTTGCAGATGGACTTTTACCCATCTGAAACCAATCGTGGGAGAAGTGCTGATGGAAAATGAAGTTTAGTGGGAGGTGATTCCAAAGAGAGGTTAACTGTGATGTTTCTTGTTTGCAAATATTACAAATATGAATAATAATTACATAAATTAGGTGAAAAATACACACATATTAGAAGAACGTAAAATTGTAAATACAAAAACAAGACAATTAATTAAAAACAATTATATCAAAATATTACACAAAAATTACAATACGTTGAAATGTACAAAAATATGAGAAACAAAATCAAACAAAAACATGCAATATTCTATGTTACGAAAAAATATTGGCAAAAATACAAAAATATAACACAAAATATTTACTGAAAATACACACAGTAGAAAAAGGAAATTATAATGAATAAAAAAATATATATAATAAAAATATTTCACAAAAACTCCTAAATTGCTTCAACCATTCATTGAATACTGTTTGTTTGGTTGGTCATTTGGATAGTATCCATTTCTTTCGCAGACCCGGAAGTAAACAAAAAGAGTGACTAACCATGTTTTGAACAACGCATACTTAACAGTAGGTTAGTTAATGGCGGGTAATAATTTAACCGGCGGTTAGGCGTTAAACAGTGGTTAAAATAACTGAGAATTGAACAACCGGGCCCAGATTGTCAACTGTCATCTGTGAGGTTATGTAACTGATGTTTATAGTTCATGTAGGGATTATTGCATTAAATGTTCTGTTTTATTTCAATTTTTTTCTTGGATTTCTTCATGGTTTCATACCGTCACGCGTCACACATTCGGTAGCTGTGACTGATTATTACACTAATTAAATCATGTTTAATGATATTACAGTATGTATTACTCATTATTTATTTCCCAAATTCACAGACAAAAACAGCAGAAGGATCAAAGAGCCGCACGAAGCTCTGGATCCGTGGGTTGACGATCACTGGTCTAAATGTGTGCCAGGTTGTTTTATTTTGTTTCAAATGCTGGTCATCAATGTTTCCCTTTTAAACCTTCTTTTGAAAGGGGAAGTCAAGCCATTTATTTCTTGTAAATAACATGCTGTATGTACCATTACTTTTCTATATGCCTACACAGTATTCTGATTAATATTGTTCAAAATCCATCCATTGATATGGATAAAAATGGGCAGTTTGCTGCTTAATTCATATTCCACGAACACAATATTAATCAAAATACTGCTTAAACAATTGGGGCTGAATAGGACATAGTATTGTAAAGAAAATGTTTAGCTTGACTTTCTCTTTGAATATAGTATACAGTATGTACTGTATAGACTCAGTTGTAATGGTCTGAAAGACAATATAGAAGACTAATACATTTAAGCAAGAGTTTGAGGCCGATTTCTCCACGTTAAAATATTTACAAGAGTCACAGTAGGTTCAACTGCACCTACAAACGGTGGCCCATTTAAAGAATAATTTGCCCCATTTTAACACAAGTGGAATCCAATACTGTAGCTCAAGTCATGAGTAATGCAACAGCTATTGTAAAAGAATATTATCCGATGAGAACTACAACTCGGTACCTTTAACCAGACATGCAACATTTATGCCACTACGGAAAGGGTGGTGTGCAAACGCAAGAGTTGTGTTTAATGTGGTGGGTATCACTCCCACGCTGGAATCCATAGAGGACTTTAGTTTATATTTAGAGCTGTTGCAAAAATGCAGGCATGATCACGAAGTGACCCGATTTGATTTATATCTCATTAATCTCTTCCTCTCTGTCCTCACTTGTTTTCTTTCAAGTATAAAACGCAGGCTGACCTTCCCCTGTAATATATGCTTCTCATTCTATAATCTTTCATCATCATTCCTCTTGTGTATCATGTAGAATGAAAGCATGTCAACTGAGTGGACCAGTGGTAGAGTGTCTGCCCTGATGCTGGGAGGTTGTGGGTTTAATCCCTGGCCAATCTGTGTTTAGGGTGTTGAATGTATCGTGAATTTGATGTCAGACATGTTCTCACCAGTCAAAAACCACTGATTAAAAATCCATTTCAAAAGAATTGAAAAAGCAAAGTCAATTGCCTTTTTTTTTTTTACAGTAGACTGAAAATAAACACAAATATGAGTCAGGTTCTATTGACATCTCAATCTGAATAAAGATATTACAAAAGTATTACATCATGGCTTAGTCTCTTCAATTTTCTTAATAGCAGTTCTTTTAGATACAGCATGTATTTTTTTTATAACCATTATTAGTCCATCACTCAAAATGAAAATCCAATTTAATCCCTTCGATTGTCAAAGTAAACCTGCATTGTAGTCACTTTCTAACAGTGTCATCCCCTCTGGTATTAATCGCTGTCGGTTCAAATTGAGCAATTGGATTGTTTATTTGAATGAGTGCGATTAATGGTTACAAAAGAGACTCTTTTAGTCACATTAATTATTACTTTCTCCTTTGAAAACATTGTTCTGTCTTTGTCTAAACCTACATTTCATAGATTGCTTACAGCTATATTGCAATTTATACAAAATATTGTTTAAAAAAATGTCAAATAAGCACATATACACTGCTGACACAATTACACTCATGCACAATCCCTTTTGCACACATTATTTGTTTTTTTATCTATCTCAGAATAAATATTGTATTATTATTGTATTTGTGAAGTTGGAGTGCTTTCTCCTTGTTAAGGTCTTTGAAGCCAAATTCCAATTCCAAAACATAGCAGCCTCTGCTACTCTGCTCCCCTCTCAATTGGATAGATATACTCCAGAAGAGAGGCAATGTCATTGTGCTGTTTGAGATGCTATTAATCACAACGGCAAAAGCTGTAAGGATTGTGGTCTATTTGTATGTACTGTATGAGTTAATATATGTATTTGATCATCTAATTAATATTTGTTTTCTTGTGTTTTATTTCATTCCAGTTGTCTCCAATCATCTTACCAGCAAGTGGAAGACCCTTCAATGAATTATGAATGTTAAACAAGATGACCTCCTCTCAGCAGCAGCAGATGATGCGAGGTCCTAGGTTGAACCGGGCCTTGTCCGACCCTTTGTTTGTGCTGCTGCTGGCCCTACAGCTTTTGGTGGTCACGGGTCTGGTTCGTGCTCAGACGTGCCCTTCCGTCTGCTCCTGCAGTAATCAGTTCAGCAAAGTCATCTGCACACGGAGGGGGCTACGAGAGGTCCCTGATGGCATTTCTACCAACACACGCTACCTGAATCTCCAAGAAAACCTCATTCAGGTGATTAAAGTGGACAGCTTCAAGCACTTAAGACATTTGGAAATCCTGCAGCTGAGTAAAAACCACATACGGAAAATTGAGCTTGGGGCCTTCAATGGACTTGCTAGCCTCAATACCCTGGAGCTTTTTGATAACCGCCTCACCACGATCCCAAATGGGGCATTTGAGTACCTGTCCAAACTAAAGGAGCTATGGCTGAGGAATAATCCAATTGAGAGTATTCCCTCCTATGCTTTCAACAGGGTGACCTCATTACGACGGCTGGACCTTGGGGAGCTTAAAAGGCTATCCTACATATCTGAGGGGGCCTTTGAAGGGCTGAGCAATCTTCGCTACTTAAATCTGGGAATGTGCAATCTGAAGGAAATTCCCAACCTCATTCCCCTGGTGAAGCTGGATGAGCTCGAGATGTCAGGGAACCAGCTGTCTGTGGTCCGGCCTGGCTCTTTTAAGGGGCTCATCCATCTCCAGAAGCTATGGATGATGCATGCCCAGATCCAGACTATTGAAAGAAACTCATTTGATGATCTCCAGTCACTAGTGGAGCTTAATTTAGCCCACAACAACCTTACACTCTTGCCCCATGATCTGTTCACTCCTTTGCATCATCTGGAGCGGGTGCATTTGCACCACAACCCTTGGAATTGTAACTGTGACATCCTGTGGCTGAGTTGGTGGCTCAAGGAGATGGTACCAGCAAACACTAGCTGCTGCGCCCGCTGCAGCTCACCGGCTCACCACAAAGGGCGCTACATTGGTGAGCTTGACCAAAACTACTTTCACTGTTATGCTCCTGTTATTGTGGAGCCCCCAGCTGACCTAAATGTGACAGAGGGGAGCGCTGCAGAGTTGAAATGTCGAGCCAGCTCTTTGACTTCTGTGAGCTGGATTACCCCCAATGGTTCCATCATGACGCACGGTGCGTACAAGATCAGAATCTCAGTGCTAAACGATGGCACTCTGAACTTCACCAATGTTACCATGCAAGACACTGGTACATATACATGTATGGTCAGTAACTCAGCCGGTAACACAACAGCGTCAGCCACACTCAATGTGTCCTCGACTGAGAACAGCAGTTTCAGCTACTTCACCACAGTAACTGTGGAGATGATAGAAACGCCACATAACGAAGGCTTTACCACAATTGTGCAACAGAAGGTAGGCCCCACACCCTCGGCCCATACATGGAAGTTTGTGTCACCCAGTTCCACAACTACCACCACAGTGCGTACCCCTGTCTCCACTCGTGCCACAGAGAAGACCTACACAATCCCTGTCACTGAATTTGGTGGGGAAGGCTCCCTAAATGGCTTGGATGAGGTCATGAAGACAACCAAGATCATAATCGGCTGTTTTGTTGCAATCACGCTCATGGCAGCTGTCATGCTGATCATCTTCTACAAAATGCGTAAACAGCACCACCAGCAGAATCATCACGCGCCCACACGTACCATTGAGATCATTAATGTGGACGAGGACTGCGTAACAGGAGGACCGGGCATGGAGGGCCACCTGACTTTGCCTCCTCTTGAACATGAGCACCTCAACCATTACAACACGTATAAAACGGCATACAACCATGCCTCCACCATCAACTCCATACACAGCTCAGCGCATGAACCTTTGTTAATCCGGGCAAACTCAAAAGACAATGTGCAAGAGACCCAAATCTGAACATTGTTTTCTCAAATAATGGAATGACAGCAAGACTCAAACATGAATGAACTACGGTGTGTTTGGTAAATCAGTGGTCGGGGATGTTCATTTAAGGACTTTGGTAATTAGGGTATGTCTGTTACAAAAAGTGTCTTTAAAAAGTTATTTATTTAAGAGCAAAGACTATTGTTGTTAAATCAATGAAAAAATATATATTCAGCAGTTGTTTTATTTTGTTTTCAACACTTAATTCATGCCCCCTCCCCCATTCCTCTTGTTATATTGGTTGACTGACATGCTTTTCAGATTATGCCTGGACAATAGGTCCAAAAGAAATGAAAAAAGAAGACTGATTTATCTTTGGTTAACTGTGTTTTCCCAACAAATCTAGAGCACATGACATTTTTTTCTAACTGTGGAGTAAGTGGTAAAGTATTTTCTGATGACCAAATAACTGGTTGAAATAAATATGAATTTACCCGTTATTTCAAGGTGTTCAGCAGAATTGTCAGTAACACTGTCACATATGATCAATATGTCCCACATTTTGCTATTCAAAATGTTGATGAAAACAAGTTTGATAATTAAGAACTACATGTAATTGTGATAAAATCTTGTTTTTAATGTTGCTCCTCACTACTCGTATGTACGGACCCCGCCATGGGACATCACGGAAATATTTAAGACTGCAATATAACGCAATAAATTGCGATATAACGCAGTACTATTGCTTTTTAACGCAACGATTTTTGCGAGATTCCACTTCTGAATCATTAGCAATAGCTTTAGCTATCATCAACACCATGATTGTTTTGTTAATAAACTGTTAACATTGACTACATACCTTATCCCTTTGCATATCAAGTATGTCCTCGCCTCAGACATCTCTAGATTGTAAAAATCTCTCCAAACCATCATTCATACTCCTGTCAGCGCCGATTAAATCAATGACCCGGAAGTGGAAGTCTTCCGTTTCCCTCCAAAAATAACATTGCATTATTTTGCAATAGTCTTGCGTTATAACAGGATAGTATTGCATTATATTGCAATCTTAAATATTTTCGTGACGTCCCGTGTGGGCTCCGTACTTATGCATCTAATTTGTTTTACTTAATTTCCCAGCTGCCAAATGCCCTCTAGATCTCTAATGCAAGGCAATATGGAAGAAATCTGTCAAAGAAGTGGACTGAAGAGTTTCCAACATTTAATCCTTTTCCTTACTGATACCCACGGTTTGCTCTCCGTATGTTTCAAAGCTACCATTTTAAAGCATGTACCGCTTATCTCATCTACAGGGCTGTAGGACTGCATGCTCTCAGGTAGACTGGTGAGCTTAAACCCTTTATACAGCTGTCTCAGCACATTGCCTGTAATCCGCGTGGCACATTTCCACATGGGCAGTGCCTGGCAGCTCCACATACACACACTACCCCTGCTAGCCACACAATTTGGCAATGTGCAGCAGGTTTTGTGGCTAAATGTGGGAGAGCAGGCATCAGCCAGATGTTTATGCTACACCTGCCTTACTCCCACAACCCCATTTACATTTTAATTGACGTGACTACAGGCAAATACCCTTTTTCAGGAAAGCATTCCCAAGACCCCATCCTAAAAAACAATGCCAAGCACCATAACTTCAGGGGCTAGGTGGGCAACCAGTAAAGCCCAACACTAAGAATGAAGTATACTTCAGAATTGTTGAACAACCCAAGTATAAAACTGTATTAAGAACATTTTATGTGTTAAAAATATTGCAGTGGTTGTGATGTATTCGATACAAAACAACTCAAATTTTCTAAACAAGTTGGTGCCAATTGTGTTCTATTTTCTACCGTATTATTTTGTAAGTCAAGCAAACCTTCTAAAACAGTGGTTCTTAACCTGGCTTCGATCGAACCCCGGGGTTCGGTGAATCAGTTCTCAGGGGTTCGGCGGAGGTCAAGGCACACTCCCGTTATGTCTCGTTATGCCCCGCTAAGCCATCATTGGTTGCAGGTGATCAGAGTTACATGGCCTAAAAAGAAAGTGGTCGGATGGAATATATGCAATATGAATTCACATGTATAACGGAGTGTTTGGTGTTCCACAGGGTTCAGTTCTGGGGCCTCTGCTGTTTTCTCTATCTGCTGCTCCGGGCTTGATCTTAAGAAAACAGTGGTGGTTGTTTTAAAGGGCTCTATAGAGTTGAGCTGGGTGATGGGAGGCAGCATCCAAGCGGCATGATTTGCGATGCCAAATTGAGCAATTCTAGGCTAGCACAACTTGCTATGTAGCAAAACTAAAGGAACATTCCCTTTAGCTGCATGGGGATGGGGAATACAATAACACAACACTTTCTGAATTCAAGGTGAAGAGAGCCAGATTCCAGATTGAAAAGGATACTCTCCCTGTTCATTTTGTTCACCAGCAAAACCTATACCTATGTTTTTAATACAAATGTTTTCTTTTTTTAAATCACATTTTATTTTTCACTGAAGCGTTTGGTGAATGCGCATAAGAAGCTGGTGGGGTTCAGTACCTCCAACAAGGTTAAGAACCACTGTTCTAATATATATTTCAATGTAGGAAAAAAAATGGTTTTGCACATCTATTAACGTATACCACACTGACAGAGGCAAACAGCAGCTAGATGGAAATGTTATACATTGGACCCCAGCTATTTGTAGAGAAAGATACGTTTTTGTGAGAAGAAAAAAGATGCATCCCTAAAAATTATTCTAACTGCTTATGTTAATAGTTTCAACAATAAATATACAACAAACAATAACCCCAAAACACTTGAAAATAATTTCAAATGCTGACAATTTAACATTGTTGTTGTACCTTCAAAAACACAGTAACAGCTTTCACCTAAGCATTCACATGCACAATATTGAGTCCCCGACCAAACCTTAATAATTAAAGTGATGGAGATTATTTGTTTTGGAGGTGAGAATTTGACTGCACAGCAAAGCACATGAGTTACAGTACATCGATGGTGCCTGTGCTGGTGGTAAAGTCTGCTTCTCGATGGAGCTGTTCCCACTACAGTGACTAGCACTTCGATGTTTCTTGACCCAAAACTGCTCGATCCACTTAGTGACAACAAACTGGTGGCGGTAGATAGATTTAGCAATGCTCTTCTGAGCTGTTGTTAGGGCCTCCACTGGCTTCAATGCTGCATTCAGTCCTCATTTAGCAAAACTCTCGTGAGCAAATGTAGACATATGTATTCCATCTGTCAATCACAGATTCATTAATATTGCTGATAGATCTGTGATTGGGTGAGAGAGTGTGAGTAGGTGGATCTTCAGTCTACTTATATAAGTGTGGTTCAGCGTAGTTTGGTTGTGCAGACAAATAATTTGGCATGTTTATGGACAACATTAACCTTTCGTTGTCTCATTTAAAGAAACTCTTCAATACAACAAATATCATGCATCCTGTAAAACTATAAAACACAATAGAATTCTGACTATTTTGCCACTTCAGTCACAAAATCGATCAAGGATCTTTCACCCACACACACCCAAAAAAATGTCTGCCTTTTGCCACAAAGCAGGCAGGTAGTTTGATATTTGTTGGTGTGTTTACAGGTGATAGTCTCCATTTCAGAGCTTCTACAGTACAATGATTATACATACTGTTGTGTAGACAGTAATTTGTCACAAAAATCAATAATACAAAATATTTTTCTTTTTCTTTTTTTGCAACGTTACAATCCACAAAAGTAAATGTGCGGATGCTGAACCGAGAATGCAGGGTCTACTGTAATGTATAGCTATTCAGTCAATGCATCCTGAAGCTTTTTGTTTTTGTCTTTGGTCTGTGCAGCATTGACATTTTTAGCTTAAGTAATCCATTTTGTACCAGAGTTCACTAGCAGACGGACAGAGAGTTGCTCTTCAAGCGGTCAAGATCTGCTTGTTTGGTGCACTCCAGGGTTCGAATGAGATTAAACATTAAACAACACTGAACGTATCCTGCCGAATTTCTGTGATTACAACCTGGGTACGTCACTAGCTGATTGATCAAAATAGTAAATTAATCAAAATTCTTGATATGTGTATTGTTTTCAATATATTTAACAGGACTTTCACAGATCCGGACATGCAATGATTTATATCTGATTTCGTTACACCGACATTGTAAATTTTAAAAGGTTACTCAAACAATAAAATATGTTTTACTTTAGCTATTGCTAAATGCTATCTTGGTTGACATTTCAATTGATTTAAATAAGTCAATGCACTCACCATAATCCAACCTGTTTTGCTCGGTCTCAGCAGCTATTGGAAGCCGGCTGTGCCGTTTACCTCACGCCAGTGCGGCAATGTAACATTGGAAATATGCCGACAGAAAAGCTCACTTTGTGTTGGGTGTAATCGGAAAAAAAAAAAATCCTCAGCTCAAGCGTTGTAAAAAATTTCCACAAAGTTGGCTGTATGCTGTTAATAGCAGTGGATGCCATTTTATCATTACAAGAAAATGAAAAACAAATCTAATTCAACAAGATAATCTAACACATTCCACGCACAGGACATGACCACTTTTTATTTAATTTGTTTTAAAATTATTATTGTATTATTATTTTATAGACTTCCCCAACAAGTAATATTACCAAGGTTATGTGCTAATATTAGTTCCTTTTATAAAGGACAGATTATTTTCTTTCCCCTTCAGCATTTTGAAGCATCTTTAAAGATTACGAGCACATTGGGGTGCAAAAGCTAATGAGTCTACTCAGCATGCCCACTGTTTGTATCAATAGTGTAGATGATATTAATGGCAAGCTGGCAATGTTTAGCAAATTTAAAGGAAACAGTCATATGTTTGAGTGTGCTGCTGTTCAATTGATATAAAATCCACAAATGATTTTGGTGAATTGTCCTTTATCCTGCTATGTGCTGGCCAAACAATATTCATGACATCACACTGCTAATTCTCTTTATCATTTAATCTCTTTGATGTTCCAGTTCTACTCATTTTACTCACATAATGTTAAGATTCCAATTTAGTTTTTATTTGCAGGATTGTTGTGTGGAAAATGAAATGGTCATTTTTTTTGCATTTTAGTCAAGCTCCCTGATGTGTGTAAGATATTGAAATATTTCTGTTCTTACATAGGCATTTTTTGAGAGGAAATGCAGTTGTAGTTGTAGATTTATACAAAAGTACATTTTTGAGACTGCATCATTTAAAAGGGTCAATAAAAAGTGTTTTTTTTGTTGTTGCTGTTTGTTTTTTGTTTAGTTTTGTTTTTACTTGTACCAACCAGCCGTCTAAAAAAGAAGAAGCAATGTGCTGTAAAAGACAAAGAGATTGATTTTCATGTAAGAATTATTACATAACCTTTAAGAAGATATGGAGATTGATTATAGAGAGCAGAGTTTGTAGTACATACACAAAATATGGTTAAAATAAAGTCTTGTTGTTTTTCTGTACTTGTCTGCATTTTGTGTTGTTTCCCATATGAAATTAACAAAACATTTTTCAGAATGTTAAAGACGGATTAAAGTCTAAATACATCCTGAGAAATTAACTTCTGTGCATCAGTCTGTTAAAATGGGTACATACACAGGTGATCACGCCAAATTCAACTCCCACCTTCGTTCCAGGTTCGTACAAGCTGAATTCCATCCATCCATTTACTACGGCGGGTTCGGCTTGTTTAGGAGGGACTTCCCTCTCCCCAGCCACTTCGACCAGCTCCTTCGGCGAGATCCCAAGGCGTTCCCAGGCCAGCCGGGAGACATAGTCTCTCCAGCGTGTCCTGGGTCGTCCCCGGGTCCTTCAGCCGGTGGGACATTCCTGGAACACCTCTCCAGGGAGGCGTCCAGGATGCATCCGAACCAGATGCCCGAGCCACCTCAACTGGTTCCTTTCTCTAAGGGAGAGCCCGGACACCCTGCGGAGGAAACTAATTTCGGCCGCTTGTATCCGGGATCTTGTTCTTTCGGTCATGACCCACGGCTCGTGACCATAGGTAAGAGTAGGAACGTAGATCAACCAGTAAATCGAGAGCCAAGTGCCTCCGGAGTCCCACAGGCCAAAAAGGCCCGATAGGACTCCTTCTTCAGCTTGACTGCACCCTTTACCGCTGATGTCCACCAGCGTTTTCGAGGATTGTCGCCACGACAGGTACCGACCACCTTACGGCCACAGCTCTGATCGGCAGCCTCAACAATGGAGGTGCGAAACATGGTCCACTCGGGGCTTTTCCACTGCCAGAACTTTTGGAGAACTTTTTAATTTACCTTAGTAAAATTCAGTTTGCACGTTTTTCCACGAACAACAATTTCTGGGGTAGTTAAATTCCCCAAGGGGCAACCGAGCACCTCAGCAGCAGGATCTTGCTGAGCCAAGCTGGAACTGAGGGGACGGGCTGCACTTATGGAGGACCAAAACTGCCAAATTTTAAAATAAATGACGAAATAAATAAATAAATGACTAAAAGTGAAAATAAAAACGGATATAAAAAATAGAATAAAAAAATTAAATCCCCCAAAATAAATAGAAATAGAAATGTAAAAAAATAAATAAAAAACGAGATTCCAAAAATAAACATTTAAATGAACATAGTCGAAATAAATACAAAAATAAATATATAAGTAGAATTAAATATCAATAAATAAATAAAAACGCTCTGCTCTCACATTTATGTGTTTCATGCTGCAGCCCACTATACACCCGACCCCAGTGGTGAGCCCATTTAGAGTGTATTCTCTCTCTCTCTCTCTCTCTCTCTCTCTCTCTCTCTCTCTCTCTCTCTCTCTCTATCTCAAAGATTAGAAGCAAATAATGGAGACCCTTTTCCCCACTTACAGGTTGAGCCACATGTTTCCATACATTGGGTTTGTAACCCCTTTTTTTCAATTTTTAAACCTATTACATCTGTACCTATTATTGTATATAGTTTTCTTTGTATGGAAACATATGGCCCACCCTGTATTATTATCTATTGGCATCTTGTTCAGACTGATGTGAGACACCTTCTATTCTCCCTCCCTCTGCACACTCATCGGCGTGTTTGTTGCATGTAGTCAATACCAATGGGTGAGTAAATTGTCAATTAAATCATCAAAATGTTACTTTAAAAATGCCTGCACTGTTTGTATGGGTTTTATAATGCAATGGTTTGAAGCTGGAGTTTCAGTTATAAATGACCTCTTGTGTGCATGTGTGTTGTTGTTTTTAGCCAGTACATCGGATCAATTCAGACTATGGATGGTCCAAAGTACACAAACAAATAACATATTGTACATCATAGTAGGGTTATTTATTGATATTTTTTTACGAACAGGGTGTCATTTATGGAGTGGTACGGCATATACAGCATGTAATTCTTTTTTTTTGTTGGTCAATAATTTCTTAGAAATATGAATATATGCCAAATGAATATTATTCTTGATATCTTGAGTTGACCTTGACATATTGTGCGTACATCTCAAACACAAACAGTGCACTTACTGCCACAGCTGTTATCCAGTGATGTAATTTGAAAACTGCACAAATTATCTGAACTAATGATTTCCATTTTGTTAGACTCTGAATAACAAATTAATGTATTGGTAAAACATCTTGTGTCTGAGAACCTATCAAAGGCAGATCTCAGCACAATACAGAGTGATTGCGTTTTAATCTATCATCAGCTTTCATGAGCAATTGTTCCACTTTGTGTTGGCCAAATAAAGTGAGATTAGGATTCTCAAGTGATTAAGTGATTTTGCACAAAGAAAGCCCACAACAAACACTGGGACCCAAAAGTGATGCATTTGAGCCAATTTGCAGCAAATGAATGTTTGTTGCAGAAAGCCTAGGATAACGAATTTAATCATACCGAGTGATTTATAGCATGCTTGATTAAATAATTATCAAATGGTAGTCAATCAATAAACTTGTTATTCCACTTGGACACAAAAGCAATATGTTTATACTAGTTTCTTCAAGATCCAACTTTTTTCGTTTTCGTGGTTGCTGTGTTGTGACGGGTTTTACAATGTATGACCGGTCGGGCCACGAGGGAATGCAATCGCAACCAACTTAACTTATACAGTATAATTAATATTTTCACCAATATGCATGCATGCTAATTCAACATTAATTGTGTGAATGCTGAAAGCATGTTAATCAGATTATTTATTATTTTCCTCATTTTTTTCATCCTCTGTCAACTCTCGCTTACACCATCCGATTTTCCCCGTTCCAATTTCAATTTACTCCAAAAATTCACGCCAACGGGACCCTTTTCTCTCTCATTCCACTTAAGTACAGTTTTCGCAGTATTTAATATTTACTATAACATTTTTCGTATTCATTTTCAATGGGCGAGTCATTCAACTTTTTCTAAATTCATCTTGCCACGCCCACTCCCTTACATACAACTGATCATCATTCCCAGGTCTGCTCGGTGGCGCAGTTGTTAAAGTGTATTGTCCAATAACCAGGAGGTCGGGATTCAAATCCCACCTCCGACTATACACTGCAAAGGTATCCATGGCCATTATGATAAACAATATACATGCATACCAACTGACCATCATATCCAGCATTAGAAACACATGTATCTTCATTCAGGTGCAATTAAAGTGTGGATGGTTGTTATATATATATATATATATATATATATATATATATATATATATATATATATATATATATATATATATATATATATATATAAAACAAGAACATTTTTAAATATTGAAAAATATTAAGACAAATACAATTATTGGAAACACTATAATTATGTAAGTGCAAATATATAAATTTAGACAATTCAAAATGAGTTAATAATCTTTTATTTTTGTTTACAATTATGCCAATTTTGTAATTGTCAAGTTTAATAATTGAAATTGTAATTAATTTCGATTAATTGCACGTTTTATTCATAGCTTTAATTTGTAAGGCAATGAATAAATGGTAGGCTACTTCATTTATATAGCGCTTTTCCACTTGATTGTGATCTTGAATTAAATGAGAATTTATTGCGTAGGCTTTGCTGCTTGTGAATGTAAAGTGTCCATTTTTGAGCCCCACTCAACGACAACAGATTGTCACAGACTGTTTATTATGACACCTGGGCACTACTAAAAAGATGATCTTATCGCTTAAGTTTTTTTCACAAAAGAAAAAAAACACTAATCGTCCCTTATCAACCTGCTCTTTTACTTAATGAAATAAATTAGATGTAAAATGAAATAATCCTTGAAAGAGGAGTGAAAGCAACTTTTGGGCGGTGATTCCTATTTATTTATTTATTTATTCTATTTGACTGACATAATTCCACATTCTATCTCATTCCATCCATTCCTTCATTCCATGCATTCTAACATGCAGTGTTGTGGTGCAGTTTAAACATTTGCATTAAAAGGTAATTAGGTTTGATTTAGATTAATAGAATTACAGTGTGTTAACAGATTTTTTGCTCCCAAAACATGTATTTAAATCATAAGATTAGACTAAACATTTGTTTCTTAATACCCAAAAGATTTTCAATGACAAATGGAAATGTCAAACCCTAATCAAATCGAAACATAATTATGATGAGTGGATAATATTATACTTCACATCATTTTCTTCACCTCACCACCTTCATATACAAATTAGTTTATCTTACTTTGGGATGCATGTGCTTAATGAAGATTGTCAGCTTTGGGATTCATGGCATCTTCCGAACCCATTAGCTTGAAGATTGTTACCTCATCGTCCATCCTCATTTGATAAACTAGTGACAGTATTCTTGACCCTTCTTTCGCTCACTCAGCAATGTTGCATCTGTACTATACGTGGGATGCACATTTTATGCTTCAGTAGTCTGATTTAGCTAATTCATGTAGCTAATTACCAAACAGCAGAGCTAAATTGTTTGCTGATGTAGAGCGATTCTCACTTGTAACACATGTTGCCGGTCTTTACAAGAACAAGTTAATGAGCTTCAGTATGGCAATCACTCGCTTGGAAAGTGTCTGTTTATTTCAAACTTGAAAATTGACCAATGATGATTATAATCATAATTATTACAGAGTTTTAGTTGACAATTACATGGATGACTTAAAAACATGTTGCAAAAGGCAAGGCAGGGTTATTTATGTAGCACATTCCATACATAAAAGAAGCTAATTATTCTTCACATAATTAAAAGTCCAACATTTAAATGCAAATACAAACAACATTGTTAGAAACATTTAAAAGCAAAGTAAATAGATAGTAGTAGCAAACAGGTAGGTTTACAGCCATGGCAATGAACATTGCACACTACCTTGACATGTACCCATTTTGTCGTTAACACATTCCCCCTTTTCTCCCCCACAGGTTACTCATAATTTTTTTCATTTGTAGGAGTGGTTCATTAGCTTCTTGTCTGCTGGATGCACATTTGTGGTCAGACGTTTATAATGGCCATGACTTATTTTATTATTTTTCGTTCATTGGAATGATTGTACATAGACGTCACTATAGTATCCGGTAATTTGAGAAATAAGAATTGGGTGGTTGAAAAATAAGATATAGAAGTTTAAAGTAATTCCAGAATTTCTTTAGGCCAGTGTCAAAATGATGTGGGTGGATTGGCCAAACATTGTTCTCGCTTAAGTGTACTGTTGCATCGGAATTATATTACTCAATTTTTCAATGATAAACATTGAATCAACGTTGCAATGTCATGGCAGTGGATGTTGATGAATATGACATTGGAAGATTGATTTATTATTGGCTTTTGTGGTTGATAAATCATCTACTTCTGCTTGACACTAATTTTGATGAACAATTTAACAATGATTGGCAGCTACAGTGAGGCTCACACAGTTCAATTGAACCTGACCCCAATCGCGCCTCAACTGATTAGTGCCTGTTGTAATGGAAAAGCAACAGAGGCTAGGCCAGGACAAACAAAGCCAGCGGAGAGCTGGGCCAGGTGGTTCTGGAACCTGTAATGGAATCAACCATTCACATCTATGGGCAATTTAGAGTTTTTAGATAACCTAAGAAGGATGTTTTTTTTAATGAGTGAGTCTACCAGAGTACACAAAAAGTCTATTAACTAGTTTAAAAAATATCCAAAATCAATTTGACTTGATAAACATTTACAATGCCTCTTAATTACATATTTTTAATCAATTCCCAGCACTAACAAAAATTAATTCAGTTTGGTAATACAATATTCTAATCGTCTAATCCTAATGCACTCAAGTTGTGTTCACACTAAAGCTACTTCTACAATGTTATCGGCAAGTCGGCAACCATGATAGCTCGTAGTAAGCAACCTAGGATATAATGGCATTTTTTCAAATCTTACTAAATGTTCTTGCAGTCTGTCATGGTATCTGTGATGGAATGTGTGGGGCAGGGACTGCTGAGTCCCTCCCAGAGGCTACCATGAAGTTAGTACGTTCCGTAGCATCTCTCACATTCTGTCAAGGCTTTCTATGCCAGGCAGCTCTGGAATGTGGTTTGTGGTAAGGGAGACACAGGAGTGGATTTTCACTCCTGTTCCCTCCTATTCCCAAAGAAAAAAAATCTCGACCCGTACCAGTCCTGGATTATAGTAAAAAATGAAATCCTGTAAAAAAATGAAATCCTGTAAAAAAATGAAATCCTGTACCGTCCATTCCCCATCCCGCCATTGCTGCAACCCATCCACCACCGACCGCCATTTTTCTTTTTTGTACATGATGAGAGCGTTGGACGGCGCCCAGCCTTCAATGCATACTGCAACGGTCAGGTTTTTTTGGTACGGACGAATCTAAGGACCAGTCCACGATTCTTGATTACATCTGGATGGCGAGCTAAGCCAAGAACCTTCGAGGAGAAAGAACACACACAAAAACACAACTTCATATTCCCTGCTGGACGGTTGGTCGTGGTAGGACAAACATTTCATACATATTTTGGATTTACTCTTGGGCGTGACAGACAGTCACACAGGACAAGTGAATTTTAAAGATTTAGAAAGGGTTTGAATTTAAAAGGACTAAGCTATTTTATTTGGTGTGCACAATTTTCTTTCAATTTATTATTTTTCTTACCATTTGTTTATTTACATGTTGTAACAATACATGCGTTGCTATGCAACTGTTAATTTGTGTTGTGTCATTATTGTTGCTCAAACATATGGCTCCATAAGAATCTGGGTTCTTCTGATGCTAGTCCAAGTTTGTCAAATGTTTATTTAAATCTGATAGGCGTCTTACACTCATCCCACGGGAATCCCGTAGGATACCTGAAAATAAAAAGGCCATCCTTTATTTTGTGGCCTTGTCAGACTTGAATGAAGCTCCCTGGTAATATTGCTTATCTGTCAACAATGTATTCACTAATCCCCTGTACCAAAACATACAACAACAACACAAAAGCACAATATTTGCATTGCCATAAAATATGAACCAACGCGTTCTCTCATCTTAAAAGGAGTGTGAGATGCCGGGAAATACAAACACTTTTGTCCTGCTACGGACTTCCTCCAACTTTTGATACTCCTTATATTGTACCATCAGTAGTTGTTGCACTTACCACATTTAACTATGGCCATCTAGATTTATCATCTGCAATGGTGTTTGCCTTGTCAAATTTTTGACACTTAAAATCTCGGCAGGCATGCATGGCAATCATGTAATGTCATATTTGACATTCCGTCTCACTGTGCTGTCTCATGAACATCCCGTTTTGTTCATGGTGGCCTGAAATATATAGTATATAAAAAAAAAAAATCTAAGACGAACAAATATAAAGCAGAGATGTGCCTCTGTTATAGGAGTTAACTTGCGGAATGACTAATATTGAAATGAAATCATGTAACTATATTACTGTGTTTAAAAAGATCTTTAAAAAAAAGTGATAAAAACATATATACAATATATACAAATCAGGTCAAGAAAGAAAAGGGATGATGACGAAGCTGTTTGTAATGATAGCGTGAATGTACTGATTACTTTACATGGACCTTTAGGGTTTACTACTCCTATTGAACATGTGCAATTGTATTGAAGGATGGAATCTACTGCAGTCTCTTTTTTTCAACCCATCTTTTGTTGATCTGCTTAGTATGAGTTTTTATTTTTTTGTATGTTCAATAATGACAAAGGATGGGAAGTAAATGTAGCCTAAGAGGAATGATTGAAGCGTCTTTATCCAGCATGAAAATTACAGAGAATCACATACTCTTGTAGATTTGTCTGAACAACCACATGAACACATCTCTTTTTTTTCAATTGACACATTTGCGCAAATCGTAATTCTATAACGATTGCCATGCTTTATGTGCGTGGGTGATCACCGACGGTGATGTCAGCTGCTGCAGTGCTATGCGTCTGTGTTCCTCTGCAAACTGTGATCACAGGATTCACTGAGATTCACCATGTTTTACATGTGCAGCTGTCATAGCTTCTTAAATCACACGGATGCAAACACACCCACAGTCTGAAGTTCTTCAATATTTAACAAGTACAACTACATTTGCCAATTGTATTAAATGTAATGGCCATATTTGTTGTAAGGTCAAATTCAATCCATCATAGTATTGTATTATCATTTGGCAGATGGTTTGTTATTTCAATAAAATAAAACTCAATAAAGTACTTCAATTTTCAGTGGAGTAAATGGTACACTTTTATAGCGTAAATAACACATTTATTTACTCGTCTACATCTGTCTACACATGACAAGTGTGTATACTACATACAGGCAGTTTTGTACTATGTTTTGTGGAAGCTTTTCTCAACTAAATCTCTTCTTGGACCACTCACTGACAGACAGGAAATCTTTAGGATTACCAAGTCAATCTAATCAATGAAGTGAATGACTTCAGGACACACAGCTTGACGTGGCATGGAAATGCACAGCTGAAATAAATCCCCAGTAATGAGCTACACTACAGTATATGGCATTAAGGGTGATGCAATTTGCAGGTGATTATACACTAATTAGGCACACCATTATGATCTTAATTTACAAATCGAGATTACTGTCAAAGTGAGTCATTTTTAATAAAAATAAGAAATCATAATTTGGAGCTGCGCCCAAACTATTGACCACACGCCTCTGCTGGTGACACCATGTGACTGAAAATGGAGACATTTGAGTCCCCACTATAGGGCCATCCATTGTTCAAATACTGTTAGACACTGTGCAATAAATAATAATAATAAATGTTATGCATATCATGTGTGTACAGTCATTATTATTAATTTTAACCTGGACTTAACACATTTATGAAATGTGACTATACTTCTGACGGCAACCTATTACATTTGTGTGCTGCATAACAGCTAAAAGCTGTTTCACCATGTTTGCTTTGAAACCTGGGCTCCACTAATTGACCTGAGCCTGTAGACCACAGAGTCCTTTTCCTTAATGTACTCAAGACCCAAACCATTCAGTGAGGGGTCACCAACATTGTGCCCCAGGCACCTGGTAGACACCAAGAACTAGTAATGGCAAAATGAAGCTTCATGAAGCACTTGTGATATTTTTTGACTCCCCTAGATGGTGCTCTTGGTTTAAATATGAAGGCTAGTGCAAAGGAAATTGATTACATTTCCACTGCATCTTTCAACCAAGAGTGCCATCTAGAGGAGTCAAAAAATATCACAAGTGCTTCATGAAGCTTCATTTTGCCATCACTACCAAGAACCAAATGGGCAGCCCACAGGGCTTTCTAAAAAACAGCTCACCAATGATGGGTCAATGTGATTTCCTTGGAATCATTTAGCAGTGATAATTTGAAAATGAGAGCATGAGACATATATAGAAAAAAGTGTTTCAATTTGATATTTGTTTCTTTTTAATTATTGTGAGTAATCATGAATATAATTAGTGTCTTCATATAATTAACAACGTAATAATGACAAATAAAGCAAATTCGAACAAATGTGTTATTTCAGAAGTATCAAAATGGTAGTCCTTCATATTAATCAGTTCCTGAAAAGTAGCCATAGCTTCAAAAATAATATATATAATATAATATAATAATAATAAAGGAGACGCTTCAAGAAAAATCAACGTTTATTCAACACGGCAGCATGCCATTTGGCCTGTGGCTCACACGACACGACACGACAATCACTTGAGCGCATGCTTCCTGATAGTCGTATTCCCAAATTGCTTTGTGTTCCAACATGACACGTTGTAGTCAATATGAAATACTGTTTAGAAAACACAAAAAAACAACAACAACAACTTGCGATTCAAATAACGACATCAAGCTGTTCTGTAAATTATGACATCCAGTGAAGATGTAAGCGTATTTTGGGGTGCAAGTTATCTTGGAAACTGTAGTGGGAGAAATGGGCAGAGTAATTATCTTGTAAATTAGTACCTCACAGTTAGGCCGGAAAGCTGGATCTGAACAAAGGTCCTCTGTTGTTGCATAGTGGTGGAGGTGTGACTCATGCACTGTTTTAGCCATGTCCTCCAGTTGTCAGCAATAATCTTCAAACATGCATGTAATGTGTTTCGAAGCCAATCATTGAATTTAAATTGACTTTACAGGGTCTTTGAACCTTTCTCTTCAAGCAACATTCGTATTTGTAACCCATCGGCTTAGTGAATCAATACTGAGATGGAAAATGTTGTCAACTGTGTAGCAACAAAACCCAAAGAAAGACATGTATCATTGAACAGACTTACAATTGGACTTCTACTGTCTCAAGAGAATGAACTTGGGGCATATGGATAAAGTTGCTTGCGCTGTAGATGTCTGCATCTCTATTTTTTTTTTTCTTGATAATCCTGTTCTACCGTCAACAGAGGTTAGGTTTGGGTCACATTGTCAAGTTATTTTTTGAATTAAGCACAGTTTCTCCAAAGATATACAAGCATCCACTTGAATGTTTATTTATTTGAATCTCTATCATTCTCTATACAATTAAAAGAATGTTTGAGACCAGTGGTTTGACTTCACTTCTAGTGTCTCAAGAGAATTAACTTGGGGCCTATGGTTTCTGTTCAAGCAACATTCCTTGTAGCCCATCGGCTTAGTGAATCAATACTGAGATGGAAAATGTTGTCAACTGTGTAGCAACAAAACTCAAAGAAAGACATATATACTTGAACAGACTTGCAATTTCACTTTTACTGTCTCAAGAGAATGAACTTGGGGCCTATGGTTAAAGTTGCTTGCTCTGTAGATTTCTGGGTTTCTGCATCTCTGTTTTTCTGTTCTGCCGTCAACAGAGGTTATGTTTGGGTCATTTTGTTTCAATAAAACACTTTTGTAAAAATGTATTCACAGAAAACACAAATAGCTTGGCCTTTGCCAACAGCTCTCATATGCTGATGTGGAAAAATACTGGATACAAGGGGCTTGTAAAATGTAAATACATGCACTGTAATAAGGCGTAAAATCATTAAAATATTTTCTAGTATTTTTTTTTTTTTTAAATCTCCAAGTGCTACTCTTGAATAAGAATAAGACAAATCTGCACCTTGTGACAACAAGATGGAATCTTGTGCTGATAGCTCATAGGAGGGTTCATGGCATTGTCTCAGGAAAACTAATTAACTGATGCATTCCATTTCATCAGAGTCTGGGGAATCATCCATCACACTCTGAGGCAAATACAAAATATAGTACTCATGTAAATTAAAGTCTCACAGAGCTCCTGGCTCAGTATAGATCATTTTCATTCACCTATTAACTTAGAACTTCACAACTCATTTGATGTGAGCCATTGGCTGGACCATTATGAGCCTTAAGTCATTGACTAAAGTTTTTTTTACTTTATTCCCCAAATCAACGGCAATTTATCACTTTTACTGCTTATACACAGATGCCGTATACAGTTGCAAGCAACAGTATGCAAAATATAGAGCCAGGTGTTTTGTCATTCAAGTTGTTTGGGAACAAAACCAAACAAACCTTAATTGCAGATATTTAGCAAATACTGGTTGACCTTCCAAAAGTTCATCAAAACAGAAGATACATCAAATGATGGCCTCAAGTAACAGATGTGCAATGCAATTGAAAATCCTAATAAAACAATCATTGTAGACGAAGAGCACTTGGAGTGTATCAGCAAACGACTAACTTTTCTGTGCAGCCACAGGTTGATAGTAGCCATACTAGCCAGTTCTGGAGAGCCAGCATCTCAACAGTCACCTGAAAAGGAGAGTGATTACACAGTTGGAATTGTTTCAGTCCCCTCGCAAAACATGGAGCTCACTATTGCAAATGAAGCTCTGAGTGCAGCAGTCAACCCTGGCTGGGTAACCCAGGAGGGAACGTGCTGCTTCTGCTTCAGAGACACGTAGCTCAACAAGAGGATGAGCTCCATGCAGGAAAGCTGGAAGGCTCGTGGCTTTCCACAACACCATCCAGGAGCTCAAGGCAAATTGCCCGAATAGGCAATGCACCAGCCCAGCTGTTACCAAGGCAGTGGCCAAGTCTTGCCTGGCTACACTGAAAAAACGTCCATGAGAGCCAAAAAGCTGGCAGCAGAGGCAACGGAAGCTAATGATGACAAGCCCAGCCTGCCTTTTCAAGGAGCAAAATGTCATCCTGACACTGTGCACTTGGATGCAGACTTTGTCCACGTCGAGAGCCAAGTTAAGACGTTAAGTAATCCTGGGTGAACAATAAGGTTGATGTTGGCATAGATGTAGAAACACATATTTTCTCAATAGTGGGAGCCTATGAGGTAAATGCTTTACTTACATAAAATCCAAAATATTGGACCAATTGTTTTTTAATGGTCGAAGTGGGCACGAGTAGAGATGTGCACATACATTTTGGTGATAATTGGTCATGGTTTTCGGACATTTGGCGACATTGAAGCTTTTTTTACACCTTTTTTACATCATAGTCAGTGATAAAAGTCTATAGCTTTCATACATAGACGGTGTAGTTCATGGAAGGTGGCAGCCAACATCCGAGCCCATCGCAATTGAAGCGCCATTATTTTTAAGGTAAGCCATTTCAATTCAAATTCTGACCCCAAGATTTCATCGTCCACATCAGAAGCATTCAAATTATCGCTGCAAATTACATTTTGCTTGCTTAGTCCATCCCATTTGTTTTGTTTTTCTTAATTCTTCAACTTCCACAAGAAACTAATGTTTATCAGTTAATAACAACATCATTATAAACGATACCAATTGGCTCCCAGTGGGCATTCTACAATCGGCTAAAAAAAACACACACACCCAAAAAAAAGTCTGAAATCACGACTTTTTGGGGGGCATTTTTCCCCTACTTCATTAATAATTTTTATGCATTTGAGAAAATAGTGGTCTAATTACTGCAAACCTTAGATACTACAATAATCAAGGAACGACAGAAACAGAGGATAAACTATATTCAATTTGAAATCCTTTGCTTCTTGACTTGAGATGTCTATTGATATGTGCTGTTCTACCCCTCGGTGTCAGTAATGCCTAGGGGGTTTGAGTTCAATGTGGGTATAACGTTATGGTTAGAGGTTAGTGCTCCGGGCACGAGGAGGAGGCCCTGGGGACGACCCAGGACATGCTGGTGAGACCATATATCCGGGTTGGCTTGGCAACGCTTCAGGATTCCCTGGAAGAGCTGGACAAAGCGGTTACGGAGAAGGATGTCTGGGCTTCCTATCTTTAACAGCTGACCTGCGATAAGCAGAAGATGTTTGAATGGGCTTTGGTGATGGGATGAAAATTAACCCAAACATCTACTGCAACACTTGTTAGCTTGTGTCAAACATTTTAATAGTATAGTTTTCTCCTGAAAGATAACCTTCTCCAATTTTGTATTTGTTCAGAACTGTTGCACTCTAAGGTCACTACTTTTTTTTAGGTCCAGGACAGATTACTCAATTTGTGCATTACTTTTCTCTCACTTTTTCTACAAAACACATTGCAGGGTTTTTTTGTTTTGTTTTTTATACCAAATGGACATTGAGGTGATAAGATTTTTATGCAACAGAAGCCACCATTCGAGCGCCAGCCGTCTCCAAACAGACCCATTAGCAAAGATCACAGCAGATGGTATACATGAGATTTGATGGGAATCACAAGTTCAGCTTTGCAAAATGAGCATTGGCGTGTATAACTATTTGGTGGGATTCATCTTATCTAGATTTTATATTGCAATTTATTTAACCTTTATTTATCCACGTCAGGCAATTGAGAGCTGTTTCTCTTTTGCAATGCCGACTTGACTGCAGACAGCAGGGTAAAACAAAGCAAAATTAATAAGTAAAATAAAAGTAAATACAAATAAATATGTACAGCATTTAAGAAACTGTCAAATGTGATGTACACAAAAATGAATATAAAACAAATCACAAAAATAGACTTTAAAAAATTAGGATACAATCAAAAACAACCAAACAAAATGATCTTCTCCAATGAAAATACACTATAACTCCCTTGACATTGGCACTCACAAACAGGAGGTGCAAAGTTTTATTCCCTCTCTTTAGTAGAGTGCGTTTGCACCGCTGTGGGATGGAACACAGCTGACTTCCGGCCAATCCAAGTGGCTCCCCTCATTCCCTTTAAAATCAGAGCGATTGAAGCGCACACCATGCTTGGCATTGAGGAAACAGTAATTGACTCACTGGGGTCCATGCACGAGTTTGGCACGCGCAAAGTATGTTCATACAGATACACTGCACGATCTTTCCTTTCAGATGATGTGGTCGGCCACATGTGATGTGGGCAGCGCACACACACACACACACACCCCCCCACACACACCCCCCCCCACACACACACACACACACACACACACACACACACACACACACACACACACACACACACACACACACACACACACATAGTTCCAACACACTCAGGTGGTGCTATTAAAACCTTTTTATGATGATAGTTAATAATGCATTCAATGAATTGATTTCTCCAAGGATTTGCAGGGATTGATGACATCCACCACTCACGTCCGTGGGGTGATGAATCTGTCTGCTTGAAGGTCGATCAAATCGTGCAAAATCACATTACAACATCGGCTGTTTTTTTGCGAGTCTCAAATCTAGTCTACTTTTTGTCGACAAAGTCCCAGATGTGCCGGCCGGGGTGCAGTACCAAACACAGTAAACTACACTAGACATACAGGCTGTCAACTCAGACACCGTCTTTGATCCTTTTCAAATTGTCATCTAATTATAATGCAAAATCTTAGCATGAATCTTTACACTTCAATCACAAATAATGCAATTCACAAAACACAATTGCCCTTTGTAAATCTTAAAATGGGCAACCAGCAAGTTCCTTTTGGCATCGATAGGTGACATTGTCCTTACTTCCCTCCCAAACCTTTCCAATCTAGTGTCCCCAGTCTGTATGTTGAAATACTTTAAACCTGACAGTATTGCAGTACAAATCTGTCTGTAAATAAATCTTCCCTAAGAGCAGTTTGTATTGACTACAGCCCACACACTGCTGTAAAAATCACTGCACTATCGACCACACAGGTCTATCGCAGATGCATCAGGCATTTGGGGGATTCCAGACAGACCACAAATGTTCATTAGTCGTCTTTTACATGTAACTTCACAGGTACTATCTGTTCACTCAGTGTATGGTGCTAAAGGATCTAATGAGAGAAACATTGCCTATTTTGCTGTGACATGCTAAGAGCTATGTTCCGTAATTTGTAAACACTAAAATTTAAATACTGTTGTAATTAAAAAGTACATTTATTAATTATATCTGTCCATGTAAACATAAATGATTTTTATTCATGTCAAGGCGTGGAAAAATACACATTTGAAATGTGTAGAAAGATAATTTGTGTATTCTTCATGTCTTTCCTTGACATTAGTAATTTGAGGTTGTGCAGACTCTTAATTACCCCTTGCCACTCGTTTATGTTTCTATTCTGTCTAATCATTGTCTGTATGTGTCCATTCCCTCCTAATTATTGTCACACTCATGATGACAAGAAAGTGACTGCAAGTAGTAATGGCTGGGTGAAAAGCAACATGCATCCATTTTTGTCTTACCCCATCACTCTAACAGTTTGCCGTGAGTGAATATTTGCATCCTTCATCGTTCTCTGGCCAATTACAGGGTGAGTGCATTGCAGAGATGAGGACATTTAGTAGTGATGGCAAAATCGAAACCGGTACGTACCGGAACCCAGGCGGAACTTGTGATTCGAATCGCGTTCCTAAATCTGTCTTTGAATCAGGATGGCACGTGATAGTTGTCTTTCGTGTTCCATTACGCCTCCAAACGACACATTGTTTCAACAAGTGAACATCATGTTATCCCTTTTCTAAAATGGAATAAAATCCCACCATTGCAATATATTAAAATGTCTTAAATATGAGATAAATCCAACCTAAGTATACTTCGTATGTGAAATTGTCTACATCATAAAATGTCAACAAAGTTTTGAACGCGCACAGCTAAAACTCCAGCTCAAACTCCAAGAAAACTGGGGGGAAAAAAGAGGAAAAAAACAACGTTTATTGTCTGCGACACTTCAGAAAAATGCAAATAGGCACTTTTTCAACAGTTATGTACTTTTTACTGTGCCTTTCTCTCAAAAACAAATGCCACACTATGCTGAAAAGAGAGATTTTCAACTGTAAAATAGGCAAGGGTTGTCAGGTCTTGAATTTCAAGTCTGTGTTAAGTCAAGTCTTTGAGTCAAGACAAATCTTTCATAAGTTTCAGCCATAAAAGTGCCAAGTCCCCCACCTCTATTATTCTGTGATACGCTTAAAATGTGACACTGTTTACTTTTTGTTGTGTAGTTAAAGCGTTAACTTAATAATTGCCAAAAATTATCACATTAATCATGTATTTTATTTGACAGTAGATGGTTATGTTAAAGGTAGTAAGTACAGGTTGTGTTTGCGCAATAAATATAACTACATGTCTTAAAGTAAAGCATTTAATAAATGTTTGCGTATGACATTCAGAATATTTGTTCAGGGTTAGGGTTAATGGGGTCTTTTTTTCATTTTAAATTGTGAGTAATAAACTGATTAGAAAAAGAGGAGGACGAGAGTGTGCAGTGGATCAAAGAATGTTGAAGACGTCCTCATAACATTAAATTAAGAATGAATCAACACATAACAGCTGCTCTTTAAATTTGGTGGGTAAAAAATGTTGATAAAAAGGGCTTTTTAATTAAATGATTAATCACATCTTAGAATTTTGATTAAACATGATTAATCTGAATCAAACAAAATGAATTGTTTGACAGCTCTACTTTTTTGTTAAATTCCTGTCACATTTGTTTATGACCTTATTATCTCTCTACGAGCAGACCTACCTCATTTCGACCATTAGGGATGAACTCCTTTAACTGATGCATAATGAGATGTGTGTGTTTCATAACGTATGCATTGTTAAGTTGTATTTCCACAACTGGATGTGTTTTTCTCTCTAAAAAAAAAACAGTTTGAGAATTTTGAGTACGGCTTTGTCCAGGCAGTACAGAACCTGCTACTATGAGGTACAAATTCCAGTAGTGGTAAACCTCAGGTTACAAGTGTGCCGATAAAGTGTGGGTAACTTAGATGGTTGGTGATCACTCCCTGGCTGAGAAGTTTCATCATTGTAACATCATTGCCACATTTGAGAGTATGTAAGAAAATACAAAAATAAAAAGAAATGCTAATTTAGCTCACCCATAGCTTTAGATCTGGATGCTGCAGTATCATACTCCACAGAGTACAATTTTCTTCAGCTGTCTGCTTTCTTGCTACCCTCAGTCTCATGTGAAATAAAATGTGTCTCTTTAGCGTGGGCAATAAGATAAAGCACGTATATTCACAGGGAAGAATATTTTCCCCCTCTTTTATTTCAACAGTTTTTGCAGTATGTCTCTCAGAACTTCTAAATTGATGGCTTCAGTCAATTTTTGTCATTTCTCATTCATTTGCTTTAGACAGTCTGCTGAGACTTCCAAACACAATTGCTCTCCTCCTATCAACTCTCCAACCATTGTTTCAATTTCACAGGTGGATAAATTGACTGGTTTCATTTGCTGTCCTCCATTCCCATGTCTAAAGAATGAATGAACAGCAACGGCGATTTATATGGAAATAAGCCAATTAGAGTTTTGTCACCCTTTATTTATGGCTGTGGGAGTGGGCATTAGGCTCTTGCACACTTATATTTATAAGAAATCTGTCAAAGTGGGCTCATATGACGGTGTCGTGGCACATTCAACGACTGTGTGAATGGTTGCCTGCGTCTATCAGTGCCCTACGACTGACTGCCGACCAGTCCAGCGTGTAGTCCGCCTTTCACACAAAGTCAACTGGGACAGGCTCCACCAGCACAATACTGTACATAGATATCAGATATGGTGACCGTAGAATGTGTTGTGTCCATGGCACTGACACATAATTTTCCTACATTTTGCGCTGCAACTTTCATTGTGGTATATTGAAAACATAACACAGCTGAAATGTTGGTATTTCCACATTATATCCGATGTTGAAACTGAAAGCCTGTTTGAGTGACTGTGATCTCATATTTTCTTATGTTGTAATAGTTATTCAATTACCTGTTGTTGAAAAATGTTTAGTTTTCTTTCTGTTCTCTCAGTATGCATGCATGAGATTTACAAACCAAGTATGGCTAAATATATGTGTTGTTCCCACAAACAATAATCAACAGTGAACTCACATTGTAATTAGGGCAAAGATTAGAACATTATTAGCATATCAGTGGCAGAGAAAGTCTTTGTTTTCTTTTCACTAATCCTCTTCGACCCTTTTGCTCTTGCTTTAATCCGCTTTTATCACTTGGGTCATTACACAGAAGAAAAAGCTCCCAATTTCTTCTCCTGTCATCTACAGTAATTATATCATTATCTTTCAGTAATTGCAGTTTAAAGATTGGTCTTTCTCCATATTTCATGTTAGTTTAAACATAATTTATAAAATAATCATTGAATGATTGATTGTTTTTTGTAAAAAAAAAAAGAAGAAAAAAAAGGATACGTCTACATATATTTTATGTATCTTTAAATTGACACTAGAATAGAAGATATGCAAATTTGTAATTCCATATGGTTAAACAGGCTAAAATTTCACTACTGCTACCATCACTGGGTAATTAACTTTTTATTTATCTCATGGAACTAAATTGCCAACCTTACAGTGCTATTAAGTATTCACATCAACATCAATGAAAGACATTAAATTAAGAATGTGTCCCTGCAAAATATATTGTTGTCTTCGTATCCCCGCATTTTACTGTCAACCAGCTGTCATGGTTAGTCAGTGACAGGCACAGTGCTTTCTGAACCAAGCAGAGGATATAGTGGAGCCTGTGTCATTTTGATAATTTTTGTTGGGATGGTCTCCATCAGTGATGCTGGTAACGTGTAACTCTAATGTGACCACTTTTGTTGGCAACAAACTATCAGATTAAAGCGTGTCACTGCACGTAACTGCACTGTGATGAGAGTGAGTCACATAGGTGGCATGTCAACTTTACTGAGAAATGCCTTTCTTGGCAGATGGCAATTGCAGACAATCATCGCTGGGTTGTCGGGTAACCAACATGAGGCATCACCATCTTCAGTCATGGTATATCATTGACTCATGTACCGTATATGTAATACAACAAATAGTTAATAAATAATAAAATACCCTATACAACTCCTGTGTACAACTGTACATAGCAAGCAGTCAACAATGGCAGAAGGAGAGAGATTAGCATTTTCAAGATGGACATTGGCTGGGTATGTAACACAGCAAAAAGGAGCAGACAAGAAAGACAATTATTATATATTTTTTATAAAAACAATGTTTTATGTTGTGTCAAAAAAGGCTATCTTCATTTCATTTTTGATAAAAAAAAATTCTGAAAGTGATTTATTTATTTATACTTAAGTATTGTCGAAAACATAATTTTTATAATAAACGGGGTTGTGAATGTAACTACTGTAATAAAGTAACCTGTAATCTATCTTAATTACTTTTCAAATCAAGTTATTAATAATGTAACTAAGTTACTTTTAATATTAAATAATCAATAACATAACTAACTTACTTTTTCAAGGTAGGCTAACTATAGCAATATCTTCCAGGATTTTTTTCTGGTTCCTGGACTTTGCTGGCTCCAGATTGATGATAAAGGCTAAAGGTGTAAGATAATGTGTGCTGAGACAATGACAACAATGACAATGATATTTCCATCTATTTAGATGAGAGAAAAATGCATAAGGAGGTTGAGAGTCATTATATTTCAGAAATTAGAAAGATAGCAAGATTAATAACCTTACCCATAGCATCATCAATCTTCCCAATCAGGTGAGTATAATGAAAATGCTTCTGTAAATTGAGAGTTACATCCAGGGTGTTCTTATTAAGTGTGTGCCAGCATGTGTGAAAGCGTGTCGTGTGTGTGTGTGTGTGGTTGCCAGGTTAGCTTATATTTATAGACTACCGAAGAATTTGTTGATGTCTGCTAACATTTTTAACTTCATGACATCCTGACATCTCTCTGAGATTGACTTTAGAATAAGTTATGTCTTCTTCCTGTATATGTTTGGGCTCCGGAGAGAAGGCCTACTTGCCAAACAGAACTGAAAACGGAAATCAATTATGCTACGCTACACTGTACATCATCATACATTGTTTCCATCCAATATGCTAATTTTCCCCACAATTATTATTATTATTATTGTTATTATTATTATTATTATCGTTGTTGTACCGATACCATGTATCATTTCGGGCCGATACCTGGCCTTATTTCAAGGTATTGGTACTTGCGCCCTCTTGTGGCTGTTTTACGATCAGTACCTAGTTATTAGAAAAATAGAACATTTCCATTAATTTCATGCAATTTTAAGGGAAAATTTAATTGTGTTTTTCCGGATGAAAATTGTATGTATCAAAAGTACCAGTGGTATTAGTATTGGTGACTACTCAATTCTGGACTACTAGCCCTGGTACTGGTCTGCAAAAAGAAAAAAAAATCATCGAACATCCCTAATTCTTATTGTTGTTGTCTGATGTGTAATTTCAAAATCCACCAACACGCAATTTGCTTTTAATATTATTAAGTGTCAGTTGACAAAAGCCCAAATCCAAGTTCCACCTTGGGGGAAGGTTGCAGTGATGAAGAGGAAGCAGTGTCTCACTGTGACAATGTGACTAACCCGTCACTGTTTGCGACATTTAGGTCTCTGGTTCCCCAAGGTAGATATTTTATAGCCACCCTGAGGTCAGCCTTAGGGCACATTTGTCTGGCTCCAATGTCCAGTACATTCTACAAGCAGTTGACTTAGGAGCAAAGCAATACAATTCATTTTGCCTCCCCTTTATTGCTTGAGTATCATGGACATTCTACACATTTCCTACTCAAGGATATCAAATTGAATCAACCATGACTTCTTTCAATTTGCTGAATATGTATCACGCAATTTAGTCCAGTGGCAGAGGCAGACTTTGTGTTTTACAATGGCCAATGCAAATATATGTGGCCGAGACAGGAATATATAAATGGCTGGTTGTTAGAGACATGGTTGTATTATTCCTGACGACTGTTGGTGTCCTTAAGGAAGGCAACACATATGGTCTTCTGTGCAGAAGGTTGTAGCAAAGTCATATTCTCAAGGAGGAAGGAGGAATTTTAGGACTGGCATAATTTTTTACATACAGATCTACTGTATATACCAATGTTCAGCACAATCAAGTGTCCCTTTAATTCTTGTTGAACATGGAGCCTATGATCTTAGCATTGGCAGTACAATGTGGATCTAATTACCCTAAAAAAAAATGGGCAACACACTGCTATTACCATTTGTTTATACTCAATTGACCTTTAACCAACCACGCACAAACAATGCCCCCAAACGATCCAAGTCTGTCAAGCTTGTGTCCGGCCCAAAAAGTTCCAAAAAACCTGTAGACCCTTTTTTCGAAACGTCAATTAGGACAGAGCAAAATTGGTTTTCAAACAGTAAATCACTATCATTGTTTTCAATGATTTTCATTCCTGTTGTGTTCAGACACGGGCTGTATTGCTATAAGAAGGCATTTTAAAACCCATTTCTTTGAATTCTGTGAATGTTGACAGTTGCAATTTGTGCTGAAATGGTGACGTAAGACTATTGGTCTCCTGTTGAGATAATTGCCAATTACCACCATTTATGCCTTGTCAGTGTTTCTTTTAATAGGACATTGCCACCTGGGGGGGTCAAATAGCCTTGTCATTACTAATGCGAGGAACTGCTCAGAGGCACTGTGTGAATCAAAGGCAGTAATAAGGTGGGAAAAGCCGAGGCAAATTCTGCTTTAACATATTTGATTTAAAAACAAATAATTTTATTGAATTCTTCACCTATACTCAAAATACTTTTTTTCCCCAGTAATTTCAAAACTCAACGTTTAAGTAACAACTACAATATATTACATGCATTAGATATTTCTGAACAACATGTGTTTGCACAGAGTGGCGGTGGTTTGCACTCTTGCCTGAAGACGAGAAAAGTCTTGCAATACGGTTTGAAATTGTTCTCTCTTTGCTTTATAGGCTTTTCCCTGCTGTCATGTAGGGGTTACCGGGGGCTTTTTATACTTTTATATATTTCTTGGAATCGATACATCATATATAAACAAAATGTATACCAGATGATGGACCAAGTGTGGCAGCATTTATATTTCGTGCCACCAAATAAGGTGAAATACGCTCACGTTCCGTGTTCATTGTCTAATTCAGCGGAGCTTTTAATGCTAGATGCTCGCGCCAAGTTATAATTTGTGCTGATAATATGCAACATCTTTGCAGCGCTACTGAAAACAATTAATTCCCACTTGATAAATGAATAGGACAACTAAGTCCGAGATTGTGCTGACAGTGGTGACGTCATCCAATCACGTACTATTCATGCCGTTTTCAATGGCTGGGAAGTTGTTTACAAAAATAAAAATAAAACGACTGGGCCCTTCTGTGCAGAACATGTTGTGCCTCAATAAAAAACAACTTGAATTACTCAAGCATTCAGTGCACTAAGCAGTGCACAATGTCAACTATAAACACTCAGTATACACCAAGCACAATCTCAAAGAAAATATGAATGACAAACAAAATTTCAAAGTCATTTTATTAAATGTTTTTATTTGTTGCTTCATGAGTGTAATTTCTACGATGGGGTACAAATTACAAATTCTTAAAACACAGTTGCATTGCCAAGTCATTTGACTAATTGCCACATTAAAAATTGCGATGCTAGGTTTTATTGTTTTGTTTTTTTATGATTATTTTACTGTTTTATTTATTTTTCACAAGAATCATGTCACATTTTTCTTTTGGATGATAAACCCAAATGCACAATTATCCCTACTGACACTAGAGATCACCCAAGGGTACTTACTGAATGAAGCTTTGGGTAGTGAACCATTTTATGACAGTGGTTCAAACACAAGGTTCAAAGCTTCAGAAAGCCTCGTTTTGCCATCACTAGCTATATCTTTTGGTTGTCGCCAGCAGTGCGGATTTTTTCCTTTTCGTTTTGTCAATACAAATGTGTTGGAATTAAGAAGTTAATGAATTAGTACAGAAGTTACAATTAATTAAATTGAATGGAAGTTGTACCTTTGTGTTAGTTCTGCTTTGTTTTGAAGTCTTGACCATAGTGTGGTAATTTGTTTAGTATGTTAAGGATGTGTGCGAAAGTATGCGTTTTGGATCCCACAGAGCAGACAACAATCGTGTTGAAAAAAAGTCAAAAGGTTTAATAGTGACACAAGGCGCAAGGACAAATCCAAGGAGTACAAAAGTATCAAAATAAAACAAAGTTTAGTTAAACAGAAAGCGCATGGAACAAGTCATGTAGTGAAACTCGAAGTAACATAAAGGCCTGAAAGTACAACTAAAAAAAATCAGTAGCAAAAATACTAAAAATTAAAACCGCGCAGTAGGGCTAAGCCGCTGCGGACAGGAGGATGAAACACAACAACAAGGCAGTACTTAACAAGCCGAGTGATCAAAGTCGTTGTAGGCAGCAAGCAAGGTGAATACGCTGACCCCTGTTGTTTGCAGTTTGTCAGCTTTTAAAGCCAGCTGAGCAGCACCAAGGACACAGAAACATAACATAGTATGCCCCCCATTGGCCAGGTATGGCTACTACATTTAGATGTATGCACTCCCCTGCTAGGATAAAAGGTTAAAAGCAAGATGGCTGCCTCAGCTCTGATGCGTGCGCTTGTGTGGGAAGGGAGAAAATAAGCTTGGTAGGCATCTCAGCTCTTAAAGGTACTATTTGAAGCCTAAAGGATTAGTATTGTTTATGTATCAACTCTCCAAACTACCCAACCTCCATAACCCTGTTCTTGACATCATCGCCTGAGCAAACAATTGGTGAATCAATGAAGCCCTGCTGAGACCTGCAACTTGCCTTTGAATTAAGAACATTGAAATCTTTGAAAAATGGTAGAAACAAATGGGTGTCTTGAAGGACACTATATAAATCTCATTTATTAGTATCATCAAAGACAAACAAGACTGCACTAGAGAATAAAGGGAAGCAGCCCATTTACTAATTTCCTCCTTCGCTTATTGTGAACGCTTCTGTAGAGGCTTATCATTCTGATATTTTTAGAGGTTGAATTGGGAAAATAGGGATGTCCACAAAAATTATGGCCGCATCATCCCTTTAATAATGGCACCACCATGAAGCCATGACGAAATTGTTGAGAAGTGGTAAGAGATAAATGTGAAGAAAAACAGAAGTTATTGATCACAGATGTTAACAAGCACATAAAATAGCTTGTTGGAAAAGAACCCCCAAAACACAGGGTCTTCATTGTTTCAGTACTATCGCAGGCTTGTATGGCCTCTACTTGCCTGCCAGTCTCTTGAGAATTTCACACCAGATGGAGTCCTGCTTTAATGAGATGCAGGCTGGATCGGCATTAGAAAAATACAATGTACAATGCATTGTTGGTTGTAATTACCTAAAGGAGCTTGACCTTTGTAAATAGGAGCTAAATGCTAGCAGTCTCGATTTCTTTCTGTCATTTTAGGTTTGCAGACTAACCTTTCTGACTAATTACAGTAGCATGCAAGCTAACATACAAACTCTTTTACTATGTAAGGCAGTTATGACCTTAACACAATAGTGTGTTTTTGTACATAACAGCGGTGGCAAAGAAATAGGCCTAGTCAGTCATTTTATTTTATATACAATTATAATTAGCTGAGGTCAAAATTATACATATTCAAATAGCACAGGTAACATTTTAACCTCAATGTTCATAAACAACCTACAATCACTTATAACAATTAATATTGAGGCACTTACTTGCTAATGCACATACACTAATGGGGTGAATTTGTGGAGGAAGCTGTTATGTTCCCCTTCATCTGGCTATTAGCGTGGGTCTTAAACGTAGGTGGCCAAAACATGCCTCATTAAAATTGAACTGCACCAATAAACTAACCACCAGAGGGTGCTGGAACTGCACAAATGGAATACAACCTTTCCTTTTTAACACATGCTACTTTTAATATTGTGACATGACGATGACAATATTGTGACAGTACTGTATTAATATCACAATATTGTATTTTTGTTACATCTTTAGCAGTACTGGCCTTGTCTCGACCGGTCATGATATAAAAAAATCTCCAGTCCACCCTGTCAATAAAAATGCCTTCGATTCTGAGACAAACCCGAGACTCTTACAGAGTGGTCTTGAGACCAATATTATGAACTACAACACTAGAAATCACGTGAGATTTGTGCTTTGTATGACTTCACTTCAAGATTAATGGTGGGACACAATCATGATGTGTGTGGTGCCCTGTGTTAAGATCATCAGAGCAGACCACACATAATGCGAACACAACTGTTAAATGGCTGTGTGGATGAAATATATTTTATATTTGAAAAATTTTGTGTGTACCAGCTCAAAGCCAGAGGTCTCTCATGCAAGACTTTACACATTGTATTGCAGACAAGAAATCTCTTATGTTTGTAGCTTTGGCTGAGAATAATTCTGTTTTAGTTACTTGATGGGGGCTTCAGTTATTTCATTATACTGTATAACTTTTTGACTGACAAATGGAATGATGAATAAGGCAGTTAGACTTGATTAAGTTCCAAAAATAATTGTAAACCCATGAAAGCATCCAGGCATACACTTACTGCTCTGGATACACAGACGATAGATTAAGGACATATCAACGTCAAATTACATTACAGTGGATGTATTTCTACTATTGCATCATCTCTACCGTAATATTGCCCAAAGTTACGCCTTTCCAGTCTGCTGTTGGCTCTTTAAGTCGGACTTTTTTCACCCCTCTATTTTGTGCAACCTTCCCATTTGTACTACATCCTCAAAGAAAATCAATACAGACATTGGAAAGAATGCCTACAGCATAGTCATCTATTGGCATGGTGTTTCATGTTGTCACTTATGTTGAAACATACAGTGAAAAAAGGACAGACATCCCTGAACAGACTTACAATTGCAGTTTTTCTGTCTCAAGAGAACAGACCCAGGGCTCATGGTTTAAGTTGTTTGCTCTGTATATTCCTTCAGGAATGTGTATCTTTTAAATGGACTATCAGCCACAGCTTCAGGCTATCACACTGCTGAATCACATTTTCGTCAAAATAAATGGGACATATCGACATGTTGCTTGCTGCTGAGAAAGCAACAATTCAGAAGAAGTCTTGATTAGAGGAATGCATGCCTCTAAAGGTGCTTGCTTCTCAAATAAGGTTTTTGGGGATACCACCAGCTCCTCAAATTCTATGTAGAGGAAAATGTTACAAGACAGACAGACCCGCGTCTTCAAGATTCAAGTAGACCTGAAAGGAGTTAATCCCTTTGATAAAAGCCTTAGACTTTGTTTATGCTAATAGGCCATTTCATACAGTATGTTGTTTCTTCTATATGAATGAATCTAATCGAATCTGGCAAGCTCAGTTTTAGGTGAACAACATTACAAATGCTGCACCTGTCTGGCACTGAGAGCGGCGAGTCCGGCAACCTAGCTGTCGTCTATTTGAGTGATGCATGCAAGAGCAAATCTCAAACTATTGTATCAATCTCATCACACCATTATCAATCCATTATTGATACTAACCAAAATTAAGCAATTTCGCCAAGACTTTTAACAGAACCGTTAAGGGTGGAGCTTATTGATACTGCAGTTTTTAAAGTTCAGCCCCAGGACCAGATTAGTAGCGTGGGGCTCTGTACCCAAACCTGATTACAAAATATTAAAAAACAGCCAAGACCAAATTAGTTTGAGTGGGCTGCATTATATCAATTATTATAGGGCTGACACCATTGCAAGGTAACACAGCAGAGGTAGTAGTGACAGGAACACATGTCTGTGAATCACTAATGTGATTAATACATACTGTAAGCAGATGTCAGCAGATATGCAATGCGGGCTACCTAGTATTGATCTAAACTCTTACTCTCTGCCAACTCAGGGTTTTTCTTTCTTTCTCCAGCTGATGGTTACTCCCATGTGTCAACATGAAATTTAAAATATTTTCACTAATTTCCTTGTTATCTACAGCTCCAGACTGCCCCTAAATGGTCACAATTTGAAGAAGAAGGCATATGACTGGAGGTCACATTAAAGTGGAGCTAATAGTGATATTTAACCTGCTTCTATGCTGGTCCTTCAAAATATATCTGCATCAAAACCGTCAGTAGCACTAAAAAGTTTGGCGGAGAGGTGGGAGAAAGTCACATACATTTACTCTATTACAAGTCATGAGTCAAATCCACTAAATGTCAAGCAAGTCCCAAGTTGATATGGAAAAAAATAAAGTCTAGTTGTGTCGCCACCAAATTTTGAGCAAGTCGAATCGACCCAATACCTGGTTGAAGCAAGTCGCGAGTCAGGTCATAAAGTCTTGCTTTGCTGTGTCACAAAATACTACATATTGGAGTGATAAAACATTTTTCTTTGATCATAAAACAAGTGCACTAGCTCTAAAAACTAAATGAGCATTTATTTAAAAAATTTAAAAGTCCATAAGTGGTTAAAAACAAAGAAAACAAAAATTAAACACTCAGGGCAATGACACAGGAAAAAAGGTGGGGGCCACACTAACATTAAACTTTGTTGTCAAATATAGGACCGCAAAATACCATCCTGCGGCCCAAAAGGGCCCAATGGCAACAAGTTTGACACCACTCATTCAGAGAATTTATGGCAAGCTATTAGAATGTCTGCTGGTTTTAGTGTACCAGCACCTATCTGAGGGAAAGAGCAGGAACAGATTTTGACCCGGGTGTGGAAGGTCCCAGAGTATTTTGCCTGTTTTGGTATTTAGAGTGTGCAAGTCCTCAAGAGTGGATAGTGGGTATTGATGATTTTTTTCCAGCATTGTATGTACAGTCAGATATTTTATTATTATTATTATTATTATTATATATATATTTTTTTAGGCAGTACTAAACCAGGCTGTAATGGAGGGACAAATGACTGGTCAAATGACTGCTGGAAAGAACAGCTCTCGAGGCAGGATGCTACATTTTTTTGTTTTTTTACAATTTAAAATGTTTTAAGTGGCTCTATAGTCAAAGTAGGAAATACAATATTTTGTGCAGCAGACTTTATAATCTTACACAAACGGGATTCAAGTCACTCCAATTAAAAATCACACATCTTGTCAACACAGGCCATTAACTCATCTTATGTCCCGTACATGTATTTTTAAAGGCTTTTGTTTTCCCGCACCAACTGGCTAGTAAGTTAAAACAGAAGGACAAGAGGGCTCTATAAAAGCTACTCGCATTGACCTGCTGCAGTTGTTTGCCTTCTCGAATGACTCAGAACCAGATGATTGAGATTGGTTACAGTGAAAGCTCTTCTCTTCTAAACCAATCACAAGTATCAGCACACTTTCTTTGCAAAGCACGGCTGCGCACACCTGGAGGGAGACTCCGCATCTGCTCAGCCATCTCTCTCTCAATGTGTGCGAGTGATTTATATACCTAATGAAAAGCCCAGTCAAGTGACTTATTGAGAGATTTGAGTTTGAATCCAATTTCTCTGCTATGTGCTTTGGGTGCAGCCTTATAATGTGTGCTGGTACATGAAGTATTGGACAGCAGTTGAAAATCGCAGCTCTGGATGTATTTTTAATTGTAATTATAACTGATAACTATCATTACTTGTATTTCTGAATTTTCAAGTTTAGCACATACCAAAATCCACCTACAAAATAAAACACTTGGAAAGTGAACCTCTGAAACCTCTGTATACAGTAGCATTGTTGTTAGTTACATATTGGTCAAAATACATTCAATAAAGACATGCAAAATATATTCTATCAATCAACCCTTTTAGTATACTGCTTTTCAAAACCACATAAGCCTATCATAGCGGACTGTCAATCACAGAGATGACATAAAGGCAGCCAACCATTCACATCCTCACTCACACCTTGGGGCATTTTCAAACCTTCATTTCAACAACCATTTTTACGGACAGCAGAAGGCTTGGACCCAGAATTTTCTTGCTGTGTGAGGTGACAGCGCTAAGCACTTTTCCAATGTGCTAAACATGGTCTAATTCCAGGACAAAGATAAATAAATATGTCCTCATGGTGAGTGTGTGTGTGTGTGTGTGTGGGGGGGGGGGGGGGGGGGGTAATATATTATATGATACCCAATAGCACCATAGAGTGAGAGTGAGTGAGTAAGTAGCAAGAAATGTTTGTGAGTATTTTACGGTGCAAATAGAAATTAGACGAGATCAGACTAAGCAGAGAGCAATCTCTGTGACATTAATGGAACCTGCTATGCGTGGCCATGTTGACAAAACCGGTACATCCGTACTTTTCAGCTGACGTGTGTCAGGATGGAAACACATTTAGTAGAAAAAGAGTGCTGTTTTCTATGTCAGCACTAAAGTGCTGATGTCAAACTGTCAAAAAAGGAGCTATCCGAGGTTGCATTTTACCTTGATGTTCCTAAAGCTCCTTTTAACTGTGAGAACACAGTGCAGACATTTGACGCTTAGCATTGTTTTTGCTGAATTGAAGGTAAACGTTGAGGCAAAAGCTTGTACCTAAAACTATTTATTTTGACCTTTAATACAGTAAATACAGCCTCGACACAAAACTGTTGTAACATGACCAGCCCATCGACTTCAATTTTATGGGTCAAAAAGTTTAGCTGAATGTTCAGAAAATGTTCAAGCAACAATCTCATGGATCTTTCCTTTGATTTTTTTGTTTTTTGTTTACATTTGGAAATTATGAATTCTGTGATTTCCAATCAGCGTGTTGTGACACTTAAGTTCCCAACTAGTGTACCCTGTAAGACGTTTACACATGTTTACAAAGCTTTTCTACCTTCAATGTACACAAATCATGAATAAACTGAACTTATATAGCGCTTTCTACACCAAATGGTGCTCAAAGCGCTTTACAATGTGTCACATTCACCCATTCATCAGTGGTTGGCTGCCGTCATGCAGGGCCCTGCCAGGTCGCACTGGAAACAAGTTAGGGTTCAGCGTTTTGCTTAAGGGCACTTCGACAGGGTTGAGGATCAATCCCACAACCTTTAGGTTGGGAGACCACCGCTCTATCACTTAGCCACACCCGCCCCCTGATCAGATCATCAGGCAGGGGTGCCACGGAAAAGTATCCAATTCAGTGGTCATCACACATTTTGGTGACAATAAAGTTTCGATGGTTATAGGGTATTTCGATGTCCGGATCCCAAAATTAGAATCAGATTCATTGGGCATGTAAAAACACACAAGGAATTTTTGTCTTCACAGTCACAACCAACCTGTCTGAGAAAAATAACAATGACCAACGGACAGAATGGAGAGCCTGCCGGTTTGCTAATTTGCTCACCGAGTTTCTTAAAAAGAAAGGAAACATGAAAAAGGAACCACTCTAAACTACAACTATGATAACAAACATTGTTACACTAATAGCTCTACGATGGTTTTTGTTTACGAGAAAAGCTGAGCATCCTATATCCATGGAGGTGTACAGGGAGGTAAAAATAGTAAGATCTGGTGTTAATGTCAAAGAGATTTGTCAGATAAACTCAGGTCTGACTACTTGCCACAAGGTGTGGTGTGAGTAAACAGTCACCGACAGGCAAGCATGACCTTTATTATTATTTCATGTATTTATTCTTTTACATTTGTTCTTGTTGTCCGTGTTCTTTTCAACCCATCGGAACATCCAACAATGTGCCCAGAAGCCTTGTTTCCCATATTCATGCATAAAAGACGCTAGTACAACTGTACGTACAAACACATCAATATGTTTTGATGCCACACATGCGCTTAACAATTTTGTGGAAGGAAAGTTCATGTCTGAGTCAATTCAGCTCATCTTTTCCACATTCAGGGTTACTTTTCTGCTTCTCATAGACAATGCTGGAATACAGGAAGACCCCGACATCGACCGGCACGCCGCCGGGTGGCTACAAAACGCCATCGGTCTGCCAACCATCACTACACTCTCCATGTAGGTTTCCGTTTCCGACTCTCTGGTTCCCTCTCGGGTTCACCCAAACCCCTTAGTTCACTTGATTCCTTGCCCTTCAACACCATTTTATCACCCCATTGTTTTATTGACACAGATTCCGTTTTGGATTTTTTCACTAGCACTCTAGACCCTTATGTTTTTGGCATGGCTTTCTTTTGAGGATTATTTTAATTCCATGTCACGTCGCTCCCCGTTACCCCGGTCTCCGTCATGTTCACCACCCCGGCCCCCGTTATGCACACCACATAGCCCCTTGTCACCTTCACGTTATGTCCCCTCACCCAGTCTCAATCTCTCGAGTCACGTTCCCTCGGTCTCTGTATTCTCGGTTCCGGGTATCCCTGGTGCTCCTCACTCCCCATGGCGGCAGGCTGATGTGCCCCGGTTCCTGCTCTTCAGTCAGCCACAGCCAAATTAGCCACAGCCAAGCCACCTCAAGCCACGTCAACCTAAGCCACATCCAAATTAAACCAGTCTTAGCCCGCTAAGTCTCAGCCCGCTCCGTCCACCCAGCCACAACTAGCCAACCCAGACACAGCTCCAGCCAAAAGCCAAGTACAGCCAAAAGCCAAGCACGGCCAAGCCAAGCACAGCCTGTGCCGCTGCAGCCCCCGGCCGCTTCACCTCGTCTTCAGCAGCCCTCAGTCCCCGTCCCGGAACCTCGTCTGCAGCAACCCCGAGTCTCACCGCCTCAGAACCTCGTCTGCAGTAGCCCCAAGCCTCACCGCCTTGGAACCTCGTCTGCAGCAGCTCTGAGTCTCACCGACTCGGAACGTCGTCTGCAGCAGCCCCGAGTCTCACTGCCTCGGAACCTTGTCTGCAGCAGCCCCGAATCTCATCGCCTCAGCCGCGACAGTCTCTGATCCCTGTTCCTGTTCTGGCAGCATAACGATCTGCTGTGATCATCTGGTCCTCATCCAGCGGTGTGCGACTCTGTGCCACCTTCTGCCCCTGAGTGGCACCCTGGACGCCCTCCCGACTGGCACGGCCGGTCTCCTCGTCGTCTGGCGTCTGTTTTGGGCTATTTTTGCTTTTGGGTCGTTGGGTATTCTGTCATGTTTTTGGGTTTAGGGTTGTTTTTTGGGGTTTTTTTTTTTGTTTCATTGTGGTTTGTTTTGTTGTTAAGTGTGATCTTGTTCACCTGTGCTTGTGTACTCTCCCTCTTGTGTCAGCCAATCAGTGTCTTGTTTTCATGTTGTTTTGATACATGCATAGCCATGTTTGTTGTAGTTTCCAATAAAGTTTTTTTAAAAAAGTGTCCGTCTTCTTCGCTGATTGTTCTTCTACGCTTTCCGTTACCTCCCTGTGGCTGAGCTACAGCTCCACTCCAGACTTGTCATATACATTACAGCCGTTAAACGTCCTCAGCGTCTTCTTTTGGACACACACAAGAAATGCTTCTGTGTGTACGAGATTTGTTTGAGGAACAAAATCACCTTTGCTTCCGTCTGGAAGGGGCCTTAGTCCCCTGTTTTTGGTTCAGTTCTTGTTGGCCATTGTCGTTGTGTTGTCTGTCGATGTCAAGCCACGTAGTCCCATGCTGGATTTTTTTAACCTTGTTGTTTTTGTTTCTACTTGGCAGTTCTCTATTTGCCTTCCTATTTTTGTTAATTAAAGTACAATAAATTTTTTGAAACTCCACCGCTGCCTCCTCATCTCTTCTTCCCTTCACCTGGGTCCTCAATCTCACCTCAAACCCTGACAGTAATGTTACTAACAAAACTGATAAATTAAGCACCTTAAAAGAGCTTTATACAGGGGTCTCCTTATATTACTTTGTATCAAAGGGAGCTCTGTAGAACTGTATATTAAATTGGACAGGTTATAGTTTACATACAAAGCGGAATTAATTTGGAAGCTATTCATACTGTTCCATGTTTTCCATTACAATTTATTTTAAGATTAATTCATCTATTTGATACAAAAAGTGCCATGATTATGTACCACACTACGATACGATACGATACGATATACTTTTATTTTCCCCGTGGGGAACTTTTTCCTGGACTCCGTCCAGCTGCAGTTACAGTAAGGAAGAAACAACAGAATAGAAAGAGATAAAATTAAAGTTAAATAAGAAGTGCAGCAATAAGAAATCTTCACAGAAGCCAGAACTGAGATAAAATTAACAATGATTTTGTATATGATTTAATCTACAAAACAATACCGTGACATTTTCTCACTATACAATTGTATTATGGCAACCTAATGAGATGTCTCTGTGTCTTCTTCATGTACTTTGTACTTCGTATCAGTTCATTAACCCCACCAAAATGTTGATCTGACGCGGTTCATTTCATTGGTCTCTGGTGAGTCTGTTGCGCCATTTAATCTGTTTTGCCACTGTTTCAGCTGCCTGCTGGTTGTCAAGCTTGAATGTAGCTTGTGTGTGCATATTTTCAGACGAGCATGAATGTCAGCAGATGAGAAAAAGCACCTCGCAGGGGAAGCAGTGTTCCATGAGCGGCAGTCTACTGGCTCATGCTGTTCATTTGACAGCTAGTAAAAGGTTTTGTCCTTCTGTATTCAGGACACTTGTTTGGTCTGAAAGTATTGTCTCATATCTATTTTTCTCAACGGTTTCTTTATCGAGGCCCATATGATATACATATTATGTGCCGATAATTTGCACCATATAGCGCCCAAGCATCAGAATTAGAATCATACCTATGGTCAAGTCACTCGTTACCTAAATGCATGCTTTTGGACTAGGAAACTGCAGTACTCTGAGATAAAGGGACACACAATCATGAAATCCATGTTCACCGTTGGCTCGCCCCAGCAGTTTATGGGAGGGCTAACCAATGGCTGACTTGCATGGGACAGGGCTATGCTGATTTCAGCAAGACAAACAATATAGGGTGTGAAAAAATGCAATCTTCAATCATTAGGATATTTTGACAAAAGCGTATTATAGACATGTTATTATTATAGTACCTGGGAACTAGAAGTGCAAGATATGTCCAGATTTTATGATGTATTTTTTTTCATTGCCCCCAGAACTAATCGATGCAGGGTCAATGGGGAAATTTGCGCATGGAAAAACTTGCAACCCAGTTGAACATACCAACCATCAATCATCAGATAAACACACACCTTGCTCGTCCAAGGCTCTGTAGCACCATTCACCCCTGACCAACAGTTATTAACCAGCTTTTAAGACAGACTTAAAAAAAAAAAAAAGACCTGTATCAGCATCAGCACTTAAAGAAGCACACAATTGTCAACCGATAGTAACATTGAGATATCAGCTCAAAGTTAGCTATATATATATTTTTTTTTTAAACAAAACACTATTGTTAAGTGTTTGTGGTTGTGTGTGTTTTTTAATTATTATTATTTGGATGACTACAGGTCTACTTATGCTGTTGCAGTTCAGATTTTAGGACCTGGAAAACTTTACAATCGAGGAAAGGCTATGCAAGCATTTTATGGTGACAATTAAATTCAAATGAGTTTTCTTTTATTGTGCCCTTTAGCAAACACAAGTTTGTAAATACTAAGAAGATGACTTGAGCACTAGAGAATACAATTAGAGCTACAGGAGAAAAAACTACCATATATTTTACAGGATTAACGTCACTTTTAAGACAACTTCTTACCAGTTTTCACACAAGGTCTTGTTGAGATTGTTTGATTTATTTTGAAGTACCAGTTTTTATCCATACGTCATTCGCTACAAAATTGGCCTATTGGCCTACGGTATTTAGTATCAAACCAGCAATTTTGCAAGTATACAATCAGTGGGACTGTTATATGAATACAAACAGCAGGACACCTACTCTTGGTAACCTTCCATCAGTCTACTGGAACATATCTGACCATAAATGAATATATACATAAGTACTCATAACAGGCCTGGCAGTGTATATTTACATAAATATGAAAAAACACTTACATTCTTCGCCATCTTCTTCTTCGTTTTAAAATGAAGAAAAAGACAAAAAGCAAACTAACATAGTTAATAGCCACCATATTGTCGTCCTCGTCCGCTACCGTGGTGTAGAGCTCATATTATATCATATATCATACACAGCTGTTTACTTTCCTCTACCTGCCTTCACTGGGTTCCTTATCTTGTAGCATTGTGAATAACCGAACGACACATTTGAACAACATTCGGAGTTTTCGAATGGTCTGAATTAAACCAAGTGCTTGGAGCATATTTCCGAACACACGTGTGCTGCCGATGTGCAGTGTGAGTATGAACACAGCCTATAATCAGCAGCTTGGTATTTATTTGTCATAGTGCATATTAAAAGTTAAATTAGTAAGTGTTACAAGTGTTTAAAGGCTGGGAAATTATATCAGAAATGGAAAAACAAAGCAATTGCAAACTCACAATTCTCATGTCATAAAATAAATAAAGCCACAATACATCCTTAGAGATCTACATGTATTTAGCAAATGTTGAATGCTATAATACTATGTATATATATATTTATATTTGTCTTTGTCATCCCCCTGTTGTGAATGCTCTATTAGTCTGTCCACGTGAAGCAGTTTTATGCTTTCTTCAGCACAATTACCAAACCATGACAGTCCATTTCGGCTTTGTCAAACTCCTCACTTAACGTTCCAAATATATCCATTACCATGCAGATTGCCCCATTATCTACTGGAAAAAGGACACTTGTTTTCAAGTGAGATGTCATGATATTCGGTGACAAACGTGAAAGGCTATTACAGTCAAGTGTTTTTGTGTACTTGTATCAACTTTTTTTTTTACATTGAAATACAATTATATTGCACCAAACACGTCTCAATATTTACTGTGACCTAAGTGAGCACTGTATGTGTTTATTCTAGCTTGCATGCTACTCCAACTGGTAGCTGTCATTCTTGTATGCACATTTTGGTGCACCTACTGTATATGCCAGAGATTTTTTTTCGTTATCTTTTTTTCCACACCACCTTCAACCATTGGTGACCCACCTCGAGGTGTGCTTGCCTGCTTCTGTCAAAGTCCTACCAAATCAGATACTTTTGAGCCCTCAGGCTGACAAGCCAATCCATCTTCACCTGCAAAGGAACTTTACACCGTTTGTCTTCAGCATCCGCCCTCTATCAAGGAGAACCAAAATAGATATGATAAAATATTCACAGCTTTCTCCCTGATAATGACATTCAAGAATGTGTCCTCAATCCCAAATTGTATTTCCATTATTTATTATTGTAATATATTTCCTGTGAAACTCACGATTGCTTTATAGTGTATGATCCAACGTGGACTTACATGTTTCAGGATACACCAATCGAAGAGTCCAAACCAGAGTCCAAGTGTTAATAATTAAATTTTGTACAGTACATTTAGAGGGCAAACGGTTCATTCATGAATGTTCACACACTACTACACAGCCAATAAGCAATGTTAGGTTTGTAGTGCTAACAGGATTAAACACCAAGACTTTGTCTTTTACTGCCACTGCCAGGCACAGGCCTGGAATTAATGGGATAGCTTTTAAAGATGCTGATCATTGGGACACTCATGTCATCTCACAAGCTCCATTTAAGTTCTCGGAGCATCAAGAAAAAAAAAAGAACAATCACCCAATTCTCAAAACAAGTCATGAATCACCCAATTCTCAAAACAAGTCATGAAATCACAGACACATTTGGTGACAAGACACACTATGTCTGTGTCCCTGATAAGGCTAATTAAAAATAGACAAATGTTTCTGAAAGTGGATTTGATGATGTCAGAGTTCACTGCTTTGTGAAAGCAAAGTCAAAAGCTTGTGTGGATTAAGTCATTTATCATTTTTTGATAATGATTAATTATCCTGTTCAGGTTCATGGAGAGCTTGTGCCTGTCCCAGTTTAGGTCAGACAGGGGTCCGACTCAAATAGAAATAACTAGTCAATCACAGGCACAGGCACAGGCACCTTGAAACAGACAGCTGTTCACAATCACACCGACAGGCAGGGGTCTTTATTCAATCGAACATGTTATGCACTGTGGCAAGAAATCAGACTAACTGGAGACTAACACTGGAATCAAACAAACAGAAAGGCCTATTCAGCCAAATATTGAAATATTAAAAGTTTTTTTTTTGTGCTAAGAGCATAAACAGTTGAACCAATCAGACAGTGTTTGTTACACATTGTGATGTGATGGTTTGGGCCGATGGATGGGCGCTACTAGATAGCCAAGAGGGGAGCAAAACTTGGGGTGAATGTCCACATGTACTCCCTTTTATTGAAAGATAAAAAACAAATAAGATAAATAAAAAATATATATGTTTCTTAGCTCTATCACGTGTAGCGATTATTTGGTTTGCCGTAATGGCGAACGAGAAATTTAGACGGTACTGAGGGGCGTTGTAATTCCCTTAGCAACCTATGGGGGCACTACATTGACTTTGCTTGTTTGTAGGAGCAAAATAAACAATAAAAGTCCTATTATTAAGTATTCGTAATCTGAAGCTGCTACTATGGTTATGGTCTTTGCTTTAATAAGAGAGAATTACTTATTCACTCAGAAAACACAAATGATTCAGCAGAATCTTTAGACAACAAATGTATTTAGTAAACACACACATATATCAGTCACAGCCTAACCTATTAATGAAACGGAATTCAAATGTGAATAATAGATAAAGAGAAATAATGCAACCTAACGAACTTAGATAAAAAGGTAATGAAAAAAGTAGATGGGGAAAAGAAATGGAAGCGTTTTGACCTGTCAGTTTTATGTTTGGATCAAAGCGTTGCGCCAGTGGTATGGTCAGATTGCAATGAAGGCGCACTTACGGACTGGTTCAGGTGCACGGGAGAGAGAGGGACTCGGCGAGCGCCGATCCTCAGTTGAAGAAAACTCAGACAGTAGTCCCGTTGGAGGCGAGGGCTGTCAGCGTGCACACGGCTGGAATAGTGCACCGGAGTCTCCAGCTGAGAGGCCGCGGCAGGTCCCCGGTTGGTAGTGAAGTGCTTGCGCGGCTGAGAGGCCACAGCAAAGTCCAAGGTGTGTGAACTTCAGTTAGTTTGGGTGCTCCAGGGCCTCACTGGGGCACGGCTGGAGTAGAAGTCCGTGTGTCGCTGGCGCAGGACAGCAGTCCTTGTGTGACGCGGGCTTTTTGGGCGCACGGTGTGGTTGCAAATCCGGGATTCAAGAAAAAATCCACCAACACAGAGACGTGGTCGCCGAACACGCTGAGAGCGACCCTGTCTCTATGTTGGTCAGAAGCAGTTCATGGGGCCAGAGAGAGCATGATGCAGGAGATCGTGGGCAGAGAGAGGGAGGTTTCTTTGCGCGCTGGCTTTTAAGCTTGCAGGGCCGATGGTCAAGCAGTCCCCGCCTCTTCCGTGCGCAAGAAGCATACTTGTTCATTTGTTGTATCAGAATTGCCAATCTAGATGCTTCATTTATCATTCTGATCACATTTCAATCACTACCGCGATCATAAAGTTATTGAATCCGCTAAGCTTCCTAATTAGCTAAACTTGGATGGCTGCAGATGTTACACACTTCATTCATTTGAGATAGACATACAGGTTGTGCACAAAGATAAACAGCAGAAGTCCCTTGATGTCAGTCAAGTACATATAGTTCGTTTATGTCCCAAATTATGTAGACTTGAGATGAATTACGAGCGGCAGGAGGATAATACCGATAGTGACCGCTGGAGGGCACTGTGGTACCGTATAACTTCAGAGGGGCGTTGTTTCCAAAAAACACATAACTGATTCCTGTAGATAGACCAGACCATAAAAGTGGTCTGGGGATTGATAAGCAGTCCTATCGCTAGTCTGCTTGCTGAACAGGCTTTTAGAACTCTGTAGGCACTGAGGTATGTGTTTCCTGTAGGTTGTAAAAACTAAATTCAGTCCTTTGCTGGAGGGAAGTTCAAAGAGTTGTTCCTTTTTTAACTGTCTCTGGTTGGTTTGAGGAAACACAGGGTTAATCCATCAAGGCACGCACACACATTCCCCAGGGGGAAATGTTTGAAAAGAAGCAACAACAAAAAATTGAGAGTGACGGGCAATATTCGTTACACACGCGTCACAATAAAGGCTAACAGTTCTGTGCACAACCACTCAGGTTAAGAGGCGCCACCATGTGTCCCGGTTCCATACTACGGATTGTTATAACATACTGTTTGTGTGCCGAAACTCATATTTGCAAATGAATGTCGTCTGCTGGCTTTCTTACACCTTTTTATACGGTAGTATGTTACCTGAAAAGCGGATGTTCTCTAAAGAAGATGCAACCAAGATCTGCAACAGTATCCCTAACATGTTAGGAAGCAAAAGTTTAAATACCTTAAGGTATACTATACCGATACTATACCAATTTGGTATAGTATCAAAGCAATTGACTTGAACTGCATTCACTTTATTTCTCAAATGTCAATTTTCAACTACAATATATCTAAAAACTAATTACCAATCAAAATTGCGAACACGATTTTGACTGTAAACCTATTATTATAAAGGCACACGCCGATCAAATGACCGGCGGATCACAATTAACATATGGTGGTAACATGTAACAAATAGTAGATAGCAAAAAAGAAAAGAAAAAAACACTAGCAACATTTTAATTTTACTACTGCTACATTTGACTGTCAACTGTCTGAGAATACAGATGAAATGAAAATCAACATTTCTGCCAGCAGAAGCATTCTGTGTGAAAGTAAATTTCAAGTGGACTAATCACTACCGATTTGTGCACTGCAGCCCTAAACCAAACAATAAATTATAGTCGGAAAACAATTTAACAGCTCTTTAAACTTCAGTTATAAGTTTTGGGAATAGTTTTCAGAAAAGATACATCAAGTTGGAACCTTTTAGAAAGCTGAGTCACAAAGGCAGGGTGAAATTTGTGACAAGGCTGATGAGGGCATACATTATTAAGTGAATTGTCGCTGAGTGGAGGCTATAGATTTTGATTCAAAATATGTTTCCATGATCTTCACTCTCTCCTCTACAGTATAATGCCTTCAATCCATTAGGATGAGAATTGAGTGCTTTGTTGTTGATATTCCTGAAAATGAGAAAGACATTTTTGTTACTTTGGAAATTGTAAGAATAAAAACAAAGTATTAACATATTGGCCCACCCTGTATGTTCATAGTGCAGTTTATGGTCACTTGTTTATATGTGACGAGATCCATTCTGATCTGCCCGTTTACATGCACTACTACGTTAATAAGATCAACCGGTTACAGCCGTTGGAGGTGTGGCGATCGATGTAAACCACGTGATTTATCAAGACAAAGTTCATTTATCTATTAAAGCACAGTAGTTATAGCACTGGATTTTGATATAGATTAATGCCATTCATGTGTATATATATAACTTTTCATACATAGATTTGGTTTTACATTCTCAGTAATGTACATTTTCCATGCTCAATTGAACTGTTTGACAAAGTGAGGTTCTGAGACTTGAAATTCTTACAAAACATGTTAGTGTGCCAAGATATGTTGTTTGAACTTCAGGTCTTTGTCCACACGCTACATGATGCGATAAGCAGATACCCTGCCATGTGTGTTCTCTAACTTGTATAAAAGCCCCATCCCATCTATAGTGAGGGACAGGTTTACAAGGTTACATTTTAATGACTCTCTTTGCCTGGCCACACACACATCTGATATGGTTCTGTTGCTGCTGTTAAAGCCCAAATCATGCTATCGCTGTGTATACAGGCCTAGCCAGGTCCATCATTAATACCGCCCTTATCATTGTGTCCGCCATGATTTCCATCCAATCCATTGTTATCAGTGAGACCCATATCAAACTGTGTCTGTCTTGTTGGGACATAGAGCAGAAGATTTGCTGCCCGACCCACTGTGTGTGTGCTCTTGCCTATTGGCCAACAGAACACAACAAAACCTTGACATTAATGATTCAGTGAGCACAGTAATTGAGTGCCTTTCTCATTTCCTGGCAGCTACAATACATTGATGGCATTGGGTAGACAGAGGAGTAGAATGATGCAACCATGCCGGTAAAATTATTGTAAGATAAAGAGGGTGAGAGAGTGGGTAAGGGATATACAATAGGAAATAAGGAAGGAAGGAGTACACAACAAGCGTGGGATTGTTTAAGGAAAGATCAAAAGCTGGAAAAGAATCGCATGGGGTGAGGGAGAGAGAGAAGCCCATAGGGATGTGCACAACAGTTCTTTTGAGTGTATACTAAATCATTAGAATTAGTTTTATAAAATAATTTGTTCGCCACATTTTTTAGTCCCCTCACCTGGAATTAAACAAACAAACAAAAAACATATTATATTTGACCAATGTGGGGATCATTAACAAGCTCATGGAATCTTGGTTCATTAGTGCTCCTAGCTATTGCAGTGGCAGTCATTAGAGAGAAGATGGGGTCACGAAGATTGGGTCACCTGAGGCCAAGTGTAGATGACAGTCATTTGCGTGTGGAGTGTCGCATGGGGTCAGATGTAGACAATTCTTCAGTCCCCCTGGAGTGAAATCAACCAACATCACTCTTGACAGATGGTCTCCCTAATTGGTCAAGTCATCTGTCCTCACAACCCAAAATATCAACTTTGTTGTCTAGGGGATCACTCTAAAACCATACTTATCTTAAACGTGGCATTTATAAGCATTTTTCTTTGCATTTGGACTTTTCCGCCTTCAAACTCTATTTTAGATCACTTGAAGGCTAAACTGTGTATATGGATGATTACACTGTTTTGGGCGTATGTGTGCTTTTTCCTCTATCATTGTTAGGGCCTCACAAACAGGATGTGCGTACTATCCAACCAGTTAAAGATTCAGAACAAAACACCATGAAGAACAAAATACTTTTTCATGTTGTTTACTGGGTTTATGTATTGAATTTGAAAACTGTGGACCCAGCAGTAAGACAAAACGAAAATCAACAGCTTTCCCATTGTCAGGTAACAAAACAAAAACAGCAACATAATACGAACCAAAATTAAATATTATTTCAATTTTTAAGTAAATTAAGATATATTATGTAGTAGGGATGCACCGAAATGACCTTTTTGCGCTGAAACCGAAAATAAGAAATGCTTGGCCGAAAGCCAAAATTATGTAATTTTTTAATTATCATTGCATTTATTATAATTAATTAAATTTATGATATTATTATAAAATATTTAGGCCTATTTAGCACGGGCATTTTAACAAAGCTTAATATAAAGAGAAGCAGCCATCGCCACGTTGCACCACAATGTTTCCAGGTACATGACCACACCTGTACTGCAGGCGCTTAATTTGAGTATGCTCGGAAAACAAACATGCTCCAAAGGTACCCGGCATTACTGTTTCATCAGCAGGAAGCCTTGACGGAATGTGTACGACCCCATCAGAATGTGTTGGCCTCCGTAGTAAACCGCCTTTGAGCCCGAACGCCCCATGGCCTGTCACAGATATTGTGACCGTGAGAAACCTTAGTAAGACATGAATATGGAGGGAGAAAATGGCCAAAAATCCCACAGCGTACTATTGAAGGCTACATTTCGGCCAAAGGGTTCAGCCATGGCAATTGAGAACATACCAGTCGTGTAAATATAGCATAACATCTCATCTCAAGTATGATGTGCTGATTTTTTTGCGCCCACTATGTGCCTTCCACCAAAGTGACATATTATATTTAGTTTTATTTTGAGTTCCATGTTTTACCCCAATCAAATTTTCTTCCCAGTTGTGATTATTGATTCTGTGAGAGGGTGACGTGGGCCTCGTAGCATGATCTTTAATTGTGTTAGTTAATAAAAAAATAAAATAAAAAAAGAATGTTTATAATAATGTGTGAACGCCACAGGTGTAAGCTCTGAAATGTTTTTGGGAATTATGTTTATATCTGCTTCAGGAGCTGAGATATCAGTTATTTTTAATATTGTTGAATTTCCAGGAAAACTTCAGGACTCAAAAGTCACCAATAGTTTTTTTTTTTTGTGCATGTTTTGCCAGGCACTTTAGGGCTTAATGGGTTAAATGGATTTTACCAACTAATTCACCTCTTCTTCTTTTTCGTCGTTTTGAGGATAAAATCGAAGCAGCATTATTTTGGTGGAAAAGCATTGGCAGATCTGTAAGAACCACACAACTTTGCGACACACATACATGCAAAACATGCTTGTGACGTGAATACAGACTGCTTCTCAAGAGAGTAATAGACAATGAAAAGTGTTTGAAAATAATTTCATAACATTATCATCACTAGTGGTATTTTGAAGGGTGATAAAAAATAAATTCAGCAGTGGCTGCAATGGTACAGTGCCAAAGGTACAATTGTATTTATAGAAGTCAAATGTCAAAAATTGGTTGCAATGAAAATTAAATCATTCCACGTGTCAGCAATTGTAGTCCTATTGCCTGCGCGTTGATTGAAATTGTGCCCATGATTCCATCATCATTCTTGTGAGAAATGGGAAGTAAACAGATTAACATCCCACAAGAAGGATAGCTATAATACAAGCTGGATATTGAGTGAGTGAACAAAGAAATGGTAAATGGGTCAGCGAGTGAGTGTGGTTCAGTGCAGTGCTATGCATTTCTTCTCAGGCCAGCCTGTTTGACTCAGCTGCCTGTCAGCAGGACGAGGCAGATGGGAGACATAAAACTCTGCATGTCTTGACAAGGTAGTCCGTCAAACTTAGGGAGAACAGTCACAGGGGTAATGTTTTGACAAGGCATTAAATGTCTCCTTCGCCGACGTCCTGTATGGCATTGCATTAGACGGATGTAGAGATACTGATGGCTTTTCATGCATGCCGATGGCAATTCTGTATATGTGTGTATGTGTCTTGAGGATTTGTTTTATGCCCACATTACGACACTCAGCTAATGATGAGCCTTTAGCAGTGTCACTCATAAGTCTCAAATGTCACTATATAAGTGAGTTGTTAAAATGCAATTAAACTCGATTTGGTAAGGAACATCCCACCGTTTAATCAGCATTGTGACATCTCAAGTATATGATGTGCGCATGCGTGCGTGCGTGTTTTTCTTTTTTGTCTACACTGTGCCGATGATGATTTCCACTGCACCTAATTCTGCTTGCTGTGTTTGCTAATGTTCAGCTCTTATTGTTACAATATGTTTTGGCTGAGGAACACCCATATCTACAGTAAACTGTATATATTATGCCTAAGTACTTAGGTCAAATCTCAACATATATAAGTGGTAACTTTGTGTTTCCACTTGTGGATTCAGACAAGATGGTAAATGGCAAATAACAAGGAGAGATGAGAGGAGATGAATGTAATCCTGTAGTTCTTAGTTTGTTGCTTAAATTATCTGACAATCCAATTATTCAGAATAAAAATGTCTGACTAGTTATTTTCCACAAGTAGACACCAAGGTATTACAATTTTTATCTGGTTTTGAATTTGTAGCAAAAAATACTCATCAAAAAAATTGAGGACTTGAAAGAAGTTGACAGCAAATCCCTGCTTGGATTGCTGAAGGTATAAAACTATCTTGTCACAAAATACTGCACAGTACATTTGTGTTTATTTCTCCATGACTGAGATGAGGCTGAGCTTTTTCAATATATTTTTTGTGGTTCTCATGCCTCTATTCACCAGTTATTCCCAATATTATCCCTTCTCACCTCTTCCACAGTGTTTGTCGTGAGACAGCCTCATCTGCAATATGGCCAGGCAAATTGAATCTGCCAGTCAACTGAAGTGCCACACTTATCTAATCCAACATACAGGGCTGTGCTCTATTGCTTTTGCATGACACCCTCCATGTTTGCAACCCCAGCCCCCAAATTGCAGCTTAATTTTATTTTTTATACCAAGGATAGTTCCCGCTCTGACTATAGCCTACAGTAAAGTCTACCTACCTTTTATTTGATTTTTCTTTCTGTGTTGATTTTGCTCTACTATCATGACTTGAGAATGGAGAACCATGGATGTGGATAACCACGAAGAATGCGGCGTTTGACCGAAAAGGCCCCATGCTGGTTTCAGGCCAAGTGTCCTTGAGCAAGGCTTTTCCAAATTGCTTCCCAGCCACTGGAAAGCTGCAAGCGTCTTTAGCTAATACCAAGAGAAGATCCAAACATGAGGTCTTTTGATGATAGGCAGTTCTAGAGGATGGTGTGTTGGGCCGTCTAGGTAAGATAATGATAATGGTTAGACATGGAAGAGATCAAATCACGATGCACTATCAAGTAAGAACAGTACATTGAAGCAATAACTCAACAATTGCTTGGGCATGTTACGCCATTAAGGCCTCTGCCATCTGGTCCAATTAATGCTGTTCGTAACAGACTGCATAAATGGATTTGTCACCCAGGTAAAACCTTTATAGACGTGACAAGGGGTGAACAATTTCCAATAAAGGTGGGTAATCCATTGTTAGTGATGGACTGTTCGCCATTTGACAACCGTCAGCAAAACGAGAAGGTCCATCAGCACTCGACCCAGTCAGTGTAACTTAGTCCGTCATTTTTCTTTTTCTTTTTAAGTTTCTCGCCGTTCATCAACAAAACAGACGTCCGTCAGTGACTGATTGTTTGTTTAGGCGGATCTGCAAATGAATTAAAAAATACATATACAGTAGTTATATTTAAAACTGTCACTAGCTACTTTGGGAGCAATATATTCTGCTTTTGTCTGCAAGGGAGATGGTAATCCTGATGTGGGGATTATATAAGTATTGTCCTACAATCATGGCTCCTAGCAACAGTCTTCCTTTGATTTTGTTTTACTCAGTAGTACAACAAGCCATTGACAAATACAGCATTTCCTGTTTTCAATAAATCTGGTTCATAAACTTTGCATTGCACTTAATTTAAGCGCATTGCATAGAAGCACATACAGTTTATTTGACTAATCATTTGATTTATTCAGCAGTCTTTGTGACTGTTTTGTGTTTTATTTATTTGAAAATGTATCTCACAGGAGTACTTGCTACGAGGATGCATGTGCTCATTTGTTTGTATTTTCAACTCCCACATCAATTGTGTGTCTTCTGTGGGTATTGAACAGTCATTCCTGAAAGTTTGACAACATTCAAGTCAAGAATTTCCTGTGGAGAGTCATGTTCGAGCTTCATCTGCTGGTACTGTCTGCAAACCCACAGACAAAAAAGCCAGTGAAAAGAATGGGTTAACTGGAGGCTGTAAATTGATGTGAATGGTCGTGTTTATATCTCAGTACTGTGATTGTCTGCCAGGTTTTACCTTAGCCCCTTGTTTCCTGCCGGCTGGAATGAGCTTCATCTCTATGGTAGCTATATGCTCCTGCACAAAAGGTACTTTACAGGAACTCTTACTGGGCCATTCAACTACAAGGAACAAAAAATTAGAATACATTTGGAAGTTCTTCTGTCAGATTTATACGCCCGTTTTTTTTTTACCTTTAAAAAAAAAAACTGACGTACTAAGCACTGACAGAAGTGTTTTTTTTGTCCGCCGGTGTAATCGTTAGTCCATCACAGACGGATGCCCATTTTGATTTGATCTTTATTTATCTTGAGCACGTACAAAAGTAAACAAAAAAGCTCATACAAAGTGTTCAGTTCAAGAAGGGGCAGAAGGAAGCCAAAGCTTGTCTTGTCCTACCCCCTCCTTACAATCCAAATCATTACCGTTAACAACTTGTTTCACTCAGAAACTTGTAAAATAAAATACAAACAACCTAAATTTTAAAAATTGCATATGTTACACAGACGAGAATGATTGGCCAAGTCATCTGCCGTCATATTTACGTTCTTTATTTTGTCCACTTTAGCCTGTCAAAGCAAACAGACAAATTAAACAGTGTTTGCGGTGTGCGACCATGTCTTGCGTCATCATCTACTTCTCATCTTCCTCGACCTCGCATGAAAACAACTTATATTACAGCATATGACAATCCTATACATAGTATTCACATGACTTCACCGACCCCCACCCATCGACCCAGCACGCCTTTCGTGGGGCAAACGACCAGCAAGACAACGCAACCAAATGCTGAGGAGCGCTCGTGTTGCTTACTACAAGTTACTTTGATTAATTCATTTGTTCATTCATTCCGGATTTTCACAAACCACTTCACAATGGTTCACAGGTGCAAAATTGGGCGAACAAAGATGTGAAATGAAACTTCTAGATAGTATTCACATGCCGTCATTTGCCCCACATTGTGTGCATGGAATGTCGAATGGGAACGGCACAGATGTGTCCGGAATTACAAAGATACATCGAAAGGATTTCTATTCGACAAAGTCTACCAAAGTGTGTTCCGACCATTTTGATTAAGGTAAGTGACATTGTAAGATGGTAAAAATGCTTTTACCATAATGTGATTGTGATATATATATATATGGCTGAAAATAGATTTGTGGTCAAGATGTTCGATTTTGAGATCTCTCCAAATAAGGTCTCTTGTTTTTCTTTCTCAGCAGGCCAAAAGTTGAAATTGTTGTTAAAGTGTACAGAAAAGTGATGAATCAACAATGTTGTTGTTTTCGTTGTAACATGCTAGCGCTAGTACCTAGCGCGTTCGGGGGAACTAGCTACTTGGTTTAAAAATAACCCGAGATTATATTTCTGTGTATTCACTTTTATCGTAGTGCCACACATATATATACAGAATGTGCCTACACATATACACAAACAATAATAATAATAATTCAGAATTAATACATTTCCACATCTAAACAGAAAGAATCACATGTAAACCAGTCAGCTTTCCAGCTCTGCATACATGACCATAAATGACAATTTGTATTCATACATAAAGTCCTTAATAGTTTGACTCTTTTTCAGTTTTACATCAAGACCATTCCAGAGCTTTGCCCCATAAATTGAGATACACTAAGACCTGTATGGACAGCAGGATGCTTTAAATTATGTTCCCCACAAAAATTATAAAGTCCTTGTCTATTTTGCCGATGATTGATAGACTGACGGAATGCCACTTCAATCTGTCGGTCCTAAAATTGTGGTGACAGATTGATGTCTGAAGCGTGGTTAAAATCAAATGACGGATTGCTGACAAATGACGGACCAGAAATTGTTTGTGAAATGCCCACCACTGATCTTAAACCAATGGCTTAATCATGAGTTACATTTAAAGTAATCATATACAGAAGCAGACTGTGACCGCAAGAGGTGGAGGTGACTAAACTACATGCCGAAGAGCTCGAAGAACTATTGTTATGGCTTCACGGGGCAAAAAAAAAAAAAAAAGTGCACCAGGAGAGTCATTCAAAAAACAGAAGTGGGTGAGACTTAAGCCAAGTACAGTTTCTAAAAGTGGCTTCTTTGGTAGGGCAGGTGATGCCTGTGCCGAGCAGCAGCAGCAAGCTCTCGCCGGTCCAAAATGGGGCTGCTATTTCGAGCACAGATCGAGATACAGCGCGCTGGAAGCAAAATTGGCCAAACGGAAGTGCTGGAAAAGCACAAAAATAGCCTGAAATACAGTGGTTGTTGCGTCACCGAGTGAGAGCCAGCGCGCTGGAAGCATAACTATGCGCTCGGAAGTGTGGGGAGAGCTCAAAAATAGCACAAAATAGCAGCTCAGCGGAAGGCTCTTGGCGCTGCATCTCAAATCTGCAGTCTGCATGATCATGTGGCATGGGGGCCCGCTGTCCACCCCTTCATGAATGTCTTCCGCGCACATAGGCGACTTGGGTTTTAAAGGCTGGTATTGATTCATTCTTTTTCCAATCCATTTTAATGGGAAAATTCTTCAGTTCACGAATACAGCCTCTGAATGAATTGTGCTTAAACCGATGTTCTTTGCTTTTTGGAGCAGTGTCAATGCTCTAATTGGGTATAATCTTACAGTGTCTTAACTTTTTCTGCTTTTCATGTAAAGCACAGTAGTATTTAACTATGTGCAATTCATTTGCATTTAATCTCCATGATCCATCCAATAGCAGCTATTCTCAAGGACTTTAAACTAAGAGCACATGATTGCATTTTATCACATTGAATGTTGGAAGAAAATAACAATAGAAGGTTTGTGAAGTTAGGAGACAACAGTGTCAATATTCACTTGTACAGGTTGAGTGGTTTATTGGTCACTGATAGTGTAGTGGTTCACAAACCTGACTTGTCATATGCTTCTCTATCATTGTGCCCTGTGATTTCCTGGCTGTGTCCAAATTTGAAATCGCCACAAATTCCCTTTTGCTATTCATGCTGATTATAAAGAATGAGGTTGCTCACATGTTTCTGTTTTTCGTATATTCCAGGCAACAGGCATCTGGAAGCAAAATAACCTAATTCATTTAGAGGCATATTCTCTGGGGTGCTTAAGTCGGAAACGGTGCACTCCTGCCCACTTTTTTGACTGCGCAGATTCTCCCATCGACTAAACGTTGTCAATTTTGCAGCTTCATAAAATGTACGCACTCTGGGTAGAGCAGCATTTAAATGAGGGCATCCCCTGGGCTGTACTGAGGACTAGCGCCTCTTGAAGGTGAAACATCATATTGCACCTTTTGATTACGTGCTCCGCTGGTGATGGCCACGTCACGCCGAGCGATCTCTGACTTGTGCTGGCCGGCTTGGAGTTTGTCTGAAAGCGCAGGAACTACAGTCATTCTAATCGTGGCAATTGTGACTTAGATTTTTTTTTTAATTTTATTTAATATATGCTGGTCATGTAATCAACACAAGTGCCGTGTGTCCATTGCTCGACAATACTTAAACAGGCACTCACTCATTTTTTAACTGCAGTTAATGGAACCACTCTAAATATATCATGAGTCATCAAGTCATGGGTACAGTATTTTGATTCAATGACTTTTATTGTATTTATTTAATATGGAATCCGATAAGTAAAGTAAGTAAACCGATAGATAAGCCACACGCACGTCACTGGGGACGATCAGTATGACTTTTGGATCCATACGTAAATCAACTTCACATTTGAAGTGTGAAATATATTCCAAATAGATCGATATGCATTTCTCTCGTCTCAGGAAAAGTCCACAATCCGGGACTTGTCAGAAACTCGTGACAGGAGAATCACTGCACATTTCAAGTTTGTAAGGAAGGCGCGTAAGTAATTGACTTAAGCGCAAAAGGAAGAATATTCCTCCAAAATGCGTTATATTCAATATAATACGAATCATTAAATATGATACGAATCTGGTGCTTTTCAAAAGTGGAAACATTGGAAATGTCCTCAAAAGTTCATACAGACAACGGCTGTTATGTTCAGTGAGTCAAATCAGCTTTTTATTCTAAGTTTTTATGTTTAGTAGTACACCCCACCCAGCACATGGTGGTGGTGGTTGCGGGGGTGAAGTATATTTGTCACTTGACTTTGCCTATCTCCTGAATGGTTTCAAGTGAGTCCTGATGTATGCACAATAGCCCACCTTGAGGTGTGCCCCTCATTTACCGCACCTAAGTTCAGTATGAGGTACATTGATGTATTTTTTTTCATGTTGTTTTCTGTCCCTATGGCAAAAATGCCACAGTGTGTGGCATACGGTTGTACTGATAAGTCTGGGAGAAGCTCTAAATGCACCTGTAGGAATGTTAATATAATTTTCATCTTATAAGGTATTTTTTCTGAGTGCTACTCAAAGGTTTGTCTGCATCATGTTGTCAGAACTATCAACAATGAAATGAAAGCAAGAAAAAATGTGAAATGTAAATCTAACTTCTGGTTGATGCAAACAGTGAATTTTGTTCTTTGTGAGACCTTTTAGCGCTTCTGATTCACTTGTTGCCAGAAATCAACAATAGTTGCACAGAACAGGCTGCTGGTCGGACGACGGCATACCGCCTAATGCAACAGTTGAATAAAGGGAGTGCTGGCATTCATTTGTTTCCACTTACAAATTATTGTTCCTCTAACCAACGCTCAACTGTTTTTTTTTTCAGTGTGGTATGCTGTATCACCAATGTGACAGAGGGCATTTCCTTTAAAAAGATGTTTCGATGAAGGTGACATGGTATGACTGGTAGCCCCCCCCCCCCCCCCAAAAAAAAACATTGGTCGATTAAATGTATCATTCCGCATGAATTGCTGCAGGCTCTTTTTAGCTCTCCTGCGTGTGCATCCCTGAATCTTGGGTTTCCATAAACCTGTCACAGGTTCACTGGTGGCCCCTTTTTTTATAGTCTTCACACTTGTAATTTTGTTCTCTGGTCCAGATCAAAGCATACATTTATACATGGTGCATTTGGTTTCACACATTCATCTCAAGTTCAAACGCATACATTTGCAACATGGTTGGACAGCAATCTGTGTCATATTGTGACAAAACTCTAAATCTCCTAAGCAATAATGCTTCCTTCTGAGTTAGACACATGCTTTATAAAAACATTTTAAAAAGCACCATAAACTCAGCATACACAGTTATTTGTATAGTTGTATCCAAATGTTACATTACCTGATTTTCATATGCATTCCACTTTCATTTTAACAGTGGTCCGTGCATTGCTAAAGCATCTGTTCCATGCAGCCCAAGAGCCATCTTTTCAGGCTGTCTTGGGACATTTGTATGGTGTGCACCAAATAGCATTTACGCTTGATCCAACATATAGTATGGAGGCATTGCATCAAAGTTAATTTAACTTGCCCAAACCTGTCATGGGCTAACACAAACTTAGTCAATGTTCGGTGGGCACTAACCACTGCAGACGATAAACACACATGGGATCTGCAATGGAGGTGCTCTGACCCAGTTAAATCATCACAATTCGGCCGATCTAAAAGTCAACTACATTTCATTTCCCTTATAGCTTCTCTTGCAGTCCACTTCCATGTACTGGCATCCAATTTAATAATCAATTCGCTAAGAATTGTTGTGTTTCTTAATGATTGTTCACAAACAAGTCCACAGACTAAAACGTTCTATTCTTGCAAATGCCAATAACCAATAAGAAGACAGAGCAATGTCACATTGTTTCTTTTACTGGAAAATCATACATAGGGGGCGATGCATCAAGTGTGGAATACAATCAACTGGTTTGGACCAAACTTTGAAAACACAATTACAGCTTAGAGGTGGGTATTAGTTTACCTACCGCTGAATTATTTTAGACTGTGAGAGGAAGAACTCGTCAAAAAGGGAGAACCTAAAAACTCAACTGAACAATTTTGGTTGGCTTAGAAGACCGTCGATGCACAATTAGTGGGGTGGGGTCAACTATAGCTTAAAGCTATAGCTTAGGTGGTCGAAAATCTCAAACTGAGACCGGGACATAGATTAAAAGCTATGACCACCTGACAACCAAATTAAGGCTATGATGTCAGATATCAAGGAGCGTCAATAATTCATGCATGCATATTAATACAGAACTGTGCTGTAAAAGTAATACAAAGAACAACAATAGTGACACTAATGGATGGGCCAAAAAAACAACTTTTGACTGAACAGTGCTTGCTTACTTATGTTTACACTCACTTTGGTGTACCGAAACAACCAAACACACACACACACACACACACAGTTAAATAATTAATAAATAGCCTACATGACATATTAATACAGTATACTTTTATTCAATATATTTATTTGTACAGCATTTTAACATTCAAGCAGATCAAGGCCTCCAGAAATCAGTTTTAGACAGTGGAAGCGTCGCTAACATTTGTTTAGTCCACAGTCCAACTTGTGGCCTTCTGATGTTCTTCCAGTGCAATGCAATCAACATTTTTGCTTGTAATAAACACATATCCATGAAAATCTGCATTTTTTTTTTATAAACCTTATGTGTTTGGGATATAGGCCTAAAATTAGAATTGAAGGTTCGAGTAGTAAATTCTTAAAGAGAACATATTTCACAGCTTTCTTTATTTGCATCCAAAATATTTTAATGTCTTTACATTCCCAAACACAATTAAACAGAGTTCCCTTTTCTTCCCCACACTTTATATATATATTATACAATACGTAATATTTAGTCGGCAAATGGGCTATTTCTTTCCTCCATAGGTTAAAATGCAGGTCACACCACCATTATTACTCATCATTTTCCTTATTTAATGGTCCTTGCACCTCTAATGTACCATATTAAGACCAATCCTTAATGGTCCATGCTTTTGCTGTACTTTCGATTTAATGCAGGTGCTTGTTTCCTTTACCATGGGACACTTGTTTGTATGGCAATAATTGGTGTACAGTACATGAACATCAGGCTCATTAAAAAGGTATACCCGACTTCCCCGTGCATGCTTATACATAATTAGACTCCATATTTTCTATGCCAAATATCATTTGAAATTCAATCTATATTGATTTATGTTTATTAGGCCTATATAATATGTTAGCTCATGTTTTGTTTTTGTTTTGTTTTTTTCCTCTCAGCCACTATTATGAGTTTCCGAACTACCATAACAAATGCCACTATAATTGCGAAATAACTTACTGGACAGTACCCAATACCTTACTTACTTAAATGTTTCACATCACAATCATGGAATTCATGGCTCGGCCAGCCTCAATGTTGACCACAGGCATAATAATTTTTTAACAAATCTGAACTTGTTTACTTGTTAACATATCCAGTAACACAGGCTAAAATAATCTTGAGAGACATCTGATAAGCGGTGTTGATAATGGCTTGTGCTTGCTAATATTTGATATACGTGATTGTTTCAACGTCTAGTGCTTGACCTTTCATCAAAAAGTTAAAACAATTGCAACATACTGAGTCAATGTGGTCACTAAAAGAGCTGTTCTAAAACAAGTTAGATTTGTTTAGGTTCACAACCCTCGTTTTGATTGTTGCCAACATTTACAGCATGCACCATACCGCTATATTTTCCTGTCCGGCTGTTTTTCATGTCGCTTGACAGAATGACAGCTCTTATAGAGACGCAAAATGCCACCAGCTGTCAAGAAAAGAATGGAACCAAACTGCTTGTGTGTGTGTAGTGGCACATAAGAGAGAAGTCAACACAATTTAAAAAGTAGTTTGGATAAATAGAGGGGGATACTGAAAACAATTTGGCCCAACCCTCTCCCCATTTCCAACCCAATGGTCCTCCAGGCAACAACACCTTTGAGCGCCGATTTCAAATCTTAGTGAAGGGTGGAGCAAGAATGTGACTTCCTGTTGCGTAATCCTTCAAGTGATGTCAATTAATATTTGAATTGAATCAACCCCTCTGGCCTGAAAATTCAATTGCACAATGGAAACACGTTACACTGTAAGCATCAATTTTTATGAATTTGAATGACATCTGTTTATACTGTATACATATCGAGGACTGTATGTATGATTTGCTGGTATCCATGCATCAAAAATTTAAGTATTATCCGCATAGTTATTTGAAAGATTGGGATTTATTGTGTTCCGACATGTATCATTATTATTATTATTATCATTATTATTATTAATGAAAAGAAAAGTTTTATTACGTTTCTAACAGTATTGGCTGTCCTCCCGCATGATCATGAAAAACTAAAGAGCAGCAGAATGTCCCGGATATGCGCTATTCACAAAGTGGTGAGAGCATTGTGAAATGCCAATGTAGTGAAAAATACTTGCTATGGAAAATACTTAATAATACAAAATAATAATAATAACATGACATTGGATAAGACATGGCTGTAAATAAAAATACCAGTGAACATTTCCAAGGTTTCCGCAAAGTTTCTATTTTCTCCGAATTCCGCATGCGGATCTTAATTAAGCTGAAGAAATTACATGAGCCAGACAAGAAGTCAGGCATCAGCATGCAATATAGATCCGGTACATTTCAAAATAAAACAGTTCTGTGAAGACAAAGAAAACGAGCCAGAAATAAATCAAACATTACATAAAACATACTTACCTATGGTAGAAGAGCCAAAGTCCTGGAAATAATGTAAATGAAAGGCTAATGTGTGGCTATTGATTAAAAGTACAGGAGTTCTCTTTATACACGACTGTAAGACAGTACGGATGAGCTGGCGCCCCTTTTCACTGACATTTTCAACGCTTCAATGGAGTCATGCCATAAGGGAGCAACCGTGCTTCAAGTTCTCTATAGTCCCTGTCCCCAAGAAGTCCCACATTACAGGACCTAATGACTGTAGACCAGTAGCACTGACATCTGGAGTCATGAGTCAAAGTCCTTTAAATGTCTGGTCCTCACCCACTTTAAACCAAGACCACCCCCTTCCTGGACCGGCTGCAGTTTTTCTACAGAGGGAGCCAAAACTTCTGTACACAATGCAGTCAACATGGCCCTTCACTCCATTCTGCAATTTCTAGACTCCCTGGGAATCTACGCCAAGATCATTGTAATGGCTAAGCCTATGTTAAAGCCACTGAGGGTCAATAGAAAGTTGAGATGTTCGGCACGCATTGTTCGCGTTTGATGTTATAGGAATTCCTTTTACTGTGTTACGCTTGAGAAATACTTTTACTCACCTCATTGTTCTTCCAATTCCAAATGTCGCAAAGTGTTCGCCCTTTCAAACTAAGAATACACAAAGTCGCATACTCATGCGGTCAAAAAACGATATTGCTCCCCTGTTTTACACACCTGCGAACTGATGAGCACCTCCAACTTAAATAGGCTTGTGAAGAGAGGATGCGATACAACAGCAACACCCAATGGTCAACTCCACGACCGACATGCGCACAAATGAAACGGCTCCTATAATCACGACAATGGATTACAGCTCTGCCTTTAACTCTCAGATCTACTTCCAGGACAAGCTCTCCCATCTCAACATGTCCAACTCTCTCTGCAGGTAAATCACAGACTTGCTGACAGACTGGAAGTAATTTGTGTGGCTGGGAAGACACTCTTGGCTCTTCTCTCCATTTGTGTACAACCACTGCTGCAGCTCCAGCCATCAGTCATTGAAGGGAAGTGCACTGACTGTTGTCCTGTTGCACATACAACAACCTGAATCTTAATACCCAGAAAACGGTAATGATCGTAGACTTCAGGAGGGTCACAGCCCCACGGTGCCCCCTCACAGGCTTCTTCATCAAATAATGCGTGGTGGCTGGTCTGCCATGGATGGCGCAGCGGGACAGCAAAAACGGGATATTAACAAAATAACTGAAAGTCCACCGGTTCACTTTATTAAAAGAAACAAAAAAAACTGGGCTTGGTGCTTTTCAAGCTCAAAAACAGAATGTGATATCGAGCTACATGAGCTTACAAGGAAGTGCTGCGATCTACATCACAACATTGTCTCAACAGGATGTGAAGTGATTTTACTGAAAGAAATTTTCAGTCTTTATTCTAATTGTTCATTATTCACCGTGATTTGCTTAAGTATTAAGGTAAATGAAGAAACTGAACTGTATATAACATAAAGGGACATTAGTTTTAGTTTGTTTTACAATGATAAGCATATGTAGCTTTGTTTATGCCACCAGAGCTGATCATTCTCAAGCGTGACAGCAAAAGTTATATATATGTTTTTCAGTTTATGCACACAACGGGGAACCGTACCATGGAAAAATTACAATATGACTCGTGTATTTTTGAATGATTTTCCTGTGACCTAAAAAAATGTCCACTGGCTGTGACAGGGGAGGAAAAAGCAGGTATAAGGTATATTTAATTTGACATGGAGACTTAGAGAGCTGACTATAGTGTGTGTTTGGTCCACAGGATTGATGACAACATTTTATAAAAGTAAATACATGATAGTAATCCTTAAAATGTGACAGCCATAATGTGTGGCAAAAAAAAAAAAAAAATAGCTGTGGTCTGGCGCTTCTGATAGAAGTTTATTTCTCCATGGAATGTGCCTCGGATAATTTAAATATGTGTGTCATTACATGTGCAAACCAATTGCTGGAAGAAAAAAAACATCCTATTTCACTAGGTTACTAGGTTTACTGCCAACTCAGATTATCCTTTAAGGAAAACCTATTGCATTTTTTCCGAATTTACATACCCTATTTTTTGTCCTGCTGAAATTTTGTGCAGAGCTTGTGCGCTACTAATCACCATAGCCCATGTAGTATTGGGCAAATCGTGTGCAATTTCGTTACTATGGGTGGAGTAACGGGTGACTGCATGTAGGGCTTTCAGTTTAAAAAGGCAATTGCAAACTGTGACATGCACACAAGCTTTCTCACAAAGACAGTATGGATTTAATTTTCACTCATGGAGTGAGCACATAATTCCTCATCTTCTGAATTACACTTCACACATATTAGTGTTCAGATTCATGTTATGTTGCACATCGAACGGATACATTAAAGAGTAAAGTACCAATTATGTATTCAGGATACAAAACAATATTTACTAATTGGTTACAGTTTAATACATGTAATTAGATTACAGGCGCATTTATTAAAAATGTGGATTATTTTGCAGGATACATTTCTATAGTTAACAACTTCACATACATGCTTTCATAATTATTTGGATACAAATGCAAGCAGACTGACAATAAGGAAGTAATACGAAAAACTGCTGGCTGTCTCCTTACCTGCCGGCTTTGTTTTGAGTTCTATCGCGCTGTGCTGTGATAAGAAATATTTCCTCAAATTGGATGGGGAGTTTTTAGCGGTTGACACTTGAGCCAGCCAAAGTTTGCAACGCATTGATTTTTGTCATCTTTACTGGATAAAAATGCAAAGTAATGGCTGTATTTCCATAGAGCAAATGCACCCGTTTGTGGAGTTCCTCCTGCTTCTTCCATTGTTTACGTCGTAACGAGGTAGGTAGTGTCTATTGTTTTGGCCAGAATCCTAGCGCTCACTCATTTTGGCAATTAGTGTTGTTCCGATATCGTTTTTTGGCCCCGATACCGATTCCGATACCCAGCTTTGCAGTATCTGCCGATACGATAACTAAGTTTCTTTTTACTCAACATGAAAAAGCTGTGCTGCCATTGGTTTAGAGCATTCAAGGGCCAATAGGATATCTTAACTTGGCATGCAGTGAACATGTCACACATCAGTGAATGTCGTGCATGACCAAGACACAAGATGCTGAATCCAAAGTCCTATGTTAGCGTCAGAATTAATGGTGTCGGCATGTTACTTTTTAGTACTCATCGATACCAATACCACTGTTTTAATGCAGTATTGGGGCCTCTGCCAATACCAGTATCGGTATCGGAACAACACTACTGGTAATGCATGTAAACTTTGTAATCAGGAATTTAGTCATCACTTTTTCTGGTTTATTCCTATTTAGTCTTGCCCAAAATGCAATCATGGAGTTGCGAGTTGTCAGCTCATCACATGGTCAGCACTAACTGACTGGCTTGCACATCAGTAGTTGTGGGTTATTTGCATTCTGCGTTCCAGTCCATTTGTATTGCTTTGGTGTGCAATAAGGCAAACAACCATAGCATTGTGTGAAAGATGGTCAGGCACTAATAACTTTGGTTTAAACACTGCACAATAGTATTGAATGCCCTGTTTTGTTTAGGACCTTTGGGCCACTATACACACTGAATGGCACTTTTTCCTTTACTCATTTACATAGTGCTCTTAATAAACACATGCACACACAGGTTGTGTCTTGATTTGCTATGGGACAGTCAAATGTTATAGATCAGAGGTCACAAACTCAATCTATGTGGGGGCCACTGGAAGTAGTAGAGTCTTTATTTCAATGAAAGTTACTGTGCAGTGAGAAACATTTTAAAAAGTAGGGATTTTAACAACAAAAGGCAACATTTTCTAAGAATCCTAAAAACGTTGCCAAGCACCTTCAGATCCATGCTTAGCAGTACTCCGTAACACTGACCATTGGTCACCAGGGAGCAAAAACCAGAGCATTGAGCTCAGCTCCAGCCTCCCTGGTGATTGAGGACTTTGCCCTCAATTGACCTTAGAGCTAACCACAAAGCCAATTAGCACAAGCTTTCTCAGGGGCCTATCTGACTCCACATTTGATCAGGATGCCCACTCAGGCCGAGGCACGGCTGTCATTCATTAACACAGAACGACTCCAAACCCCAAATGCCTTGTGATAAAAGTGATTGCGTAAATACAGTGATCATGTTCAAGATCAAATTACTGCTACCATTTAAAACGGCAATGTTGTGTTGATAACCAACTCCACCGTATAACACAAAACATCTTGTTCTGTTGTCATCTGATTTTAGATCATTCACCTTTCCTGAACACTACACACTAGCTGTGAGACACACAGGGAGTGGACATCCAGTACACAATGAGACTTGTCATGGCGACAGAGCTGACCTAATGATCAACAAACAAGCCATTTAAATTGAGTTCAACTGCTTCAAATTAATTGGGAATGTTAAGGGATGATTTGAAGTGAGTCGTTTATTATTGTGAAAAGACCCATGTCATAGTCAAGGCCCTCAGGCTTACATTGTTATTAACTTATTTTTATGGGAACAAATCAAAACAAAGCTTTCTTTTTCTACTAGTTTGTGCTCACTGCTTTGAAAATGGTGTATGTATAGCACGTTTATGAAAACTGTTTCGTAGTTGGAGCAACGTTCAACAAACTACGAGACTAACCCTGAACAGCGACATACACTGAGAGGGTAAACTCTGCGTTTCCGGTTCCAGGACAGCTGATTTGAGGTAGTTATATCAATCTAGAGTAGTTTCACCTGGCGTTGACCACATCAATGGAGCCTTGATTCGTCGATTCACCATGGCAACGGGTCGTGACCGAAAGAACAAGATCCCGGATACAAGCGGCCAAAATGAGATTCCTCCGCAGGGTGTCCGGGCTCTCCCTTAGAGATAGGGCTAGAAGCTCGGTCATCCGGGAGGGACTCAGAGTAGAGGAGCCAGTTGAGGTGGCTCAGGCATCTGGTTCGGATGCCTCCTGGACGCCTCCCTGGTGTTCCAGGCATGTCCCACCGGCGATAGGCCCCGGGGACGACCCAGGACATGCTGGAGAGACAATGTCTCTTGGCTGGCCTAGGAACGCCTTGGGTTCCCGCTGGAGGAGCTGGTTAAAGTGGCTGGGGAGAGGGAAGTCTGAGCTTCCCTGCTAAAGCTGCTGCCCCCGCAACCCGACCTTGGATAACCGGTAGAGATGGATGGATGGATGGATGGATGGACCATGGCAACATAGAAGCGCAGAGCGCGGCCCTGCCCGCCCTCTGCTTCCGCGGTTTTTATTTTTTGCCCCTCAACTGAAAATCTTAATGCAATCATATGCAAATTTGAACATGTCTTTAGTAAAAGAATTGTAACACTGCAGCGACTCCCTGTAGTGGAAGGCGGCATGGGAGAACGTTGCTGCTCAGATCAATGAGTAAATTGAAATGTATCTTCAGGTTAAATACTGGGATAAATACAATTTGACTGTTTTTTTCTCTCTTTTGGCGAGAACGTACTACCCATGTCACTTCCGAGATGCTGACGTTGTCGTTCTGTTACCCACCGGCTCAGTCTCATACACGCATCCTTAGCGAGTTAGAATTGTAGCATTTGCGAAGATCTTTATCAATTTTCAGGTTAGTGATTTATTAGCATAGCATTTGATTTGTTTATTTAGCTTAGCTCGTGGTAGTATAGACATTTAGATAGTAGTTTTCACTGCTGCTGTAAATCACAACCAGATCACACCCAACCCTCTCCCTTCTCGCAAGCTCAATGGTCCTCCAGGCAATGCCTAACCTTGCTCTGCAAGCTGAATTCTCGCGATATTTATGAGTTCACAAACTCCCAAGAATACTTGTTCGGTACCGAGCCTGTTGGACAAGAGGAAATAAGGCAATACTTGTGTCTCACATTTACTTTTTTTTTTACATTGTTTACTTGAGTCACAAACCAATAAGATTTCATCAACAGTGAGCTACCTACATACTAATAATGTAGTCCAATTTATTATTCTGTTATGCCAATTAGGGGTTTCCCCTGAGCCTCACTTCACCTGTTGTTAACAACATTCTCTTAGGGGATTCTGTCAAGCACTGACAATGAGGAAAAACATATGGCTGCCTTCATGCGTTAAAGCTGCATGAAGAATCCCTGGGAGGCTAGTTTGACCCTCTCCAGCAGTCTTTAAACTACAAATTAAACATAAGTGGGTTTCTAACCAGAAGCCGTTGTGCTGCCTTCCCAACCCCATGCTTCAGGGGAGAAAAAAAAATCCTTGACATAATCAAATGTTTGTCAACTGAACTGACAATAAAATAATTTATTTCAAACCAGTTAAGTTTCTAATTTGGAAAAAATTGAGAATAAATAGTATTTTAAATCAACAGTAAAATATATATTTTAATACAAATCTCTCTTGAAGCTTTCTTTCACGGGCAAGAAAGGACTTAAATCGCTATCAGCGTTTTATAAAAACACACCACAAACGATTGACTTCGGGAAATTCAATATTTTCAGTCAATAATATAAACATGTGCATGGACCAGTCATGTTTTAAACATTTTAAGTAATCGTGCTCAAGCTCATTAATGTCAGGCCATCATAACGGCTTCCTATAAAGAAGAGCTGTGAGTCCCGTTTCTTTTCTTCTTTCAGGTTAACACTCCATTCACAAATGTATATGATCGTATCAACGCATTGTATTGTATAATGTGCATCAATCTATACAAGTTTATTGTCAATGATCACATCAAAATGTTAAACTCAGTATTAACAATAACAATAATGCGCATAATAATGTTGGATGAATATCACATATCACACAAGAACATTCCAGTTGTAAGTAAGTTGCATCATAGTCGAACTTTTCACGTCAAAACCAATATTCACAGCCTTGTAACAGGCAAACGTGCAGAGGTGGGTAGCGTAGCCAAAAATTGTACTCAAGTAAGAGTGTTACTTCAAAATAATATTATTCAAGAAAAAATAGTCATCAAAAAAAATCACTCAAGTACAAATAAAAAAGTATTTGCTAAAAAGAATACTCAAGTACTGAGTAACTGCTTGAACATGAAGTCTGATTTATAAAAATAAAAAAAAGTCATCAGATAGACAAAAACATAAAATTATGTGCAAATACTGGCATCTTCAAATCATAAAATTAAAAAAATAACTTTTGCCATTATGCTAAAGCAGGCATGCACAACGAGCAGTGTCCCCTTTATTTTCTTTTTTTGCTTGTTTCAGAGTTAATTGATTGACGCTAATATGCGAAGACGACGCTCTCTCCAAAAGCGCACGAGCAAGGCGACCAGGATGGCAACGGTGAAAGTCATGGATGAGCGCCTTATCCAACACCTGACGGGCAGGAAGCCAGCTACGTTCCTCCGGTCCGTACCCCTCCCAGTCCACTAAGTACTGAAGATCCCGGCCCCGTCAACGCACATCCAGGAGCTTCCTAACAGATTAGGCCGGGTGACCATCAACCATAAAAGGAGGTGGACGAGGTGGCACCGGAGGGGGCAGGTCACATAAGGACACTGGCTTGATCTGCGAGACGTGAAACGTGGGATGGGTCCGGAGAGAAGATGGGAGCTCGAGGCGGACAGAACACAAGTTCACCAAGGCAACAAACTTGTAAGGTCCAACGAACCGTGGTGCCAACTTCCTAGACTCCACTTTAGGAGGAAGGTTCCGAGAACTCAACCATACCTGTATGGTGTAGGCAGGCGCCAATGAGCGATGGCGATTCGCCTGGACCCGGGACCTCAATGTGGTGCGAAGCAGGGCAGAACAAGGCGACTTCCAGACATGGCCGCACTTGCGCATGTGAAACAACGGAAACAACGGGGGCTGATAGCCCAAGGAGCACTAAAACGGAGACATACCAAGGGAAACACTTGTCAAGGTGTTGTGCGCATACTCAATCCACGCAAGCTGGGAACTCCAAGAAGTTGGGTGTGAGTGGGTCATGCTGCGCAACGTGGACTCCAGGCTAGCACAGAAGGCCTTCCACACTTGTGAGATGTCATCTAAGAACAGATATACCTACATTAAGTAATTGTATAATAATATTTAATTTTCATTATTTATTTTGTTGTCCCTTTTAGTGTGACTCATCTAGTAATGTGCACCCCCTAATGACGAGCCGCCACTGAGCCTAACACAACCAGACATAAAGCGCAGTTAAGAAAAACAACTTGCAGTGGATACTCCTCAGCTTCCTCTCAAGTGCCTTATAATTAAATGATGAGCAAATACAGATCTTCAACATTCCTGTAGTAAGAGTAAAATAACTGTTCATTTTCCTGAGTGGAGAGTGAAAGTCTGTATTTACCATCCACCTTTTTGTAGTAAGACAACTGTGGATTCTTCTTGCTTGTGAACCTGGAAGCAGTGAATAATTATCATCGTCTAAGAACACAAAAAATTAGCAACAAGAGAAAATACACATCTACAGTATACATGCTCTTTTATGGGATAGTATTTCTGCATTGCAGTGGAGAGGTCCTGGGTTTGAATCTTGGCTCAGGATCTCCTGTGTGGAGTGCATGTTTTCTCTGTTTACCTTCTCAGCTTACCCTGGCATTCCTACCATGTTCCACAAGCATGCATACGAGGGTCAATGTTTCTGTAGGCTATATGTGCACTAATAGGCTAGTGACATGTCCGGTGTGTACCGCTCCACTTGCACAGTCAGCTGAGATTCGGATCCAGCCCACCCGTGATCCTAATGAGGACAAAAGAAGATAGCAGGATGGATCATCAAAACTGTATGAACGCCCCCTTACCTGTGGTCCTTCAAAGTGCTTTGTGTAAACCTTCTATTCCTGTCTTAATGAGTGTCGATGATCAAAACATTTACAGTCTAAAAAAAATGTAAATGGAGTTACCCTCGCACGGCAGTTTATGCCACTGTAAAGCTATGAAGCTGAGAAGCACAAATCACAACTACGTGGGTGGCACAAGCTCGTTCTTAGAGATGGACTCCAAGATTAGATCACATTCACAGAAGTCCTTTTCATGCTTGCAAAAAGGCAGCATCAGTAGCAGACAGACATGTTGGAGTGTGAGAACAAAGCAGATGTCAGGGTGGAGAAGTTAAAAGCTTTAAGTAACTCTTACTAGTAAAATGCTCACTCTCACATTTCTTTCATTTTTCTCCCTCAAGGTAGGAAATTTGCTTTTTTTTTGTACCAACCACTGTTTGCTTTTTTTCCCCTTCTTTTTGTTCTGCTATGTGGCATACTAGATTTTATGTAAAATGGATAATAGGTGTAGTTGTGGTATACCAGTAATGCAGAGAGGCACGGTGGTTTGCAGTGGAAGCACCTTTTTTATACATAAAAACAAACCTCAGCTTTGCGTAAACTCCAGCACAAATTGTGCATCTTTTAATCTGTGGACACGCGAGCCACTCACCCGTAGTATCTTTATTTAATTACAACATTAAGTTGATCCCCTGCCACTGTCATAAAATTCGACAGCTTCCTATAGTTATCTCTTTTCATTTCTCAGAAAAGATCTATTTTGACAGAATCAACAAGATAGAAATGCTCTCTCTTCTAATAACTCCACTAAAACCCCTTTTGTTTTCATCACCATTGCATGAAATTGCTTATTAGAAGGTTCTGTGGGACAGTTGGACCCAATACTAATACAATGGCACTGTGCCGGGTGAATGTTTGAGACCAATGATGGAATTTATGAACGTCTACATTCACATAAAACAAGAGCACGCAGGCCTACACCAAGCGCAAAAAAAAGTCAGATGTGGTATATTACAATAATTGTGTCTGTCTACCCATATAGCCAAATATTTATTCTGTATTATAACCTCTATTCGGCAGTACATTTGAAGAAGGGAAATGTGCAGCCCATGTTAACTCAATACAGTAGATTTGTGGGTTGTACAGTCCTGCTTACCATTATTGGCACCCATGAAGGTAAAGTACATAAAGTGGAATATCTTCTGGGAAAAATAAACTAAAATATTGTATTTTTTATAGAGAACTTGTGTTTTATCTGGAAGACCAAATGACAAAAAAAAAAAACAATTTAAAACAATAAACAACGGGAGGAAAAATTTAAAAACGTAAAATGTTCTCTGTCACTAGTGCACCCTAACCTACCCTGTAAATCACTATAGAAACACATTGTGAATCACCTTTGGTAAATCACAAGTGCGAATTCCCTGTTCTAAATTGTCTGTGCCCAATTCACATGAATTAACCAATGAATGATGACCTTGATGTTTTAAAAAGCCACCTGTTATTCTCTTTTCCTTTGTCACAATCGTGTAAACAAAGGAACTGTCTGAGGATATCAGAAGTGCGGTAATTCGCAAACACAAGACCTCCAAAGGATATTGAGGCATCTCCAAAGATTTTGGGAGCCCAGTTTCAGAAGTGCGTAATGTTATTAAGAAGTTTGACGAGCTTGAAACTCTCAAAAACCTCCATGGACGTGGGAGGAAGAGAGAAATTGATCACAGAAGTCTTCAACGGTTGGTGCGAATGGCGGAAAAAACACTACGTTAAACATCCAAAGACCTGACAGCCAACCTGGAACAGTCTGGGATCATGGTTTCAAGAAGTACCATACGCCACACACTGAACCAACTATAGGGCTAGAGTACCTGGACAAACTACAATTCTTTTGGGAATGTTCTGTGGACGGATGAACCAAAAATAGAGCTTTTTAGCAATGCACGCTAACAGTTTGTTTACAGACAGCGCAATGAAGCTTCTTCCAAGGAAAAGAACACCCTCCTTACAGTTAAATATGAATGATCCATCATTCTGGGGAGCTGGTACTAGAGGCCTTTATGGTATCAGAGGAATCATGAAATCAGAGAATTATCAAGACATTCTAGGGGGACCAGTCCTACCAAGTGTTAGACAACTTGGGTGGAGTTTAAAAAAAAAGGAAAAAAATACTGTTTTAAAATGGCCAGCAATGACTCCTGATCTCAATCCGATTGAAAATCTTTGATATGAGCTGAAATGTGCCATTGGGAAAAGACACCTGCAAAATTTCAAGAGCTTGAAAGAGTGGTGGAAAATACCAGCGGAGAAGTGCAAGCTTAGAGATGGATTTAAGAAGCGCTTGGAAGCTGTCGTCACTGCTAAAGGGTGTGCAACCAAATATCAAAGAGGGGTGCCATTATTGATGCACATACTGTGTTTTCTATTTCTAATTAGGAATTATATTATAGAAGTTGAAAAACAATTTCCTTTGTTCAATTACTTTGGACATCCAATTAAAAGGTCCTGATTATATAAAATTGGTACATTAACATTTATTTCCGAAGATATTGTAGAGATCATGTACAAAATGAAGGAGTGCCAATAACAGTGAGCAGGACGTAGAAACGCTTCAATTTCCTGACTTTCATATGGGCGCAAGCCTTGTTGTGCCTGTTTGGCAATTTGGCTAATAGCTCTGCACCCCGCTGGGTTTTTCAACGTAGCAAGGGTGTGTTTTTTTACATGTGCCCGGCGCATCTGACAATTTGTTGGCTGAAAGTTAGTCTAAAGCTGCGTCTTCTCAGACTACATCCAACTTTTGGTGCAAGGTTGTTCACTTGTAAACGTGATTTTGCTCAATTTGATTAAGCTGCATACAGGAGGCCCGCTGACGTATTTACGTCACCAGCATGTCATTCTGTATTTAATGAGCTAATTATCTGTTGCCATGCCAGCAAAAAGCTGTGACAATGCTCCAGTCACACATGGATTGCATGGATTGCAAGCTCATCATGCTATATGTGAGTGTGCCACATTTAAAGGGAATGAGAGAAGCCACTTTGGTCGGTGGCAAATGGAGTTAGCTGTATTCTCTCCCACATTAGTGCAAACCTCTCTTTTTTTTAATGGGTTGGCTCTCACGCATCTGCAAAATCAAAAATACCCAGATGAACCTGCCAGAATTATGATGAGCATTGCACCAAACTTGCACTGGTCACAAAAATAGAGCCCATTGTGTGTTGAACATGTTCATGATTCAAGGTTGCCAGTATGTGCCTTGTCAAAACTAATTAAAGGAGATCAACTGTCAGTTTTCACGTGTGTTTCACAAGTTTAGAGTCTGCTCGCTTTCAAAACAAAGCCAATGGGAGAAGTGTATGTAGTCTGAAGCATCATTTTTTCTTTGAAAGAGAGTTGTGGCTGTCAGCTGGAGAACAATAGTTTAAAACATGAGATTACAAAATGTGGTGTTATTTATTGTTGCATTACATCAGTTGTACATGCAGGTAAATAAGGAGAATAAGTAAAAAATATTAAACTACTTTACCAGGAAGCAATGTATGCATAGTGCATAATGAAAACAACCTCTAATATACTGTATCTGACAGAGGTAAAAATGATAGGTTAGGATAGAGTTCTAACAGCCTTATTTGAGGAGTCTTAAAACCCATAATGTGTACAAATCACAAGATGACATCTTAAGGAGAGAAAAAATATTTTAAATTTGATTTGCATTTGATCTATCTCTTGTTCATCTGTGGTTAGTACCACACATTTTGTACAAAGACTGAAAGACAAAGACAATATAGTGTGACAAAAACTAAAAAAGCCCATCCAGGACTCACTAAGGACCATACAAGCTATGATGAACAACAACGTATAAAAAAATATTAAACCACATACATCTACACTAGGGGGGCGCCGGATATTCATACAACACAAGTATCCGGTACAGTTGATTTCTTTACGGATACGAATATAGGCTAACACGGATACAATTTGTTAATATCCGTGCTCCGGCTGAAGGAAAGCTTTCCCGTCCTCTCACTAACCACCTCTCTTTTATTGGCTGTGTTTGACCAGAGAGTCACGACACAAAGCCCCCGCCTGCTCATAGACATCAGGGAGAGAGGATCTGTCCGAGTCGCGCTTGTTGCTCGATGTAATTCTCGTTGCTTTGCTTTCTCCTTAATTTTCTTCAGCGCAATCCTTTTTAGTTTTGTATGTTTGTATGTTTTCTCTCTCTCAATAAAAAAATTAAATATGTGTTGTGTATGACAACTCATATCCATGCAATTAGTAGTTTATTATTTCCTACTGGATGTGCTGTATTCAGCAGTATTTTCCTAAGTTTGTAAAAACTGTTCTGTAGTTTCTTTACTATTGTGAATATCAATTTTTAGACTGTTCTGTAAATTTGTATTCATACAATTAAAAAAATTGCTGTTCTGAGTTGTTTAATTAAAAAAAAAAAGTTCTTTAAATAGTTAATTTACTTTACCATTTACCAGACTGTTCTGTAAATATTTATTCAAACATTTTCTGGGTTTATAAAAACTTGTTTGAAAAATAGATTTTCTTTTGTGATCAAAAGCATGATTTGAATCTTAATTAAACTGTCTTGTCAATATTTTTTAAATAAACAAAAAATATAGCAACTTTTGATCAATCATATCAATTTCAAACCAATTTTTTGCTATAGTTTTTTTTAATTCACAAAAAAATAATGTATCGATGTATACCCCAACAATTTTTGGTTAGTCCACGCCCACTTTCGGCCTAGGCCCCGCCTCCTCAGAATACAGATACAGATCATTTAGATGGCTGAATAGATACCGATAGTGCTGCACTCACTCATCCCTAATCTCCACAATGGCTGTGTGCCTTTCCAAAGATGTACATGTGCTGTACATTACTCAAAACATGCGTTGCTGTAGTTTCTCTTTGCATTTGTTTGCAGCGTTGAGGTAGGCTACTTATTTAGTCGAACCAAGTATCAAGGTCACTCTTAATGGAAGGTCTACAGTTATAGTCTTTCAAATACCTAGCTTGAAAGAAGATTGCAACTCATTACATTTTTGATTTTTTTTTAAGTTAATAGGAATTAGCTTACTGTAACCTATTTATCGCCATAAGGTCTTCTCTGTGTTTTATATTTCCATGGCATAAAGGTTAACATGCTCGACTTTGAATCCAGTGATCGTACTTCAAATGCTTTTACAGGCCCAACTTTTTCTGGCCAAACTTGCTTTGGGATATGATATTGCCTCTGCAAGAATTTCCTGATTGGTCCAACACAGGTTATTGCTTGTTGAATGTTAGTGGATCTTTTCCTCTTGGAATTGTGACTTGTGCAACCTTGAGGACTGGTTATTTTTTAAGCTGCTTTTACAGGACCAACTTTTTCTGGCCAAACTTCCTTTAGTTTATTCTGTTTGTTTAGTTTAGTTTGTTAGTTTAGTCTGATTCTTCTCTTTTCTTAATGGCTTTCGATCGGTAGCAGTAGCAGTTTAATGTCATTTTTCGCGTAAAAACACATCTTTGGGGAACCGAAATAGGCTCACGCTTCGAGCAATGCAACGTGACGGCATAACCCAAATGAATCAAACAATTTAAATGAATCGGTATGAAAAAAAAACCACATGCACTCACACAGCCCGGAAGATTTGCATCAGCGAATCAGCAAGCTCTGTAGAAGACCGAAAACAAGCCTGTTCATCAAACCAGGTGTGTTGGTGGAGGGAGACATGGAAAACAGGCAGTACAGTGGCTCTCGAGGACCAGGGTTCCCTGCCCCTGCTTGGGCCTCCACTGGCTCCACATTTTTTCAACTCGTGACATTTACTGGTACCCTTGGCGGAGTAACGTCTTCTACTGTGTACTATTCTAGTTCAACCTGCATTGTCTTTTAACTTCATTTATACATTCATTGTTATAGCCTGTGTTTATACGTTTATAGGTATGAGAAAAAAGAACCAAGACGGTCACTTCCAGTTTGTGACATATTCCTTAAAAACTTGAGTTGTGTGACGGCTGTAACAATATATTGTCCCATAGACCTATAAGTAACCATATGTCCAAGTTAAAACATTCTGGCACATCTTACAGGTATTATCTTTTAATCAGGCTATACGGCCTGAGTGTTTGCTACCCGAGGGTGACATTTAGCGTCATACATTGACCGATGAGAGGGTGAAAAGGCTTAGCATCAGCAGGTTCCTATATGTTGAGATCCTCAGCACCTTCCCCATCTGTTTCACTTGTAATGCAATTTGCCTTTAATTTCCTAATGTTCCTCTAATCACCAGTCCAGGTGCAGAAGGGCTAATAGTGGAGGTCACAAGTTGAAGTCTGTCCTGAGGAATGGATTTAATGTGGGCCGAAGAATGCAACCTGCATTATGAAATTCGACTGCTTGTGCATCGCAGAAATCCCAATGTCTTTTCTTGTCCTTGTCTGTCTGTGAGTCTGAGATTCATTCTGCTCAGTGAAAGTGTATCTTCAGTCTGTGGATCTACATTTATCCACGATGAGTACAAAATAATCTGTTAAATAGAAACATGGATGACTTTTGTGTGGAAGAACAAGACTCTTACTAACAAAGTCTATCTTCATTTAATCAACACATTTAGAATGAACTGAAACGGAGATTGTGAGCAACAGGAGTGGCATCTAACCTCCAAAAATTTCCCACAGCCACATTGTGGCACATTGTGTACAATCTTGTAGATTGTATTTTTCTCTCAGAAGCCGGAAGTTGTAATAGCTCTTCTCCTTGTTTTGTTTTCCAGTGCCTGTACACTTGATGGGGACATCTTCCATTAGCCGACTAGACATTGACCTTTCAATTTACGACCTTGCAACATTGCATATCCACAAGGACATCCTGATGCTGGTAGTAGTTTGGAAAAACATCTGCGCTTATGAGCTAAAATAAACTGTTTAGTTGCATGCTTCTAAAACTGTGCTTTCAATTTAGAGGTACTTGTGTCAATTCAACCAGGAAATTAGCACAGTGGGCGACAGTAGCTCTGTCCACAAAGATTTCACTTAAGCTCCAGATGGCTCGGGGTTCAAATTATTCTCTGGAACTAAATGTGGACATTGTTGGATCGTTTTTTGGTATCTCCACTTTTTGAGCACTGTCAAGATGTTTTTGCGCTACACGCAGGCACACCTACATCGTTCATTTGACCTCTCATGCAAGAAACTCCACAGAAAAACAAATTTTTAGTGGCACCTCCTGGCGGTGGCTTGGTTGGTGGGTGGTACGGGTGGCTAGGTGGGGGTGCTGGGGCTGGGTTGTGGTGGATGGCGGGGGTGGGGGGAGCGGGGGCTGTGGGCCGGTGGGGTGCCTGGCGGGCCTGCCGTGCCCCGTCCTGCTGCGTTGGGTGGGGGGCGCGGGCCGTGTTGGGGTGGGGGTCGCTCCTTGCTCCTGGGTTTGCTCTCCGGCCGGTGGCCCCTGCGGGGCCTGGGGGTTGTCCCTTGGCGCTGCCGTGGCCTGGGGGGCCCTGAGGTGTTGTGCTTGCTCTGTCCTGGCCAGGGTCGACGGTTCCCCTCTTTGGTGGAGGTTTTCATGCATGCCAGATCCACCACACCAGCATCTATCGAAATGCAAACACAATCTGCTTCTTCCTCTGGTCGTTAAATGGGTGGAGGCTGATGTCTGTGGATCTCACTCTGCTTAGTCTGTCCTTCCATCCTTTCCTCAGTCTCTCCTTTGGTCTCTTGAGGTCTCCCTCATTTGTTGGAATTTAGATGTTTCTGGGGTTGGTGAAAGACTCTGGTTGGTAATCCGGTGGGTAGTAGGTCTGGTCGGTGCTGGATTTCACTTTCCTTTCTTTTCTTTGAGCCTTCCTCTGGTCTCCTGACAACCTCACGACTAGGTAAACTAATGAGTACACACTCACACGCACGGACACCCCCACACACCCCCACATACACACGCACATGCTCACCCACATACAAAATAAAAAAAAGAGCAATGATGATGACATGTCAAATCGGTAAAATTACTGAATGAACAATACTGAGCTCTTAAAAAAAAAAAAAAAAAAAAAAAGAATGAATAAATAAATAAAAAAAGTTGGAGAACACAAACATCTGAGTGGGAGCGCATGGTCCCTTTATGGCCTTCCCGTGGCAATGTGTGGGAGATACCTTAAGGGAATTATTTTCTGTGTGTGCGTGCGTGCGGTGTGAACAATCAATGTGAAGATGACCTCTTTGACGTGAAGTCGAAGGGTTATAGCAGAGGCACACATACATTAAGCACTGTGTTTAAATTTACAGATTAAAGCCGGAGATGAAAGAAAATTAAAAATGTAAATAGTTCACATTTTATTCATTGGACCGTGAGAAAATTATGATGGCATTGATTAATTAAAGGTTATATAATTGTGCGAGTAGGTGAAAAGTCATAGTCCCTCTCTGTAGTATGCAACCATGCAAATTATTGAACTGGCCGTCATTAACATTTCCTAGAAATGTATAGTGATGTAGGGGTGGGCGGTCTATCGTGATAAATTATCCCGGGGTGTCTAAAAGTACGATTAACAAAGGGCAATTTCCCCCGGCGCACTAATTTGGTATATGAAAGTAGGCTAAACATTAGAACTCAGGTCTAAGTTGTGGCGCAGGTGGTGTAATTTAAATTTGATGGATTTGATCAAGGTGCAGGCAGACAAATGCTGAGCTGTGTGGATGTGTGTGGTGAATGTCATCATATTTCCTTCATGAGTATGACATTGTGCATCAAACCCTCATTGTAGTAATGAATTTATTGAACACATTATTGTTACTACAAACATCTTTAATTTATTTCTAGAATCCAATAAATTGTGCTTTTAATGGGCACTCAGCTATTTGCTGGTGTATTATTTACAGTTTTGAAGATGCTCCTGATACTTTTACAGGTAAAGCGTAAACACAAAGCAAACCATGGACATTGTAACGGGGGCAGAAGCTTTGGCAGGGAATCACAGACTCTTCCCTTTCCCCAGCCACTTCGATCAGGTATTCTGGGGCAATCACGGGGCCTTCCGAGGCCAGTTGGTATTATCTCCAGCGTGAGCACCTCACCAGGGAGACATCCTAACCTGGTGCCCGAGCCACTTTATCTGGCTCTTCCCGATGTGAAGGCCTTGCTATATGGTTGATTAAACAAACATGCATATTGGTTCATCACTGAGACTATTATTATGTGTTTTCTTTGCAAAGCAATATATGTGGAATAAGATCACTCAGTGTCTGAAGATCTCCACTGTGGCTAGAATGAGTAAGCTGTTAAGATCTGTGATCCTAATAATTCAAGACATTAAATGTCATTCCTATAAGTTTCCTTAAAACCAAAGGCATGAAATGCACTTCATCGGCCAACTGACATAAATTCAACAATAATTATAATAATATGCAATAATTACTTAATTTTATGAATTAATCTGATAGGTATGAAATATAAACTGCCTTTTCCCATGTGGAATTTCTGCCTAATCGTCAAACCGGTTTCGAAACATGGTTCGACACTATTGCTTCTGACCTTGCTCATATCTCCAATTGTATCAAATATGAAGATCTGGGACAGATATACATTTTTCAAGATCCAAATCAGGACTTAATTGAATTTTTGATTTACAGAGGAAGGTGCACAACCATGCCAAAAAATCACAAACTTGTGCATATGAAGACATAACCTCCTTGTCAGAGGTAACCAATGGTCACTGAAAGAGCCCAGGGTTGTTGAGGAGGCAGAGAGAGAAACATAAATGGAGTTTTATGTATGTATCTGAGAGACCCAACATGTCAATCTGTGTGACTTTAGTCAGTCAGGTAGAACGGGAATCCATTTGCGCTGACCTCTGATTGTTCACTTTGCCCTCTGAGCAACTTTCATGTATGAAAACTAGGGATGGGAATCGAAAACCGGTTCTTGTTGATAACTGGCTCCCAATTTTTAAATTCCTTGGCATCGTTTGCCGTTTTTGCTAACGATTCCCTTATCGGTTCCGTGTGTGACGATGACGACATTTTCTTACGCGCCGAGCAACAAACATGGCGCCGCGCTCGAAAGTTTGTTGACATCTTCCAAGAAAAGCTAAGAACAGGCTAACTTGCATTGTTTGCAAATTGGATATTTTGTCTCAGGGAGGAAACACTACCACTATGCAAGAGCATTTGAACACACAGCATGCGATGACTGTCTGTCATGTTTGTGAGCGCTCTGGAGTCCCGGTGGGATCAACACAGCAGCAACGCCCGCCAGCAATGCAAGCGTTCTCCTATCAACACTCCAGGTACGGGTAGTAATATATTAGCACCAGTTTGCCTTTATGTGAAACGTGCCATTAATAACTGCTAATGTTAAAGCTCGTATCTCAATAAATGGCGCCGGCTTGCGAGGGTAAATGTCGCGGCCCGCGAATGTTGTGTTGTTTTTTTCATCAGGGTTTCTTCAAGGTTGCAGAACGTGCAAAGATGTACAGAATGAACCATGACTTAAAAGCAACACTCTCTACTTCCACACAACCACACCGACTCTGCTCATGGGAGTCACACACCATTCTACTGGGTGCGTCTGTTTTGACAGACAGGGAGGAGAAGTTGTTGAGTTCTCAGAATTAATCTTAGTTTTGAAATTTTACTGGAGTTGGACATTATTGTCACAAAATAATCTAGGTTGTGTTTTGTAAATTTCTACAGAAAATGATTTTTTTTTAAATGAAGTTGTGTTTATTTTCAAATCTTTTTTCTTTCTTTCTTTTCTTTTTTTTTCTGGGGAACCCATGGCACTAGTGATGGCAAAATGAAGCTTCATGAAGCACTTGTGATATTTTTTGACTCCTCTAGATGGCACTCTTGGTTGAAAGATGCAGTGGAAATGTAATCAATTTCCTTTGCACTAGCCTTCATATTTAAACCAAGAGCACCATCTAGGGGAGTCAAAAAATATCACAAGTGCTTCATGAAGCTTCATTTTGCCATCACTACATGGCACCCCATTGAGTCCTCGAATGTGGACCTTAAAACTTCGCTGTTGGGTTTGTAAGGCCATGTTACTTTTAAACATCTCTCTTGTTTACAGATACAATTTAAGCATAAAAAAGTGAATCCTAATCTATGTTTATTCATCTTTTTCCCCAAAAAATAATCAAGAGAATCGATAAAGAAGCGAATCATTAAGCAGAATCAAAAACGGAATTGGAATCGTAAAAATCGTATCAATTCCCATCCCTAATGACAGCATCATAGGATCCGATATGGTGCCTGCCATTTTGTGATCTACAATTATTTCTGCCGAATTCTGATGCCATGATCCAAGATCTACTAAACAAAATAAATCACACACACAAAAAAAAAACTTATTTCTATAGTGAAAAATAAATAAAGAAAACTAGCTAGGAAATATTGGTTAATCTAAAAAGAGGACAAAGGTTGTTGTTAGCTTATGCATATTGTCAAGAATGTCTAGTTGTAATACACTTGTAAGTACTTTTTTTGTTTCAAAGTCATCCTTTCTTTTGCTAGCGCAGATAGACGTGATGACAAGACTATTGTCACAATTTGAATGGAAGCACTTCAGCAGTGTGATTGACCAAAAAAAAAAAGCTGAATTAGAATTCAAGTCACAATCAACATTTTCAATCACTTGAGACATTATCTTATCCAGTTCACCGTGGGAATAAGTAGGCCAATGCTAATAAATGTGATCTTAAAGCCTCAATTTTATCCGGTTAATTCCTGCATTCCTAAAACATGCATGTTAGGTTAATTAAAGAATCTAAATTGTCTGTAGGAGTGAATGTGAGTGTGAATGATTGTTTATACGTGCCATGTGATTGGCTGGCGTGTGTGTGCGCGCACACGCACTGTTGTGAGCAAAATAAACATTATTTTCTTATTTCCCAAACCTCTGGGTTCTCCTACAGCAAACATCTGAAGAACTGAAAGGTGTGAATAGTTAACAAGATTAATCTGAAAAGATTTGGAAGCTCTGCGACTGAATCTTATGAATACAGTTGAGCACTGCAAGATGATGGATGATGTTAATACAAATAAAAGAGCACTTTCATTGCTGGCTTTCTTCCAGCAATTTACCAGGCCACTGCCTCTTTATCTGTACCTGAGAGGGTATCTGGCTGGCGAAAGAAAAAGTCTTCAGAGTCAACCAGTCTACTGCAGACCAAAACATCCAGATGATAAAGTGTACTGCTCCCAACTGAGTGGAGTTGAATTCACACCATCTTGCCTTAGAACAATCTCCCTAGTCGAGGCTACAGTGGGTGAAGGAGTAACTCTGCAAGAACCCCAGTGTAAAAGGTGTCTAGTCAGCCGCTTTGCTGTCCATTAACCTTATCTTCTTAACAGGCAATTAAGAGAATGTCATGAACATGGGAGAATGGTGTCGCTGAATGCAAAAATATATTGCTTGAACGTTTTAAAATAATACAAAACACTAACTCTTAAAATACTGGTATTCTTAATATACAGCTTTAAATAAAAGTAGTTCTGAGGTGAGTGGCTATACTGACTATTTGAAAGGGGTGTTTTTTTATGAGTTAGTTATTTACTGATTTCTACCAAACAAATTGATTAAATAAAAAAATCCAAGCTAATATAATTTTCCTGATTAAAAAATACATAAAGGGAGTTTATGAGTGAAAAATGGGCCACCCCGGCTTGATATCCCTTTAAGTATTTCACATCTCTGGAGAGATATTTTGGCCCATTCTTCCTTGCAGAATTGCTTTAATTCAGCAACACTGGATGGTTTGCAAGCCTGAACCATTCAAAAGTTGACCCGTTGCGTTTTAGCTCGTTGTTGTAATGATTTCCGGAATAGTAGATCCCACAAACGCAGTGGAGACACAAAGGGTGTGGATTGACAAATTTAATTGTACACAACGGAATTCTACAACACAAAGTCAGGAGAAGAAAAACAGTTAACAAAAGTCGCTTGGAAAATAAAGTAACAAAAATATACCTGAGGACTGTAGAATTGCACAACGCGAATAAGAAAAACTAAAATACAAAACGAGCTATACCATGCGGATAAACTAAAATCGACGTGGGAAAAAACAACACGTGGATACCAATCACTCAAGTGTAAAGCTAAGAAAACACAAAACTACGGAGCAAAAAAGGCACAACACGGGGTTAACAAGCACGCAGGCAATAAGCCGAGGAAACAACAACATAAAACTACGTGTCAAAAGACTCACGTGAGAAACTGGAAACAAGAAACAAAGCTAAAGATAGGAATTTGGAACACAAAGTCGGCATAAAACTCTTGCGCGAGGACATAGTACATTAATCAATACTCCGACAAGGAGTGTCATCAGTTCCAGTCTTTATAAAGCGTTGATTTGTGAATGAGAAACAGGTGCGGCCCAGGAGGACACGCCCCTTTACTCAATCAGAGACTCAAAAAAACACACACAATGCAATGAGAGCACAACCGTAACAGTTGTCCTGCAGCATAACTCATGTGTGCTTTACCTTGAGTTCACAAACTGATGGAAACACATTCTCCCTTAGGATTTTCTGGTAGAGATCAGAATTCACGGTTCTACTCAATCACAGCAAGTTGTCAAGGAAGTAATTCAGCTCCAGGCGATCACACTACAATCACCATTTTTTGACTGCTGGTATGATGTTCTTTTTCTGAAATGCTGTTACATTTATGCCAGATGTAATAAGACACACATGTTAAGTTAAACAATTACCAACAATATTTCATCCCGTCAGTCGAAAGAAAATTATCAGAAAATGTGTGTTATTGTTGTTATTTTTTATATTGGTTTTCACTTTGGAACTCTGTCATAGGTGCCATTTTGTTTTGTTGAGTCATGAATGCCTACCTAAACTGAGAAGAGGGAGGCCTTCAGTTCTTTAGATGTCATGGGTTCCTTTTTGACCTCCTGGATGAGCCGTCCCTGTGCTCTTCTGTAGGCCAGTCACACCTGGGAAGGTTCATGTTTTCTCCATTTGTGGATAAACACTCTCATCATGGTTCAAAGCAATCTTAAGGGCTTTAGGAATGCCAGTTAATTTGTTTCTCATCTCTTTCTGAATTTGTTTGTATTGCGGCATTTTGTTGAGGACTTTTGGGATATTTTGGCCTACTTGTGATCTTTAGATTGAACAGGTCCGGAGGTACTCGGGTTTGGGTGTGGTCAGTGAACATGATTCATGATTCATAATTCATGAGTTAGGGCAGGTAGCTTTGAATAGACCCCCCCCCCCCCCCACTCCCTTTAATAAAATAAAACCATCATTTAAAAGCCCACATTTTATGTCTGCGTGTGTTATCTTTGATGTTTTATTTTACATTCAATTATAGGCAAATAAGAGCACATACAGTACAGGCCAAAGGTTTGGACACCTCATGCAATGCATTTTCTTTATTTTCATGACTATTTACATTGTAGATTCTCACTGAAGTCATCAAAATTATGAATGAACACATGTGGAGTTTTGTACTAAAAAAAAAAAACGGTGAAATAATTGAAGACACGTTTTATATTCTAATTTCTTCAAAATAGTCACTCTTTGCTCTGATGATTTTTTTGCACACTCTTGCCATTCTGTCGATGAGCTTCAAGAGTTGTCACCTGAAATGGTTTTCCAACAGTATTGAAATTTGAGTTCCCAGAGGTGAGAATGCCAAGAGTGTGCAAAAGGGTGGCAATGGTGAAGAAACTAGAATATGAATCATGCATTTGTTTATTTTTCACTTTTTACATAAGTACATAACTCCACATGTGTTCATTCTTAGTTTTTATGCCTTCAGTGAGAATTTACAATGTAAATAGTAATGACCATAAAGCAGGTGTGTCTAAATTTTGGCCTGCACTGTACTTGTGTAATGGTACTTGTGTAGACACCTAAAAGGGGAAATGAAGGAGAAGAGGAGACTCACTTGGGACTAGTATATTGAGCTGGTCTTCAGGTTGCACTGCAGATCAACTCCTTTTTGACCCAAGGGTCTAATCACAATTTTAAAGCATCCCTGTGCCCCATCTCACCATGACCCTGAGGGCAAACTCCGATCCAAGCTCCCGGGAAGGTGTCCCCACTGGACTAATTTGAAAAAGATGCAGTGATTCGGTCAGACATGCTCTATGCTGGAGGGTTTTTGATTCACTCTTCTGCTCAAGAAATATAACACCGGGTTCGCAAGTTAATGATCTTCACTCATAATGGTCGCCTCAGATACCGTAGAAAAGCCTGTTCACCACAAATCTCTATCTATTGCACAATCTTGTGATCATTACTCTGTCCTTTTAGTGTTTATAAAACCACGCTTCCTCTCACCTTGAAAGATAAAAAATACTGAATTGAGCTAAATTTCTGATACATAGCTGTGAAATATTCACTTATTTTAAGGCACCACTCGTTCCATCATATATATTATATATGTATATCCCAGAATGCATCTTAGTATTTTATTCTATCCTGTGCTTGCTTTCATCCACGTAAGCAATCCAAGGAGTCAAACACAAAGATAGCAGTTGCTAAGCAAATGGGTCCCGTGCAATAGCTTTTCCTATTATCCCTCCTTTTTCGCCCCCGAGTCAACCGATTTCAGCACTGTGTGAATAAGTACATCCTTTTCCCCCCATAAGGAATAAAAGTCACCTTCTACAAATCTCATTTAACAAAAAGTCACAGAAAATAGAAGATAAACTCTACATTCAGCCTGCACACCGAGTAAAGGCTTAGCGAGCACATGGTTAGCACTTTTTAGTTCTCTTTCTCCGTCAGCAGAAATAGTGAGAGGCAATAAGAGATGGAAAGAAGCTGGAAAAAAGGATGAAAATCACAGGCAAGTGTGTGAACTTTGAACTAAAAGCAGCAATTTAAAAAGGAGTGCATTTATGGATTTGGTGCTACAATTTTGCTCTGCTTCAAGTTTCTTTTTTTCCCCAATGAAATGAGTGTGACCCATGTGAACTTAAATTCACATCAGGAATTAATAACATTTAGTTTGAGTGTTATGTATTTCTGTCTGTTGTGTAAATCTGCAAGGCGTCCAATCTCCTATTGCTGTCACATTAATCCAAATGCAAATATATTGTCTTATTGATTATCTTATTTCTCCTGAGCTATAAAACTAAACGTCACCACAGAAGTATTAAAATCCAAAAAAAAAACAATTCAGACAGAAAATGTGACAGTTCAGGAACAATCAAAGTCCCAACCGCTGTTTCTTTGGAAACAATTGTCTCAGGTGTTGATTGACAACCGGGATGTTAATACAAAAGCTATTCAAAGGCATGTCAAACAGATTAAAAAAGACCACGTAGGACAGGCTATTATTGTGTCCTATTCCTGTGTAGGTTTATGTGTAAATATATCCAGGTAATGTATTTTTCATTCATGTCACTTCAAATGTAACAACTGATTTTTATAGTTTATTTGATTTGATTGTATTACTGTGTTAGGTATTCATTGATATTCTACACTGAAGGTAAACTGTAATTCTATGATATTAGGATTGATTACATTGTCACAGAAAACAGTTAATGAGTTTATTGGGGGTAGGAAAAAGTAGTGATATTGTGGAATGAAGACCACAAGCACCCTCAACCAGACATCTGATGGATCCAAAGTCCGTCACGTACCGTATTGAACCCAGCAACAAATAAGGTCTCTGTCTAATGCAAAGGCCCACATACATGATATGGTGACCAAAAAAAGATGGGAACACGGTCAGAGTTCCAGAAGTTCCACGGCAAGGACAAAATCCACACTGCTTGACAAGTGCAATTTGGCAGCTTGGACTCTAAGAAGGGAATCAAAGTCCATGCTGTCTTTGTGGGGACGTGCATGTGTTCCCAGACATTTAGATCTGGAGCTAAATATGCAGAACCCTCGCTCAACGCCAATTTCATAATGAAATCCATATTGACTATTGGCCTAGCAGTATAAAGAGTGGGCTGAACAGTTGCTCATTTGCATCAGGCATCAGGACTTCCCCCTCAAAACGGATGCATTTCAGTAAGACCAAAAATTGGGTGTGTAAAGTTTAGTGGAATTTTTGCATATTTAGCATATTTTCACAAAGGACATTTTCACGGACATGTAATTGAGCCCCAACTGTTATAAGTTGTGAAAACAATGCATAATATCTCTGTTAAAATGAGAACCAGATGGAAATGCAAGCGGTGCGGTTTATTTTTCACCTGTTTTGTTTTCTCCTCCCCCACACAATTCGGCCCGCCTTCTGCCTCAATCTACTTTGTGCATCACTATTTGAGGATTCATTATGGACAAATTCTTTGTTTTGCTCATTTGTTCACAAAATCTGCTCATCTTTTGTTCCCATTTACTCTGATTACGTAAACAATTTGTTTACTGTACAAAACTTCTCGTATAATGAGCTGACACTACATTATTGTCTAGCTAATGAGTTTTGTAGCAAGCAATTTTTTTACGTTTTGCTTCAGGATTTAATAAATGGAAAATAAGAGCAAAAGAAAAGAGACAGGTGTTGTAATGAAAATGCAAAGCCATAAATGAACTAAGAGGTAAATATCCTACAGTATAACACCAGACATTACCAGCATAAAGTGTAATGCACCCAATCAGGTGTTTTAATGTGTTTTTTATGCTAAACAGATCTTGCCTAAGGTTTGAATGGAATCTTCTGGTACATTAATTTAGAATGTACAGATGTGATAATGATAACATAAAAATAAATAAATAATCATGTAGCGTGCATTTATTCATCAGTGCTAAACAGATGTTTTCAAAAACATTTATTACAGTTATTTGCATGTTATGATGCCAGTTGTAAACCAATTTCAATATTTTTTCATGGGGGTGGGGGCATATTAATCTGTATTCATGCTCGTAATACATTCTGCAATATTGGCCACTGTATTATGTGTTAATTTTCATTAATTCACACCCAAGGAGGGTCTGAATTTCTAAATTGGATCTTGAACAGAAACTGTTTGTATAACATTATTGTAAGCATACAGCTAAAGCAACCTAAGAGCTGTGGTTATTTACACTTCCACAAATGTGCAGCTGTTAAATAGTATTCATCTCAACTCTGTTTTATTTATATGGCACTTTAAAACAACCGTCGCTGCATACAAAGTATTGTTTTGTTTATTGAACATATAAACCAGCAACAGAAATACTGCAATTAAAATAAAAATATTTAAAAGAAAAGTTTTTTTTTTTTGTCATATATAATCATCATTAAGCACAGCTTACATGTACCCCCTTACAAAAAAACAAACACAAACTTGCACTTGTACGTGCATAGACATGCCAACAGTATTGTACATTTAGTTCATAAGCTAAGCAACCATTTTTACAGATATATAAATCAGCACAAAGGCGTACACATACATTTTTTTCCTGTTTTCGCTGAGAGAACACAGTATTGTTCATTCGGTAATCAGAGAGGGAACCACGGGGCACCTCGGAGGCCCACCCGCCCCGAACCGCGTCGCCAGGCACGGAGCGACGCACCGCGCCGGGGCGCCGCTGCCCCGGACCCCAGGGAGAGCACCTCAAAGCAGCACCCCCCAAGAGACCCAGGGAACGGCCAGGACGCAGCCGCCACCCAGCAGCCAACAGAGGGGCAGAGCCGCCCACGCTCAGCCAGGGGGGACAGCACCTATAGAGTTACCCACTAGCATGCATTAACCCTTAGTGCCCCTTGGAAGTGAATCTTGGGGAGTTGGTGACTGTAAGGTGTCGTTTGATGTGGTCTGCTCGATCCTGCTGGCAGCAACTGGGTTCCTGACTATAAAAATACAACCATTAGTTACAAATTGCCAAATACAGAAACAGCAATACAAGTTATCGCAATGTGGTGGCTCTCGCTAACAGGCAGAATTAAGTAACCAGATTTAGATTAAAAGATTATATATACGTAGACCATGTTTGTATACATTTTGATATTTGGTTTTTATTCAAGGCAGATATTTTTTCCATTAAAATGTGATTTATGAGGAGGTTAGACCATTGGTCGATATTCAGAGTTTGTTTATTATTCCAGTTTACAAGAAGTGATAGTAAGGGCTACAAGTGTAGATTGAAATTGTTTACGTGGTAAGTCAGTTGATGTTAGGTCACCTAGCAAACACAAGTTTGGAGATAAAGGTATCCTACAGTCCAAGATAGCGGAAAGTTTTTCTAAGAAAACCGGAGTGCATAACCATAAAGCATGAAAATAAGTGTCTGCAGTGTTTTGTAAACACTGGAGACAATTGTCGGAGTCTAAGAGTCCCATTTTCATCATCATATATTGATTAATATATGTTCTATGAATAATTTTATATTGGATACGTTGTAAATTTGTGTGTTTTGTCATTTTAAATACGTTTTCACAAACTTGAGTCCACACATACATTTTAAATTGCACTCTATTTCCTAAATTTGTACTGACTTATACCTGATTTAAATATTGTTGTTGTACTTTGTTTTTATACGTCCTTTTAAACACAACCAGTGATAAACACCTTTTTAGGTTAATTCCAAAATTATTCCACAAATTTACACCTATAATTGTGACACGCCTTTACTTAATATTTGTTGAGATTTTTTTTATAGACACTTATACTACCTCAAATCATAGTCACTGTCTCTGATTTCAAACAGCTTGAATATTGTGGCAAAGTAGGTTGTTGTGTACCTTGTACATTGTTTGAGTAATTTTAAACACAACTAGATTATCAAATTTCATTGTGTTTAATTTGATAAATAGTGAATTTGTTGGTTCTGTATATTTTGATCGGGTAATAATTCTTATTGCTCTTTTTTTGTCATTTGAAAAGAGGGTAAGTATTTGTTTTGTAAGCATTTCCCCATATTTCCACACAATAGGTTAGATATGGCGATAACTACACCAATACATTTATTTCCATACACTCTTTCTATTTCATTAGAATCTACTCTAATTGTGTCTTGGTGCTTGACCTGTCTCGTGCCAAAAACTTTTAACTTTGTTTCGTTTAAATTTAGAGATAATTTGTTGGTGTGAAACCAATTTTTAATGCTTTTAATTCATTTTCCGCAGTAATCGAGAAGCTGTTTCAGATTTTCTCCACAGCAATAGAAAGTTGTGTCATCAGCAAATAAAACTTTTAAGTATTTTGGAGACACAGTAGATATAGTTGATTTATAATATGAATAACTTAGGGCCAAGCGCATTTACTGCACTAAGAAACGTAGTGTAGGAGTTATTTTTAATATATTTATCTATTTCATATTTATTTCTTGGCTCAGGAATTTATTTTAGTAGGTCATTACCAACATTGACAAAGAACTCATTAAATTCATGAGCTATTTCTGTAAATTTATCAATAACAATATTTTATCTTTTTAATATTCTGGATGATCTATTTTTTTTAAAATTATTTTTGAATTACAGTACATGATTTAATATTTTCCATATTTCATATGTGTTGCTTTTATTCTGCTCCAATAGTGTATGATAAAAATATTTTTTACTTGTTCTTATAATATTTACTTTTTTTTATAGGTATTTTCAGCATAAACAGTTCTCAATTTTATATATTTTTTATGTAAACAATTTTTCTTTTTACATGCATTGTCTATCCCTTTGTCACCCGTAGGTTATTTAGGCCTTTATACTTCCTGGTGACTTTAATTAATGAACAATTTTTATCGTATGTGCTTATAATGAAAAGCGTTATATGCTATATTGGGATCTTCATGTGCATAAACCTCAGAACATTTTTGATTTTCTCGGTCCTTTTTAAGGGCAGCTATGGAATGTTGTGTTCTTAATCTTATTTCTGATATGTGAGTTGTTACTTTTTTATCAAAATAGTTTTGTAAGATTGTAAAGACTGAAAGATGATCACTTTTATCATTTATAAAAAGTCCATTCTCTATTTTATGGTCGGTTTTATTTAGAAATGTATTATCAATTAGAGTGGCTGTATCAACTGTTATTCTGCTAGGTTTTATAATTGCAGGGAAAATACTGTTACTATACCTTGTATTTATATATATATTATAAAACCTAGCAGAATAACAGTTGATACAGCCACTCTAATTGATAATATATTTATAAATAAAACTTACCATAAAATAGAGAATGGACTTCTTATAAATGATATGTGATCATCTTCCAGTCTTTATAATCTTACAAAAGTATTTTGATAAAAAAGCAAAGGTAACAACTCACATATCAGAAATAAGATTAAGAACACAACAATGAAAACAGCAGGTGCCCCAAAATAGAACCCTGTGGAACACCATGGGGCAGTGGGGCAGTGTGGGTCTCAAGCATCCAAGGCCAACACAGCAGGTTCTGTCAGCCAAATAAACCATTGAAGAGAACTACCACTAATGCCCACCTGGTGCTGCAAACGAACAGACAGTGTACTGTCATTCACCGTATCGAATGCTGCAGTCTGATTAAACAAAACAAGACATACATAGTAACCAGTGTCATTTGCCAGGAGATTGTCAGGGCCTCTGTGCATCTTAAAACCTGACAGGAAAACATCCATGATGTTATGTTCGTCCAAGATGGAATTTAACTGCATGTGTACCACCTTTCCAGATTTTTTTTTAAATGAAAGGCATCTCAGAAATGGGCCTGCAATTTGACAGCACACCTTGATTAAGTTGGGGTTTGTTCAGCAGGGGTTGCACTACAAAATGTTTAAATTGTTTGGGGACTACACCAGAAGATAGACTACTGTTGATAATAGCAAAAAAAAAAAACAATACACTTTAAAAAATGAAGAGGGACAGAGTCATATGGTGCGCCGAATGGTGAACCACATCTTCTAAAAAAGCTCATGAACAGAGGGGTCAGAAGTTGTGTTTGAAATGACGTATAAGTTATTGAAAGAAAAGTGGCATTGAGCCCAAAAGTTTCCTACATTGGATCTGATTCAACAAAATGCTTGTGAGAGTTTCTTACATTTGTTCCTAGAAGGGTTTTTCATTGTGGGATTTAGAAAGTTGTTAGAATAGTAAAAAAATATTGAGATTTTACACCCTTCCTATCCAAATTCTAAACAATAGTTTTAGCTTGATTGTGAGTACTATCAAATGTCAGCACTTTCAACATTGGAGAGAGGTTTCGTTACATGTGGTAGTCACAGTGGAACTTCAATATGATCCCTGTAAGAGACTGTGTAGAAATATTTTTAAAAATAAAAAAGCTTCCCAACAGTATGTCTATTTTTTACATGGTTGCATTAATGCTGTACACTGTGATATACTGAGATGTGTAATAGTATACTTACTTATTTAGCTACAGTCGGACAACAAAAATATAAAGTGATCAAATGTAACACTGCTTATTAAGGGTGATGAGCCTGCACTAATGCAAAGTAAACATTGATAAACAATAATAATCTGACAACCAACATTGATCATAATGACCCTATACTTTTTCTCATTGCTCTTATATTGACTCACATCAGATCATACAAGCATATCTTATGTTTTGGCCGGTGATAACCTTAACCATAGCCCTGATTTAATTAATGCTGTTAGCCCACAAGCTAATGTATAAATTCTAATCAAGTCTCGCCCTGCTCATTTATTGTCATGATTATCTGGTCACCCAGGTGAATAAACAAGGACCGGATGTTCAGCGGTGCATTTGTAATGGTGGTCTGTATTGTGTGCTTAGTCACCCTGCTGCTAACGGATGCTGTGCCTCAGCGGAAGACTGTGGTTATTAAAGAGAGGGAGCTGGTACGAAACACTGGTCTCCTGGGTAAATGTAGACTGTGCAAGGACTAAAGTCCATGATTAACACATCTTGTGCTTTTGTTCTTGCACTGCAACCTTTGGTTTTGTCCATTTAGGTCACTTTTTTTTCTTTCTTTTTTTTAACAGCACTGCGAGGACAGGGATAGTTACTCATCCAAAGGAATGTATAAAATATTCCAGCAAGCCACTACATCACTTCATACAGGTGACTTTCTTGCTTATTATTTTGTCATAATGTGGCACATGAGGCAGTTTGTTGGGCCAAAGTCTCACCTACCTGACAGATTGAAGCGATTGTTTCAATTCACACTGACAGTTCACATATTCCAAATCAAGAAAAAGCCAGCGGCAATTCTTGCCAACAGAAGATTTAAAAAGCATTAACAGTCAGTGGCTCCATCAGATTGTATAATACGGTTTTTCATTTAGCTTTAACTTGCCAGCTCTTTTGTGGATCCGATTATGACAGAATTATCTGTTTAAATGAAAAGGTGTAATGCATTTTTAGGTTGCCATTTTGAGCATAAAATCAATGTGGTGCCTATCTTCTGGGGAGGGAATATGTTGTTATGGTTGTTGCTAAAGTTGAAAAATGTGACAGCCTGCAGGCTTACACACATCCACGCGTGCACATTGCTGCAGTCAGTGAGCACATGAGCAGCAAGATACATAGCAATAGCTGACTAAACCAAATCATTTTAGGGTATTATTATGCTTGTGGTGCTGGGAAGTATCTCATACCCCATCTTTCAGATGAGAAAGGAACCTCAATTAAGCAATGTATGTAAATGAGGAAACTGCCAATTAGGATGGGTATTTTGAGATATTATAAATTATCAGTCCTATTACACAGTTTGATTTTCAAGAGATTTATTTTTTTGCCCTAGTGAGGATATTTATAATGAAGTAAGGTGACCAAGATTATTCAATTCAAATCTTTGTTTGGATAATAAAATCTGGGAGTGCTTCTTCAGATTAGCATAATCTTGGGTCTGAATGATTGGGAGAACAAGTGTAGCCACTATTCCCATCTCATTGTGTCCTTACCTCATAATTGGGTTCGAGAGATTCAATATTAGATTTATGTACTTTGAAAATCAGATCCTTCTCTATTTGCCGCAGATGTTTACACGTATGTGTTGGGGGGAGGGGGGTTAACAACAGAGCACCAGGGGATTAGGCACAAACTTGCAACGGAGAATCTTTACCCAATTAACTTAATCATTCTCATGGCCGGTAAACACGACAAGAACGGGTCACATTGATTTTCTTGGGTTTGATGTTGTCTATCTCGCCTCTATCCTTTCGTGCATTTGTCTTGGTAGATGTGTCACGATGGCTTGGAATGCCAATTGAATGACAAGCCTGCTAACATCATTCGGGCAAGCTTCCTTGGCTGTCCGTCATCAGTAAAAACTTTTGCTAAACTGTGAATGGCAGCTTTTAAGCGTCCACAACACATGGGAAAAGCAATTATTTTAGTCAGATAGCTAGCTGCAATGGTAGTGTGTAATATATATATTTATTTATTTATTTTACAGATGTTGTTGGAGGTAGTTAGGCAAGGCAGGCTGACCTTGCATGTTCAGTTCATTGAGTGTACATGAAGCCTTGGTGGAGTACAGAAACTAATGATGTTACGAGGTGCAGATGTCATTGATTTGTCTTGCACTTTTCAAATTTACCTGAGCAGATACAAACATGAAAATATGGACATAACCAACCACAAAGACATAAAGCAGCTTAATGCCCCTAAGTGCTCGTGCGTGCTATCAGTGGAAGACACTCTCTCTCTCTCTCTCTCTCTCTCTCTCTCTCTCTCTCTCTCTCTCTCCCTCTCCCTCTCTCTCTCTCTCCCTCTGTCTCTCTTTGGAACTGCAAAGATAAATAAGGCAGCAGATTGGCCATATAAAAATACTCCTAAAACAAAACTGAATGCTTTGTTCAGGCTTGTGCCTCACTTAAGAAGAAATCCACACTCATATTAGAGCCGTGTATTTGTTTGTATACTTTGAAAGTCTATCAATAATTATAGTTTAGCACGCGTGATTGTCCAGTGTCAGCAGATTCAGTTTTACATGGATAATACATGAAGGTTTGGCTTTACCTGAAGAAATAAAACATGCACAATTTAACTCATTTCATACTGAGAGCACCATTCCATCACTGTTTAGGATATTATTTCAAGGGAAATTATACTGTGGTCTATCATCTCTCTCATTGCTTCATAGATTGTTTTAAGTACACATGCAATATATGAAAAATACTTCTTGTATTATCACTCTTTTAGCATCTCACAGTAAATCATGACTTATAGTTAATGAGAGCAGAAACGTGTGTTGTTGCACTTGTAAAGACCACAGTGACCCCTGCTGGCCAGGTTCAAATTTTTCCTGCAAGTAAAGTAAAGATGAAATCGGACAGTGGATTTGAAGAGCATTCATTAATATTTGTTTTAAGTGAAAGAGCTTTACCTTAGCAAGGGTCAATGAGGAAAGACATTCTTGATCATAAACAAAAATCTACGGTATGTGTATGAGTAAGTCAATGGAGATAATTCAATGTATTAGATACAGAAAGAGAAAAGCAGAGGTCAAATTGCATTTCCTGTAGGTAGAGTAGTATAATTATTAAGAGCTCCCCCGGGTCAATCAAATATTAATACAGGAATCGTTTCCATGGATTGGATATTAAACTCGGTTTGGACTGACATTACCAGAGAGGAGTATTCAATTTATAGGATTTCTAGTATGGTTGTAGTTTGCAGTGGCTTTAAGAGAATGCCTTTTCTTACACAACTAAATGTTTAATATCTATGTAAAGGCAGTTTTAATACACCCCTTCTTCGGTGCAGGTGTACCTAATTCTGTGTCCTTTATGTGTGTTAAATAAGTGTCAAGTGTGGTTGTTTGTCTATATGTGCCCTGCATTTGACTGGTGACCAGCCCAGGGTGACACAAAGTCAGTTAGGATATACAGTAATCTCCAGCTCACAATAGAAAATAGATGGATTTTTGTAATGTAGGCCTATACGGCAATAATATCAAGAGTGTGCATGCTTTATAGTGGTTCAAAAAGACCAGCAACACCCACCGATGAGCCTTAAAAAAAACTGAGCTTCCACATTAATTGCAGAATATAATGGTAGCTATATCTCGGAAAGATGCTGGGTACCACAAAGTGTATTCTCCGCCTGCTGAGAAAAATGTTGCCTTTGAGCTGAAACCACTTTGTGGTGGGAACTTTCTCCTTAAATGGCTGAGCTATTGAGCTGTTAGTGGAATATTGCTTGAAATTTTTCAACAACATCAAAAAAGTTTGGTCACCAAAAACAATGCTTTGTCTCAGTGGTGGCCAATCAATGGATGCACAATAATGTAATAATGAAATAAAAATACTTGTAATATCAGTATTTATATCGTACGCAGTTACAGTAACGGTACCCTCATATGATGTAAAGACTCTATTCTCATGTTTTATGTCTTTATTTTATTTATTTATTTACTATTGCTTGTTACTGAAATACAAACTTCCTGAGACCCTGCATACTCATGCGAGGAAATTACATTTATGCTTCCTGAACCAAAAAAAAGCTTGGGTGGGTGAAGCTCGGACTGCCAGAGACAAGCAAAACCAGCCCCACCCAATCTGATCGGTGCAAAAATCCAAATGGCAACATTACACTCACAATCTGCTCTGCCATTTCAGCCTATATGGGAAGTCAACCCCCAAAAATTGTTTTTGTTGAAATTGGAATTGTTCTGTGTTCAAGCAAAGCTGAAAGTAGGGATGGGAAACGAAAACCGATTCCTGTTGAGAACCGGCTCCCAGTGTTTCAATTCCTTGGCATCGTTTTTGCTAACGATTCCCTTATCGGTTCCGTGTGAGACGATGACGTCACCACGCACGCGACATGGCGCCACGCTTGAAAGTTTGGCTGACATCTTCCAATAAAAGCTAACAACAGACCAACTTGGATATTTCGTCTAAGGGAGGAAACACTACCACTATGCAAGAGCATTTGCACACGCAGCATGCGATGACTGTCTGTCGTTTTTTGTGAGCGCTCCGGAGTCCCGGTGGGATCAACCCAGCAGCAACGGCGGCTAGCAATGCAAGCGTTCTCTCCTATCAACACCCCAGGTACTGGTAATAACTATATTAGCGCCAGTTTGCTTTTATGTGAAACGTGCTGTTAGTAACTGCTAATGTTAAAGCCCGTATCTCAGTAAACGGCGCCGGCTTGCGAGGGTAAATGCAGCGGCCCGCGAGTGCTGTGTTGTTGTTTTTTCATCAGGGTTCATTCAAGGTTGCAAAACGTGCAAAGATGTACAGAACAAACCATGACTTAAAAGCAACACTCGCTACTTCCACACGACCACACTGACTCCGCTCACGGAAGTCACACACCAGTCTGCTGGCTGCGTCTGTTTTGACTGAGACAGGGAGGAGAAGTTTTTGAGTGCTCAGAGTTCTTCTTAGTGTTGAAATCTTATTATTATTATTGTCACAAAATAATCTAGGTTGTTTATTTTCAAATATTTTTTCTTTCTTTCTTTTCTTTTTTTTCTGGGCACCCCATGGAGTCCTTGAATGTAGACCTTAAAACTTCACTGTTAGGTTTGTAAGGCCATGTTACTTTTAAACATGTCTCTTGTTTATAGATACAAATAAGACATAAAAAAGTGGATGCTAATCTATTTATATTTTTCCCCCAAAAATAATCGATATCGAATCGTTAAGCAGAATCGAAAACGAAATCAGAATTGTAAAAATCTTATCAATTCTCTCAAAGTCAATTCAAGAGTATAGACCTTGCTAGCAAAGTATTAAAAACCATGGCCACAATGGTGCCAATGAAAACAGAGAATTTCAGGTTATTCCTTGTAGTTTGTAGTTTCATCCTTGTAATACCAACATGAGAGAAGGTGTGGTTAATGCTACACAAGTGAGCTATCTAAATGCAAGGTATGCCCTCATCTTGCTACTATCCTGTTGGCACATTGTGGTACAGAGGCATTCATCAGGAGGAGAAGAGTAGGACTGCAGGTCAGGTAGGAAGAAAGCCAAACACCCAAGGACACCGTTGTGGCTCCACCTCTACAGATGTCCCACTTAAACATTTTCCCATGACTTTGAGATCCCTACTTCTAAAGTAGCAGAACATATAACATTTTTGACAGACTGAGTAGGCCACAAATAAATATCTCCTTGCGTTCAGCCACTGTATATGAATTAAGCCCTTTTCACACTGCACTTAGCTGGGTACAGTGCACCATCGTCAAACATATTCATTGTGTATGTGACGAAGGGTAGGGACCACGGAATGGAGCATTGCTGGGTGCTGCATCTGCCGTGATGGCAAGGCGCGTCAAATAAAAATTATTTGAGAGAGCCTGAGCTGTGACTTAAGACAAGCGATAGGAAAAGGGCTGGCGGAGTAATTTACTGCTTTTTTGCCAGACTTATATGTAGGGAGCGACAGGAGGACAATGAAAAAAGCCTTAATAAATGTGCTATATACAAGTCCCGAGTTTGGAACACTTAAGAGATGGCATAAGTTAATGAGTTTTAAGGCCTAGATACACCAATCCGACGTCGGGCAAATGTGACGACGCTTACCCCGTGGCGTCGGCCCAGACGCCGGTACGTTGCGTAGAAAAATTACATGAATACACACCGCACTGACCCCGACTATTACGTATCATCAGCGCATACGCAATTCCCCTCCATACCATCGGCGGCGGTAGTTATTATTTCTAAAGGCAACCGGAAACCTCTTTATGGAGGCGGGATATAAAAACGTAGAAAATGCATACCGGTTACTTTTTCTCTGACGATGTCTTCCCACGTGAATAAAATCCTGCGGCTTTTTCCACAGTATCGTATATAAAAGTAAATCCTACCTGCTATATCCAGTCACGTTCTCATGACATGCCATAGTTTGGCTTTCATACCTTTTAATGGTAATATCACACAATGCCGGTCTCTCTTGAACCAAAGAGACAAAGAAAGTAATCTTCTCGATCTTCTGTCCAGACAAACATTGTACGTTAAAATGCAGAGGGTACAACAGGGTAACGATGCACAAAATGAGCGGGGAAAAAAATGGTCTGATACGACTTTACAACAATAATTTATACACTGATCAGACGGCGCATGCCGTCGGCCCATCGCTGTCCGACTCCCAACGTCGGATTGGTGTATCTCGGCCTTAAGAAGACATTGCTTTCTGATCAGTCGGTCTTGGTGGTCCTGTAGCTCACGAACGAGATTAAACTCCCACTGAACCATTAGTAAAGGATGCACCTATTCTCTTTTATGCTGCTCAACTCCTACTTCTTAAAACGAGCATTGTCAGGGTTGTCTTTTGCAATTATGAAGGGTACATCTTCCTTCTTCTTCCAACCAGAGGCAAGATTCTCTTTGCATACTTTCTGGTAGGCTGCTACATCAGCAACTCCAAATATGGGCACGTTGGCAAACAGGCCGTCGTCGTCTTTCCACCCAACCATTTCACACTGAGCGGGGGCAGTCTGAAAAGGGTTTTATCATCTCATAGAGTTTGAAATATATACCAAACGGCCAGCTGTGATTGAAATTGTAGTTTGTTTACTTGACATCAGAGTGTATAAATCATCTGGTCTTCGGTTTTCACACTGTTTTTATTGAGCAATAGCTGCATTCATTTCCATCGGGGACTGATGGATGATGTTCACATTCAAGATGCTCACATTGTCTATCTTTTTGCAGTGCATTAGACAGTTCTCTATTAGTTTCATCCATGTATTACTCAATAGAGGAACAACAAAAGCATAGCTTAATGAGGAACTTGCAATGGCGACGGATGAAATTCACAACCTTCGATTTTAGTCAATGTGCACTCACGCTTCATCACGTCCTATTTGGAATGTGCTGCCCATTCACTAATTGTAATAGGAGGAGAGAAAAAACAATATTAAGGCAGCATTAGGTGTCTAGAACTGCAATGATGTTTGTGTACACATTTTGTCAAGTGTTGGATGTTCCATTAAATGAGTAATTGTGTATAATAGAAATAAACCAATTCAATTACTTGAAAATAGTGTTGAAAATGGAGCTCATCTGCCTTACAAATTCTGGGTTCAATTCTCAGTTTAGACCGTTCTCTCGTGATGGCAAAATGAAGCTTCATGAAGCACTTGTGATATTTGTTGACTCCTCTAGATGGCACTCTTGGTTGAAAGATGCAGTGGAAATGTAATCAATTTCCTTTGCACTAGCCTTCATATTTAAACCAAGAGCACCATCTAGGGGAGTCAAAAAATATCACAAGTGCTTCATGAAGCTTCATTTTGCCATCACTACCGTTCTCTATCACATTTTCTCCAGTCTTCTTAGTGTGAGTGATGGTTTGTCCGTAGCCTACGTCCCATATTTCAAACAAACATAATATTCATCATAATTCAGTATTTAGACTAGTGGGGCTACATTGAACATTTTTTAATTAATTTTTGTATTTATACTTCCCTTTTAATGCTAGGATGATTGAATATCGCACATACCCCATTTTGGTAGCCTTAGTTTCATTGTTATTATTATAACTATAATGAAAATATTGAATATTCTCAAAAGCTCATCAGCCTTACAAATTCTGGGTTCAATTCTCTGTTAAGACCTTTCTGTATTACGTTTTCATGTTCTCTCTGTGCTTGCTTGGGTTTTCTCAAGTCTTCTCAGTGTGAGTGATGGTTTGTCCGTAGTCCAGAATGTATCCTGCCTCGTGCTCAAAGTCAGCTGAGATAGACTAGCTCACCCGTGACCCTCAACAGGATACACAAAAGAAAATGGATGGGTAGTGTTGTAAATTGATTTTATCTCCCAAAATGTTTCAACTACAGCCATCAATGAATGTATGAGTGGGGCGCATGAAATTGCCTAACACAAGTACCTCCAACCTCACGTTGACAACTTTGCCAAGCATTAATATAACATTATCAATAACCATTGCCATCTAATTCAGGTGACACTGTTAGCTGTCACTGCATATGTACTTATATTTTGACTTTGATAGAGTTTCTACAACTGGGACAAACTGTTCTTCTGATCACGCCGTTGGTCATGTTAATTACTATTAGCTCAACTGCTTGGAACAGTATTGTGAAAAATATTTCTCATGCGAACCTATGGCCCGGCATTTGCACAACACTTTATTCATGTATTCATTACACCTGCAATCCACTCCACCTCCTATCACCCTCTATTTGTGATAAAAAAATAACTTTGTGATTAAAGGAATACTACGAAAAATGAATGAAAGCTTCTGGGTAGAATCCTAAGCGATGCAGTCAATATTCAGGTCAAAATTTAGGTTTCAATAACATTTGGGATAATCTTTTTAAATGCACGAACAGAGAGAGAGTTACTCCCTGTATACATGTTTTACAATGTCATTACGAAAATAGATGTCATTTTTGCTTTTCATTTGTGGATTAAGGGTACACAAGGGTCCTACGTGGAGGTTACCCTAATTTAAATCATTGGGGGGGAAAGAGTCAGCCATGGCCAGCAAAATGGTAAACAAGTAACATTTAATATACATTTTGTAATTAATTTTGTATTTGTGTAGCATCGTTAACATTGTTAGTTCCATGTTGACATTTTGTGGTTATTTATGTGCAATTTAGGCATCTGTGCATGTGGGTTGTTTGAATGTAAATATACTGCATGAGTCATTTAAAAGGTTAATGAAAATAGACCAGTTTTTCTCAATCTTTATTGAGCCAAGGCACCCATTTACATTAATGTCACGGTACACCACCAAACAAAAATATCACCAAAAAATGATATACAGGGAGTCCTCGAGTTAGGCTACTTTGTACGCACCCTACGTCGTTTTTACTTTACGGCGCCCGTGCCTCGTCCGTAGCACCTTCTTTTTTGTTAATTTCCCACAGTAATCACAACATTTCAAAGTTATTTAAAGTTGTGTTGTTGTTACCTCCAGCATCGGACATCCATCGAGCAGGCTCTCCATCAGGCACGTCATATTACAGTGCTTAAGCTTGAATTAACTCCGCTCTGCCGTTCGTCAGCAATGAATGTCCGTGTGGAAACACTAAATATTGGTTCCGGCTCTTCCGGGTCGGACTAATATGTTTTTTTAAAATTACTGTACAAAGTAGTTTGATGTAAATATCGACTTTAACAGTAAAATCCGACTTAAGTTGAAATGTGGGTTACATTGCCACCGTAGGAACGTAACTCAGCTGTAGCTCGAGGACTCCCTCTACTGACAGTGATTACTCACAAATTGATTTACTCAATCTGGAATGTGGTGCTTTTTACTTGAACAAAGATGATTAGGAAAACATGACTTATTCTGTTGTATAAATCCCAACAGGTTTATAAATTGTTGGACCGTCTGGAATGGGAGAGCATTTCAATTGCCACTATATGCAGTATATGTGAAATTAATAAATTATCATTTTCAGCAAATTAAGGGAAATTATCTGTCATGACAGCCTTGTTGGGAATCACTAAAATAATCAATAATATTGGATCTAGGGCATAAATCTCCGTGAACCTGCAGTGTTAAATCAGTTTTAGCTTTAAAGACTGCACTATACCATGTGTTTAGAGATTCCCTTAGTAAAGATACAGGACAAATAGTTTTCCATATGCACCACACTGTAGTCTTGTTTCACCTCATTGTAATCCACTGCAAAAAGATTCCCTTTATCAGTTTGTGACTACCGTTCGGTTAATAAAATAATTCTGACAGAATGAATGAAAGCTTCAGGAAAGAATTTGCAGTGTTTAAGTGAGAATCTTTGTTATTGTAATTTTTCTCATTTCTAATTTCTCCTCATTTTTCATCTAAACACTGTGTAGATGACAGCCAGATTAAAAACATATACTGACCTCTCTGTATCAACAAATTTATAGAAAACAACAGGCTGTAAATCAAGGCAGAAAGACCTCCACGGTACCTTGAGAAGCAATTTGTTCATTTATTGTGCAGGGGGTCCTCAGCGGATGTTACGCTCTTTTAAATCAAGGTTAGGGAGCTGGGGGATTATTGTATTGTTTATTAACTGTTGTTTAGTTCAGGCTCTTGAAGATGCCAATGTGGTTAAAAGCTCGTCGGTGGCAAGGCCCTCAGAGTGGATTTGATCCGCCTGGAAATCCCTAAGGATGGTTGTAGTGTACATGTTGCGGGGACAGTACATCTAGATTGGCAGCCCAGGTTGGTGATACTCTTTTTTAAGCAGGGGGACTGGAGTGTGTGTTTCAACTACAGTGGCATTACACTCCACAGTCTCCCTGGTAAGGTCAATAATACAGAAGTTCTGGAGAGGAGGATATGTCGAGAAGTTGGATCTTTTATCAGGAGAAACTGCGGTTTTCGTCCTAGCAGTGGGTCAGTTGACCAGCTCTGCACCCTCACCAGAGTTCTGACCATGCCCCTCGGGAAGGTCTGCAGAGGGTGCTGCTAAAGTATGGAGTACCATGAACCCTAATGCTCTTCAGTCCCTGTACGACCAATGTCAGTATTTGATCCTCATTGCCGGCAGTCAGATTAATTTCCAATGAGGGTTGCAGTAGCTAGGTCATCTGGGAGGGGCTTAGAGTAGAGCTCCTGCTTCTCTGCATCGAGAGGAGACCGATGACGTGGCCCGGGCATCTGTTTAGGGTACCCAGGGCCAACAAAGAACACGCTAGAGTAGGGGTATCAAAGTCACTTTAGTTCAGGGGCCATATTCATCCCAATTTGATCTCAAATTGGCAGGACCAGCATATTTGTGTTTCAATAAACTGTTATATTTTCTAATTGTTTTGGCGTAAATAATTACAAATACATTTGGAAAATATTCACATTGCTCCAGGGCAGCTGTGGCTACATACGTAGTTTACGGCCACCAGAGTGTGAGGGCATGAATAATGTAGCCATTGTGATGCTTATTTGAGTGTCCAGAAAAGCACTATATAAATGAATTATTATTATTATTATTATTATTATTATTATTATCATTATTTTTAATATTATTATTATTATAATACCCGCTACATTCAGTGGTAAAACCCCCCAAAACAAAACAACTCTTCGACTGTTTTCCTCAACCAAATAATTATGTACCTAATTAATTTTGTGGTGGAAGTAATCACAACTAGGAGACCTATAAACCATCTATGGCATGTCTTTAATTAATTTGCTTCCACGGTTGAGCCATCTGGACTCAGCACCTTCTGACATCTTAAAGGCCTGTCAGGATATCAATCTAAATCATTTTGTAATTCCATTAAATTATTCAGAGTTATGTCCCCAAACAAGTAATGAATCAAAATTTCCCTTGTTTACAACTTTTACAATGGATATAAAAGTCTGAAAAACCCTCTTTAAATCCAAAGATTTTTGTGATTAAAAAAAACAAACATGATACGTCATTTCAAAACTTTTTTTCCCCCATTAACGTGACCTATATCCTGAACAATTCAGTTACAAATTATAAAAAAAATATTTTAGATGGGGGAAGTAAAAATTAAAATGTGAGTCAAGACTGGGGATGTGGCTTAATGTTCAGAATTAACCAATCACATTGAAACTCATCTTCAATGAGAGTCAGCACACACTTTATATCTTTTATAGTGCCTCTAATTAACCCCAAATAAAGTTAAGCTATTCTAGTGTGGTTTTCCTGACATTTATGTAGTCACATCTTGCAGCATAAGCCGCAGAGAGCTTCCGCTGTATCAGAGGGATCTCGTTGTTGTAAAGTATCAGTAATGAGAAAGGTAGGAGTTCCCAAAGCATTGAATTATACCATGGAACATAGTTAAGAAAGTCACAATCCAGTGGAGAACATAATGAACAACAATGACGTCTCCAAAACCTTCTAAATTGATGGAAGGATGAGAAGAGACATGGTCAGTGTGAAGTGGTGAACCCTGAACGAGTTGAAGGGCTTGAAATATGCTAAATGCATGTGGGAAAAGATGTTATGGCTCGACTTGAAACCACAATAGAATTTTCGCCGCAAACACAACCTTGTTCATCACTTTAAGAACAACACACCTACAGTGAGTCATTGGTGGAGACAGCATCGCATTATGTCAGTTGTTTATTTTTACTTCCCCTCTCATTTTCTCTCTCCCCAATTGAGCTGTACAGGCTTCTAGTCAATGTAGTGGCTTTAATTTTTTTGAAATAATGTTGGTCTCAATTTTCATATCACAAAACCTGGCATTTAAATTTAGGGGTGTGTAAACTTTTTATGTCCACTGCGTGAGGATAAGCAGTTCTGATCATGGTTAGATGGATGTATATCTTGTAAGCTATGGAATGTAATACTGTTCATTATTGAGGCGCCACCAACAAGGAGCATTCACAACCACGGCATCACGGCCTCAACTAGGCTCCATCATTTGTGACTCATTTTAAGTTGTGAAATTCGCTCATGAATAAAGACAGCACAAGACTAAAAGTGTTTGTAAAATGTGTATGCTTTCTCCCCAGTAATGCTTCATTAAGAATATTATGGCAGCTCATTGTGAAAAGCTTAGCATTGAATACTTCCCTCGAGGATGAGTCTTAGAGTATAAGTATGCTTCCTTCATGGCCATTAACCATGAATATCAGTCTCTTGACCCAATCATTTCTACTGCTAATACAGCTTAATTACAATCCTCTTAAACATCAGAGCATTTGACCTTTAATAAAATGTTTGGAGGCATACAGCTCTCATTTATAGTCTACAAAAGGTTCTGACAAAAAAAAAGGATTTCTTGCATTTGCATCATATCATCAATTGTTCATTTTTCATTGACTTAATATGCTTAAAATAGTAGCATTTATTGTATACATTTAAAATTTTAAATGCAACCATCTGTTGCATAGTATGATTTAAAATTTTCATGGGTGACGGTTGATTTTATTTTTGTAATTAGTCAGTCACTCAAATGCTACATACAACATCTCATTACACCTTTAACCTATTGAATATAGAGGTTATGAAATTCATTGGTTCTCTCTTCCAACAGCAAAAAACTACTGGGTAGGATCAGAGGTTTTCGGGGTGCTGAGCTTTCGGCAATGTTTTTTTTTTTTTTTACATTTTAACACAATTTCATCTGTAGTATGTATACTTGGGACAGAAAAGCATAGCACTTCTTTTGGTAAAGTCTGCAATTTAAAAGAACACACCACTAATAACTCATTTTCCAGCATTGGTTTGGGCATTGTGTATAAAGAATAAATGTGCAAATATCTCTGGCATCTTATTCCCTGAATTTTCTTTTAAACCGATTCAGTATCAAAATAAGAACATACCGTGGTGAACGCCATTATTCTGGTCGCGTGACCGTAATGACGTGTCCCGTGCGTAAACGACAGCTGCCGTTGTTCACTTGAATGGTAGTTTGCTGAGGTAATGGGCAAGAAAAAGTCTTCTATCGCAATTACTGCACCAATTCTGATCAGAGTAAAATCCTCAGCACGTCAGGTTTCATGTCATTCCGTGTGGGGGTGGGACGGTGGGGGGTGGCCTCTTCTAATGTGGGGTAATTCAGACTGAGCACACAACATGTAGCTCGTTCCTCAAACAAATCTCGCACACACAGAAGCATTTCAAGACTTGCGTGTGTCCAAAAGAAGACGCTGAGGACGTTTAACGGCTGTAATGTATATGCCAAGTCATGGAGTCTCGCAGCCACAGATAGTTAACGAAAAGCGTAGAAGAAGAATCAGCGAAGAAGACAAACACACTATTTTTTTCTAACTTGATTGCAATCTACAGAACAAACACGGCTTTGCATGTACCAAAACAACATGAAAAAGACAAACACAGGAGAAGTGACAATGGCGGGTGATTCAAGTACAACACCGCTTGTTGAACGTGGGAATAAAGAAGCAAACTATTTTGCTGCAAAAGCATATGCAAGCTAAGGAGGCTGCGCAAAACGACTACGACACGGCTATCCGCCATTGCTGTTGACAGACTGACGATTCACGTGCGAGAATTGGCGCATACGTCATCAATCTGCGACAATGCGTCGTCATCAAGCTGCGACCATTACGTCATCGCTGGAGGAGTATCCTGCATTTTGAAATCTTTCAAAAGTGATCGGTTTCAAGCTCCGAAACCGCGCCATCGTGTGGACGAACGGCCAAAAACGATAATAAACTTGTGAGCATAAATTGAAATTGGCTTTCGTGTGGACGAGGCCTAAAAGTCACCCGGATGTTTACAGTCCAGGTTAGGGATCGTCCACAACTTCCATTTTCAGAGTGAACAATGTCAATGGTGACTTGACTGGTAATTTGAGCCTCTGTAAAATGCAACTTGTAGACGGTCCTCAACTCCGACTTGCTAAGAGCCGGTCGGCTGAATGAGTTGCTTTCGGCCACTTTCATCCACGCTTTCTGTTGTGGACACAAATTTTTGGCGAGTCCTTCGTGGCTGTACTGCTTTTGAAGAAGTGCTTTTTTGCTAAAGGCCGTAATCCACCCTTGATGTTCACAGTGGGACATAATAATCCCTTGTGAGTGTCTTTGTTGTCATTAGCGGCCATGTCATATATGCGTGTTTTACGCACGCGACACGTCACAATGATCATCTGACTGTTCAAAATGACTGAATGCATAAATATTCATAAAACGTCCTTTAAAAATCATAATCACTCAACATGAATTGACATTTTTTTACGGAAAGAGTTGAAATTACCCATTTCACAGAATAGCTGATTAGTTTTTCATAAGTCTTGTGTTCCTTTAAATGTAAAATGTAATAAAGGTTATATATGTTGAGCCACAGCAACAACAAAAAAAGTAGAAGAATGGACTGTCTGGAGTCATAAAATAAACAAGCAGCTAATTCTCGGGGAAAGACAAGTGATACAGCAGCACCTCTACATATACATTAACAGTATGCATTTTTTGTTACTTTAATTTGAAATGCCATGCACATGTAAAACACAGGAATACAAATTGAGTTTTGTGAATACTTGCTGGTTTACTCATGTATGAAGTATGAGGAGCAGGCCAATAAGGTTAAGGGGCTTCCAGTTTTTAAGATAGAAACCTAACAACATAAACAGTGTACTATGATTGCATGCAGCAAAAATAAGGACATTGAATGCTTGAAGTAGAAAATTGTGCCATATCCTGTTTTAAATTAGATACATTCACCATATCACTGGAAGGCAGTGTATTATTATGTAAAGATGATTATGTAGAGTGCTCAAATCCATGTCATGAGTTTTTAAAAACCAGAATAAGAGCATATTTGGGTTATTGCACGTGTTTACATGGTCTTACAAAACCAGAATTTTGCCATGCCTGTAAGCGTCGTCACTTTGTGTCCACTAAGCAGCTTTCAACAACCTTGTAGCGAAAGCAAAGCATGATCCCAGGGGGTCACAGGTTGGAGTCTTGCTGCCTAAAAGTGTAAACAACTTGTTGAAGAGATGCTAGTCAGCTTGCAGGGCACTGTTATGTTGCCTTTTACCAAGGCACCAACACCACCACCCAGCCCAAGCGGTGGAGAAGCGTTTGCGTGCTTATTTTCTCTGATCTCTTCTTGGATAACTGGATGTGTGTTTTCAGTTTCTCTCTGTGGTGTGCCGCAACACACAATGTAGAGCAGAGTGTAAAATGAATATCCCCTTGAGGGATTATAATAAGTATAATAAATTAAAATTCAATATAACTTAATTGTTTTCTACATGAGCGATGATAATTGAATAAAGCGTTAGGGTGTTTGTTTCTCACAGTCGTTGAAAGAGAAAGAAACCAGATCACAGAAATAACTTGAATCTAACAAAAGTAATAATAAATTCAAAATGATAAAAATAAAATTTGCCATTCAAGTCGCGCCTATATATATATATACAATGTTTAAATTAAAAACAAACAAGCAAAAAATGGCAAAATGAGTTTAACACAAGAAAATGAATAGTAGGATTTCCTACATGTAAATACATAGACCTTTTTAACAAATATCTTCTTCTCCAATAAATTAAATACAATTTTAAGTATTGCTTTAGTCAGATTCTATTTTTGAGGTAATAAAACTGGACACATTTACTAATATGAGAAAGTCAATATTGTTCTTTTGCTGGCTATGTTAATGTGACACTTATCATCTGCACAATATCTGACCTGAACTCGTTCATTACTTTTACTGTGGATCAACCAAAATAATCAAAATATGTTAGGGCTGGGCGATATAAACGGTATATTCAATATAAGGTATACATTTTGCCGAAGATAGAGATTTTGACTACCGTCTTACCGCGGTCGCACATGTTGATGACGTCACCGCATAGTGTATGTTGATGACGTCATCGTATCTGCGTCCCGGCATGCCGCATGGCTGGCAGTTAAGGCGGCCTGCTTGACTTGTCCTCACGCAACTGTCGACTTCCAACATCAACATGACGCCACCTCGAAATTATATTTAATTGCTAATTAAGGGCGCTAAGAAAGTTAATTAGTCTGTTAATTTGTCATTCGAGTCTTAATTTGTCATTCAAGTCTGCGGCGTTAGCAACTAGCCACTAACGGGAGTGTAAACAAATGACTGCAGCTGCATTCAAATACTGTCGGACATTTCATACTCAGACAGAAAGTCCATCAATGCATTAACCGTTAATAATTGCAAATATCTAAACAATGTAAGCTTTCTATCAATCTATAAAAGCTGCCATATATTAAGAAGAAGGATAGGTGTGATGTATATATATATTTGTTTAACTTAATTGCAATCAATGGTCCAACTATTTACTTCTGTTTACAATACCGAATCATCTCCTCGGCTTCCATTCTCTATTCTAGTTGTTGGTATGTCTGTCAATGAATCAAAAATAAAGAATAAACTTGCTGTTTTGTATAATTCTTATAACATTGATCATCAAAAATAGGATTACGAGTAAACTTTTGCTACTTTACTTTAGTCTCTTTTAAACAAGAATCAAACAAAACATTAAACAGGAAATACACAGTCTGAGTCATAGTATAGCAGTTTTATTTTATTTTCATCAGTTATCTGAGTTTACATATTGTACCCCCTGCAATGTGCTCACATACTCCTGGTTGGGAAACACTGCATCTGACGACCTAATCCAAAGAAATGTTGAAGGGCCTAATTTGACTGATGTTATGCATTGAACAAACTAATGTTCACAAAAGCAAAGCCTTTTCCCCCCATTTTATTTTAAAGTAATATAAAATAATTCACCTGATTTAGTGCAGACAAATCTTAAATTTGCAGCTTATATGTTGAGTCGCTGTCATTCTTTACCTTATCTGAAAGTACGCTCTGCAAATTGAGACAACTATACATCAGCAAATACGGACAAGCTGTATTTCCCCATATAAAGGTGCGACCAAATGAAAAAGTTGGTAGCACCAGCGCTACCACTGCAAAAGTTAGTGTAGAGCCCTGAATAGGGGTGTTAAAAAAAATCTATTTGGCAACATGTCACAATATTACAGCGCACATTTCTCGTATCGATTCAATATGCAGCCGAATCGATTTTTAAGATAAAGATTGTAAAGATTTGAATGCTGTTCAAACATGAAACAGATTGCAACCTGTTTGTTAAATACAGTGGCTCACAGTTATAAGCCTGAATTACATTTTCATACAAATCTTTCAGTGTACATGTACAAGTTTACTGATTAGTATTTTCTAAATAAAAATAAAATCGCAATAATTGATTTATAGATTTGTATTGGGATTAATTGGTATCAAATCAAATCAAATCGTGATACAGATCAAATTGTAAGGTACTAACCAATTCACACCCCTAGCCCTGAATATTTTTTGTTTGCACTATTTTGCACCAGAGTGCTGACTTGTTGAATGTTGTTATCCAAAGTAAATGTATTCTTTCATTGTTTTTTTTAATCCATATAGCTTCTATAAAAGGACTGTGTAAACCAGTAAGCAAATTGTTTATTTTCAAAAACCCACTTAATTCTATACCATGATATATACCGTTACCGTAAAGGGATGCAGTTTATACCGTGATATGAAATATGGGCCATAGCTCTAAAATATGTCCATGCTCCAAATCAATGATCTTTGCTACAAGACACAAACAAAAACTTTGTACAAAAAGTAACTGAAGAGAGGTCAACTTGACAAAAACAGAAATAGCATATTTATCTTCCTTCTAAATAAGCCAGAGACATTTGGAATAGGACCAATATCCCAGAGGGAATAATACTACCATATATCAATAGTAGTCACGACATTTAAATGCCACACAGGATTGGATACATGTGTCACCACCACCACACCTGGAGCTTGTTGTCATACTGCAGGCTTTGTTAAACAACAGCAATTCATCCAGAGTGGATGATAGCCAGTATGTGAACCAGACCCCCCCTAGACTGAGCAATAAATGCAAAGCTTGTTGTCCAGCATGCGTGTTTCTTTCGCTTACCCTCCCTACCATCAATCTCCTGGCAAATGATCCAGAGAGGTGCATATCGTGCCAAACCCCAGGTATCTGGCAGAGGATCACACAGATGGGCCGGACTGGGCCAGCTGAACATTCAGGCAGCTGGTAGTGATGATGCACAGGATGCCTTCTATCAACAGGATGTTTCACGCAGAAGCTTCACAGGCTGACACCACAGACAGAGACTCCAAAGGAGGCCCTGCCCGGACACCACAGCAGGCAGGGGTGCACAGACAGGGAGAGGCGGGACCGCAATCAAAAGGAAGGCAAATAGGATAAGTGAATCTGTTTGTTGAGACAACAACAATAATACCATCCTGACAGAATTCAGAAAAAAAGGCAAATCAGGTAACATGAAAATCAGAAGATAGTATGACATAAAAATTGACATTATACCATCATTTGAAAAATGCATTCAGGATAGCAACCAGAGTCTGGGGTTGATGGTATTATTTTACCCATATTCCATCCATGCATCCATTTATTACTGCATTTACCCATCAATTACTTTGGAATACAAGACCCACAGAAGACATTAACAATAGTTGAAATACATGTGGATGCATTCAAAAGATATATATTAGGATACTCACACCAAAAGTGTGCAATTGGTATCCTTAAATCAAATCTGTAAAAATAACAGTCCAAAAGGTTTGAGGATCATAAAACAATCGTGGTTTTAATACTGCATCAAAATGACAGGAAGAGCAATAATTGAAGAAAGAACAGAACTGCTCAGGATTCAAAAGACATCAGAAAACTGGATATATAAAGATCAAGCCATTTACCACAGCTCAATAAGGTCTCATAAATGTCCACTGTATTAAATTAGATAGTCATTGAAGAGTGAACGGTCTTCTAAGCAGACTATTTCATCTCTTTGAAACAAATGTATGTTGAAAAAGCCAACATTTCAAAGCACAAATGGGAATTTGTAGTGTTTACTGGTATATTTGTATGAATGTATTTTTTTTAGGGTGGAGCAAAATTTAGACAAACAAAAGTTCAACCTTGACTTTACTCATTATATATATTAAGCAATTTTAAAGGGTTTTTTTGGTGTAAATTTGTAACTGATAAAAACTGATAGGAGACCGTCAGGAGAGCAAAGTTGGAACATCTGTGTTGAGTTTGCATTCCATTCATGCCTAGTTAACTGGATAGTGTACTTCAAAGTGTGTTCATGTTTTTAAGAACCGGCTCAAGACATACATTTTTAATGTAGCTTTCACCTAAGATTTATTTTATGTACTTATTTTATTTATCTCAGCTTTTATTTTTTGTCAAATAAATCTTACATATCCTCTTTTTACATTTCTGGGTCTATGGCTCCCTAAAATAGCGCCTTAGATCATCGGTTTTGCTTTGTTTTGAATGTTTGTTTATGCACTTAAGCGGTGGGCTGGGGATTTGTTTTTAAACCATGTAAAGCACTTTGAGTTGCATTTTTTTGTATGAAAAGTGCTAAACAAATACAGATTGATTGATTGATTTTCTATTTGAAACTCAGTGTAAGGCTGACTTCATTTTGCTGGCATAGGGAGTAGTGGTACGCGGGTTGATCCAAATATCAGTATGTCTGTTTCAAGTCTGTTTCAATGTTGGCTCAATTCTAGCGTGACACGATTGCTACAGTTTCACAGTATATACCCGACTGCGGTTTTGACAAAACAGGCGATTGGTCGCCGGAGTTGTGCACTCAGCACTTGTGTTTTGACGTTGTGTCGTCACGTGGCTGAGCAGTGCAAACAAGCAAACAGGCCGCCGGCTGGAGTCTGTCCACTCATCAGCATACGTACACACAACTCATACATCCACAGAGATACGAAGCAGCTTGCCGGATTCGCTGCTTCTATCTCAGCGCGGAGCAAGCACATTGCTCCTCCTCCATTAAAAGCAAAAAATGGCCACATGATACTGTTCTTGAACAAAAATCTACAACCGAAACCTTTGCTCTGCACAGGGGGTTATTTTTTAAATGAACAATTTTGGAGTCGTTGTTTACACTTTACGTATTATATTTTCAACAGTTTATTTTCAGAAAAAGAAAAGAAGGGGAACTGCTGTTTTATTTGGGGTATTGTATATTATACTGTTCTCTCATGGGGAAAAAAAACTATGACAGAACATCAAATTCACGTATGAAAGTGCTGGCATAAAGGATAGTAACGGTTAGGAATCCACAGGAGATTTCTAAAGAAATAAAATCCCAAACTTTTGTGAAGCATTATAACTAGGAATAAAGAACTTGATAATGAAAGTCAAAGAATCAAGCAAACAGAGCTGTTGAACAAATAGGCACCATCTAGATCTGTCATTTTTAATGCATACAACAAACTATTTCAGTGTACAGTACAATAATAACCTGCCATATCCCGGTTTAGACCTCAATGCCCCAGCTCCAAACCAATTTCAAACTTGGGCATAATATTTATATGGCCCGCATCATATTATTGACAAAGCCTACCGCATATTTTTTGTAATGATTTTGGTTATTCTAAAGATTTGTAAAGACTCAGATTTTCTGAGCAATACAAAACAAATTCTCATTTTCATCTTCACTTAAATTTCGTATCATACACTGCATGGAGTGGTTCGTACACAGTCTATGACAACGGTCTGTCGGAGGAAAACAAAACAATTATTGACGGTGCACATTATCTTTATTTAACTGCAATCGACCGTGGATCCGAACGTGACCCCACATCCAAACCTTCTATCTAGCTAGCCATGTCCTTGTTCCAATTATAGTATAAATAGAAAAGGAAAAAAAGGATAATTGATAAACCATGGCCAACATTCCTGTTTTTAAAGTATTTTTTTCACAGGAAGTGAAATACCATGAATACATATATAGTATTGTAGGGGCATGAAGTAGTGATGGCAAAAAGAAGCTTCATGAAGCACTTGTGATATTTTTGACTCCTCTAGATGGCACTCTTGGTTGAAAGATGCAGTGGAAATGTAATCAATTTATTTTGCACTAGCCTTCATATTTAAACCAAGAGCACCATCTAGGGGAGTAAAAAAATATCACAAGTGCTTCATGAAGCTTAATTTTGCCATCACTAGCATGAAGTCCCATATATCTGTTCAAAAACTCTATCAGACAGAGATCAATATGAGATAACACTCAAGATTTCTAACACCACGCTGCGATGTATTATGAAATATCCAGCACTAACACCATGAATACAAAATAGTCAAGTGGCCACATGGCTTTAAATTTTTCCATCATAACTCATTTAAATGGAAATATGTATGCACTATTTATTATTTATTCAGAATAAATTACAATAAGTTGAATGCTACTTTTGTAAACCCATTCCCCCTGATATGTAACTGGTTGTAAATACATTCCCTTTTAATGGTGGTTGTAGAACATTAAACCAACCATTTGGCATTCTTGTATACAGTGTTTGAAAAGAATAATGAAAACCCATTAGTGATTAAATTTTCAACAGATATGGAAATCAAATCCACAAACCAAAGCATGGCGCTATATGTAAATGAATGTTGATTCAAAGGATGTATGCTGCCCTTAAAAAATGTCTTAGTATTCACATAAAAAAGCTCTTGACTGTGGGACTAATCGGTTTCTTCACTTACCATAAACTATGCAAAATAATTCACATCACACTATTTCTTATAGTCTATAGTAATAGTTACTCATTGTGTACATTACGAACAGAATGTCGAAGTGTTCATCAAACCATGTCTAAAGCACTCTAGGTACACTTTGCTGTCTTCACATTTTACTTCAGTGCGTTTTGCAAGTAGATTATAAGACCAGGGCTGTAGCCAGTAGAGCTGTCAGACAAATATTGACATTGTTGTGGTGAGCAGAGAGCTGTGCAGTGTAGCCCCCCCCCCCCCCCCCCAAAAAATGTATGTGGTCACATGCCATTCCACAGAATGAAACAAAACAATTGTTTCAGCCTGTATCAATTAAAAAAAGTAACATTTGTTTAGTTTTTATGAATATGATTATTGATTATTTTAATAGCAACATTTAGCAGATATAGACAACACTGCTTAACATAAAAATGACATCCGGTTTAGCCACTCAATTGGAAGTGTGTTTTTAACAGTGACGTTAAAGAACACAATTTAGCTTTTTATTAAAAATCAAATAAAGACAGCAACCTTTTTGACTTATCAGTGTGGGTTTACATGATTCCATTTAACAAATTGGCTACTTGTTTTTAAAATAGACAGACTTGACTTAAAAAAATACATTTAATAATTTCTAAAATAAGTCTTATTTACCTGACATATTTAACTATAAATGTACTCATGGCAAAACTAAAACAAAATAAACAAAAATAATTATAATGTATATTGTTTAACAAAAATAGTGGTTACATTTGAGGATCTGCTCCAGTGAAACAATCTGGTGAGAATGTTAATGCATACTGCCCTGCAATCCGTATTTTTATTTTTATTTTTGCCATAATGATGTTGAAGATACAAGTGTGCAACAAACCCAAGTATTATTTTTAGAGTAACGCTACTTTGTAATACAGTAGTACCGTATTTTCACGACCAAAAGGCGCAGTCTCAGTTATGGGTGCCATTTCTGTATTTACCACACACTCAAGGCACCGCACTATTGGGCGCAGGCACGCTTAAACATACGCTAGCTCAAAACATATGGTAGCATGCTTTCACTTGCCAGCGTATGTTTTTAAAAAGGCAGTGATGTAAAAATGAGATCGATTGTACTTGAAGTATTTAACAATGTACTCACGTCACTCCTGAACAATCCTCATCCACAAATCCAAACACCTGGGCAAGTGTGGCGCTCAGGAAGCAGAATGCAGTAGCTGCGACGTCACTTCCAAAAGAGCCATTATTGTCCTGAGTCACCATTTGTGTTGTCAGTATTTGACTTTTTAAACTTGCACGTTGACCTATCATCTTCACTATTCTTGTCTTTGCAAGAGAAGAAACTCTATCTGAACTCCCTAAAGAAAAGACCATTCTTTGTCTGTCCTATTTCTTCTGCACATTATTGGATATTTTGACCATATTCATATTCTCTTAAATAGTAGCCCTTGGGAGAAAAACCTTTCCTTTTCTCAGCCTGATCATGAATTAGGATCTAAAATGTGTCTTTTCTTTTTCTGTACACTTATTTTAGTCCTTTACATGGTGAAGTTTTGTGATAAGAGCATATTCCAACACAGAATCACAACTCCATCTGAACAAATCTACGTATCCTCCTTTCTCAGTTTTTTATTTATTTATTTACGTAGAATTTGACAATTACTGTAGAAATTATAGCTAAGAATGTCACACCTAGGAAAAGGGAGCTCAAACGGCTCTTAAAATAAACACTCAGACTTTAACAGGTCCTGACAACTTTCAGTCATCTGTAAAATACATCAAGTAACAAGCTCATAGCCGGTGATTTGCCTAAGCCCCCTAGGTTTAGGAGTGGGTATACTGGGTAAGCTGTGACAGGTTTTTCTGGAGCTGGATTTGCCACCACTGATATAATTAGTCCCCCAAATGTTACAAGAGACTTTGGGTGAGGCCTGGGAAATCGAATTTTGCCATAGATAAGATCCAGTCTCTCCTTTGTATCACTCTACTCTCTTGCCTTCCCAAATTTCCTGGATGTTGGACCTCCTCCTATGTCTAGACTCCTCCCTCTCTTCTTTTGTTCTGACAATTTGATCGTAGCCGCTTTCGCTGTATTAAACTGCCTTTACAAACAATGAAGGTATGGATGGTCATGCCTTCATTGCTCCACATGCTAATCAAAGTACTGAGCTGAATCAGAAGGCCATTTTCAAGATTACGGTGTTATTTTCTTAGTAAAGTACATGACATTGTTGGAACACATGCTCGTAATTCACCATTAAACTTTTTAAAAACTGATTTCAAAGTCAAATTTTATTGCGATGCGAACAGTAACATGTAACATGTGAACAGTAACAGAAAATAAAATTTAAAAAATCATGAAAGCGTGTACACAGTGTTTGAATCAAACGAGAACACCAACAGGAGATTTGCAGCTTGTAACAGTTTCCTTTTTAAGTCATAATTACGGACCAACATTATTGTGTATATTGCTGCTAATTTACCGAAACATTTTAAAACAGCAACATACATGTACCGCATGTAGTGAGAGTTTTTGGTGCAAAACCATAATATTTTTTGTCATATAATGTTTTAATAGAATACTCTGATGCTATTGTGCTCCTGGAAAAAAAAAAAGTAACACCCTGTGGGCATCGGCAATATACTGTATCATAATTTACTTCAAGAGTTTAATATAATCATGCTTAAGAGTGCACTTTCATGCACCCAATATTCAGTAGAAACAAGACCTGCAATTTCAAGCCAGTCATTTTTGATAGGTCTTACAGTCATTTGGGGATGGTATAGTTTACTTAAATGTATTAATATTTTTATTATCTTGCACTCCACAAATACGCCTACAACTAAAACCAATACTAAAACTAATAAAAACTCAATTAAAATGTAGCATAAAAAAAACTAACAAAGCTGCTCTCAAATACTAAATCAAATTAACTGAATGTAAAAAAAAAAAAAAAAAATTACGATAATGAAATAATGGAAATTTATTATAACCCTGGTGGGAATTAATATATGTGTCAATGTTTGACTGTGAATGACTGGCAGCAAATTCGTGTGTGGATAGTCAGCTGGGGTAGGTTCCACCTACCAGTGACTCTGATGATGCACAAGGCCCTGATTCCACTAACAAAAGCTGGAATTTGATATCAAATACTGCCATCCATTAAGTTGTATTCATTATAATTTGCAAAGATGAGCAAGTGGTATCATCCATCAACAGATATAGTGGATGCACCTGAAGCCCAGTTGTGACCATAGCAACAAATCAAAACTATTTGTGAGCTCTCCGTCAGTTCATCATGCAAATGCTTTGTAGGAAGCACCAATGAGATTTACACTGATATCTGGATGGCTCTTGAGGTGGGGGTGGAGGCATAAAGATGAAAAGTGATGAGGGGGTAGCTGGGTAATCCGTACAAACAAATACCTCTTTAGAATTCTACACAGCGCTCTGCTGCAACGTGTTTGGTTTCCAGGCAGCACTGCATTATTAATGCACACATCTTCCCCGTTCTTCCACATCCAGAGCGTAGGGAGAAGGCAGAGCGGGGTTCAATGAAAAGAGCAAAGTTACATATAATGGTTGCTAAGCTAAACTAACTATGCAGTGTTGAGGAGGGGTGGGGGTGCTAGTGTTGGTGTACGTGTGTGTGAGGGGGTGGGGGTCCTTTTAAAATAGGAACTACACAAACCTATATTGGTCATACATACTACAATCATGAGACGTCTGGGAAGACTTTTTTTTATGTATTTTTATTATGGGCAATTCGACTCCTGTGCATTTAACCAAGAGGTAGATAAACAGTTATTTGCTTTATATATCAAGCATAAGCCATAACTGCCAATACGGGTATTGTTTGTTGCAAGCCTGTTTCAAGGCAAGCAGCAGTTGCCTGGGAACCTGTCAACAGCGCTACCCAGCTGCTGGAATATGCACACAAGAAATATTCAAACTCCATGTGAAAAAACACACACACACTGAGACTTTTATACAGGTTAAAAGTGTATTTCTCTGAGGTATTGTGGCCTTGGGCTGTGTGTTAAAACTGCCCATTTCAGAGTGGCCTTTTGTTGTGGGTAGCCAATGGCACGCATGCAATAATTAGCATCTTAATATGCCACAGCTATGAAATGGATGACTTTTGTCTCGAAAAGAGAAGCACTCATTCATTCATAAACATTCATTTAGACAGATTTGTAAAAAAAAAACTTTAATGTACATACAAGAGCTAGATATTTAAAGTTCAGCTCAGCTAATGAAAATAACAAAAGCAGAATTATAATGTAGATTTGTGATCACTTAACACTTTTGAGAAAACGAACAAACAAATGAGCCAATTATTTGGTTTGGGAAGAATTTGGATTTTCCCCACAGCGAGCAAAGCAAGATTATTTTTACACGCGGTGGCATGTTTTGATAGGGCAAGATATGCATTGAGTTTCCAACCAGCGGGCTGTGGACTCACAACAGGTTGCAGAGCCACTGAACAAAAAACTATTTTTATTAATCATTTTATTTTCATTTTGAATTCATTCATTTAGGTGCATCTAACTGTGGGCCACATGATGTAGGAAAAAGTACAAGGTAGCAACAATTAGTCAAAGAAAATGTTTTCGGAGAGCTTCTGCTGAAAGGTGAACAGGACAAATAATGAGATGGAAGCATCTTCAGAGGAAAAGAAAGCTGTTTTTAAGTGAAAATATTGGCAGTTTGTGCGGTCAGGGCAGGCAGGAGAGGAAGAGTCTGCCTGTCCCCTCTTCTCCATGTGAAGAGTTAAGGAAATAAAAATAATAATGACCACATTCAATTATTTTCCTATTTTAATTTGCTTAAATGATCCGTGATTTACGTTGATTTTCTTTTTCAATCCAATGATCAATGATTTCATTTTTGAAATTTGGCTTGATGATTTGAAACATTTAAGTGTGATAAAAATGATACAAATAAATAGAAACGTGTTCAGGGTATTAAAGCACCTGCTTTTTGGTCATGTTCATGAAGCATTCCTCCTTGCACAGTCTTGACAGCGGCACATCTCTAAGAGAAGGTTTCCTTTAGCTACAGGATTGATCTAATGCTTAAAGTTTTCAAAAAAACCTGTACACTAACCCAGATGAAACGCTCATAAAGAATGACTTGTAATACAAAGATATTTTTTTGTGTGTGTGTGTGTGGTCTGTTTCTTTCTTTTAGTTCAGTAAATAAAAAAATCAAAAGAGATAACTTTGTTTTTGTCATTAACATTCCTAGTTCACAGATACGAGAAATGCCTTCTTCTTGCTTTATTTTGAGACATTATCTTTGATAATCTGTTGCAGGCAATTACCTCAAACAGTGCGAGTTGGATTTCAAAACATTTTTTGTGAATGCCCAGTTTTTACATTTTAAATTAATGAGTTGCCAGTTGTACGTGACTGTAGCAATACCAAGCATGACCACACCTCTACAATCTAAAGTGCAATTCTACTGATATTTAGACCTCCATTAATACATTACTTTAAGATAATTTAAAAAAAGCATTGAACACACATCTGCAACATTTGAACATGATTTTTTTTTTTTTACACTATTTCATCAACAATGTATTCTTACCGCAATGAAAAGTCCCTTAGTCCTCCATGCCAGGATTCTGTCTGTCAGTGAAAGAGGCATACAGTATAGAGAAAGAAGGAATGAGAAAGAAAGATAATGATTCCAATTTCCCCAGTCACTAAAATCATAAAGAATAGATTCTGCCTCCTTACAGATTGGCATCGAGCATGCCTTGATGCTGCAGCAGCCACTGGGAAAATGTTAAGAGTTAACCTTTAGCAGCCCAAATGTGGTTATGCTTTTGATGCTCACACATTTCTCTCAGCTCTTTTAATTTCACCCTTTCTAGGGACGTAATCTCTTATTCAATGTAATGGGGTTGGAGAAATGAATTCTTGCAGAGTCCAAGCCTTGTCCCCCTTATGACCTCAGTGTCTGTAAATGAAATAGTCAGCAGTACACCAAAGCAGGAGGTCATTCTGGTACTTTGCCTCGGCGCTCTGCTCTGCGGGGAAGATTCAGGTAGTCGACTCTCCATCATCTCTAAATGGAGCTTTGTGACCTTTGTTTTTTGTTTGCTTTTTTTATGTTCTCTATTCGATTTTTCCAGGCCAGCTGTTGGGCTTTGCAATAACTGATGTAGCCATGTCCATTACCACTATTTCTCTGTTCTATTTCACACAATCAAACAAAAGATGATGTAGCGCGTCAGTCCTGATTTTTGAGACAGCTTCTTGCCTTGGGTTTGTGACGTAGTCTTCTATTAGAAAAATAAAGCTGACTGCATTTGCCTTTAAGTCAAATGTTTAGTATGAGAAACTGTTTGTTTTGTGCTGAAAAGCCCATATCATATCATTGGAGAAGAATGTGTTTTGTCTGTGGGTGTGCGTGTGTGTGTAAGGTGTGTGTGTTTTAAATTTTGCTGTAAAATTCAACCTTGGAATCAACATGCTAAAAAAAAAATTATAATAATTAAATACAATTTAAAAAGGTGCATTCTTGAATATCAGATATATTTTTACCCTATAATTAGCATGTAGCATGAAACTAATAATAAACCCTAAAGTAGGGCAACAGAACATTACAGTGGACCTTTCAATTTTTCTTAGTAATTTACTAAATATTGATTCATCGTACTTCCATTACGTTTACCAATATCAGACACCAGTCTCTGAACAGGAAAAGCGGTAGAAAATGGATGGGTAAATGAACAAGAAAATGTTGTTTCATTTCTCACCTGCTCTGTGTCCTTTGCACAATATACTGCAAGGCTATTTGGATCACACACTCGATATTGACACTTTCCTTCGGTAAAGTGAGGTACTACAAAAGTGTAGTTCCTGCTTGGAGGGTTCTCTGGGCAGAGTCGATAGCCTACTGCAGTATGGACGCGTCAGTATTAGAGATGAAACGGGTTTTCCATTGTCTTGTAAGTTTACATGTCTCGTTCCGACTGACGCTTTCAATGCGGCTTGGTTTTTGGCAGTTGTTCCCCACACTAATACTTTGAAATAGAAAATTGGCCGCGCCGAAGATCTGCAGTAGATGTATGTAAGTCAGAGGTCAGCAGGGATAGGCTCCAGCTCTCCCTGCAACACTGAAAAAGCAGGCTACAGAAAATGGATTTATGAATAGATGGATTCAGCATTTTTGGATTCAGGTGTGTGACCAGAACTAACTACGTAATGGGAACCACGAAATGCGGGTCATGCTTTTGCTTCTCAAACTCCTTTACCCTTAAAACATGGTCAGAAGTCACATTTGCTTTCACAGAGCCGCGTGGACAAATGCCTGCATGTACTCTGACATATTATTGCTTGAGAGTTGATACCGTATGAGACTTCTAATGACAGAGACGGCATCAGTCTACAGTACATCATTATATAAAACACTACATATGCTAAATATTTTAGCAAAGCATAGATTTGAGAAAGTTTAAACAGTGATTAAAATATTGACTGCCGTAATTAAATTTAAATGATACAAGGTAGCTTGATTACGTATACTCTCAGTCATTCTTTGCGTCCACTGCTTTATCAACCTCGGCGCCAAGATCTATAACCTGCGAAGGACAATCCAATCAAATACTTATAATAGCAGACCAATTAAAGCATAATCCATTGATCCATCACCTTTAATAAGCATATTTAATTTCCGATGTTATCCTCCTGCATCCAGACTCCCTATAATGAGAATTGCTATTTCAAGGGCATTGTGGCATAGGTACACACAGCACAAACTCAAATCCTCCAATAAGGAATTCACCTTTTCTGCTCATTATTATCAGCAGCATGGTGTTGACCTATGACAGAAGTAGCCTCATTTAGATGCTAAGCTTCCTCTCACCTTCTGTCGACCATTGTTAGCACAACGAGCAACTGCTGGTCGAACATTACTTGCTAAGATTTGATGTACAAACCCAATTCCAATGAAATTGGGATGTTGTGTTAAAAACGAATATAAACAGAATACAATGATTTTACAAATCCCGTTCAACTTACATTTAATTGAAGACACCACAAGGAAAATATATTTAATAGCTTTAGTTGTAGCAAATAATCATTAACTTAGAAGTTTATGGCTTTAACACATTCCAAATAAATACATATTTTCATATTCATTTCAGCTGATTTGATACTCTCTGAAACCTGTCAGGTAGAACCCATTAGCTGGTGTGATAGCACAGCACATTGTGTCTAATGGTACTAAATTAACATTAGTTATGTCAAAGAGATTCAACAAACAGGGTTGGAATATTTTTTATTTTTTATTTTTGGGTTACTTGAGCAGATTTGGCTCTGAATTTTAATAGTGTAATAAGTAATACCCCGACAACAATTCTTGATTTCAAGACGTTGTAATAAATAACCATTAGTGAAAAGCACTTACTACACCCAAATGACCCTAGAGTAATGAGAAAAATACTCTTAAAAAAAAAGAATGATGCTAATGTCAACATGTTGTGACATCAGTAACAAAATTCTGCAGAAAAACGTCACATTAGAGAACTATGGTCAGGTTACTCAAAGGTGTAGGGTGTCCTATGCTATTCATCAAAAGATTATTCAACAAATCCCTCACTCACAGTTTGACAACTTCAACCAAAATGAGTCATGGTTTCCCATCAGATCTTAATTCACATTACACACAAATACTGAATTAGATCAAAGAGGGCTAGATGATATGGTTT